>NC_057867.1:79605312-79905312 GCF_019393635.1 Dromiciops gliroides | reverse complement strand
TACTAGAGCATTAACCTCCCCTTTTAACCTTTCCCTTATTTATCTCCCAGACTAGTAAATGGAAGAAGCCTCTGGTCTCTAGTTAGAGCTTTTATTGTTTGGAAATTACAAGGTGATGTTGATTAGAGGGACAGGAAAGTAGAAATACAAACAAAATAGTCTTAAATCTAAGCTTAGTCTATATTCCATATAAAACTCACCAAAACCCGTATAGGGATCACCAAAAAGATTTTGCCTGTGTGCATTTCGCAGGCAAAATCTTGTTGTACTCCCACAAGCACACAGGAGGTGGGAACTGCAGGGTTTGGCATCTCCATTTTACACAGAGGGGAAGGGTTTTGCCCATGGGCAGACAACTGGGAAGTGGCAGAGGCAGATTTCTTTTTTTCTTTTTTCTTTTATTTGTGGGGCAATGAGAGTTGTCACTTGCCCAGAGTCACACAGCTAGTAAGTGTCAAGTGTCTGAGGCTGGATTTGAATTCAGGTCCTCCTGAATCCAGGGCCGGTGCTTTATGCACTGTGCTACCTAGCTGCCCCCTAGAGGCAGATTTCAACCTGAAGCTCAAAGCCCAGTAGGGGGTTGTTTTTTTTTTCCCAATGGAGTAGTACCCACCAGCTAGAAATACCCTGGGACAAGGGGGCAGGGGCAGGAAAAGAGCCCAAGGGACAACCCCAAGCGAGTCTTTCTTGGGTCCCTTCAAGGCAGACTTCACACATGTGACAAGAGAGCTCTTTGCTGCAGAGGCCTGGAAGCCAAGGAGTTTGGTGAGGGTCCAGCTCACTTCAGTTTTTGAGTCAAGGGCTAAGTGACCCAGGCAGTTTTAAGGAGTGGAAGAATAGGGAAGCTATCAAGATCAAATCAAATCAAATAAAACCACCATCACCACCACCAAGAAACCAACCACCTCTCCTACCGCCGCAGAATTTTCAATCAAAAGTATAAAGAACCAAAATGCCACACTCACCAAATTCAAACTGAGCCTCTTGTCTCGCTGGCAGCGCAGGGAACTGCCTTCTCTGTCAGCTATAAAGCAAAGCACACCAGACATTGTCATCAATCAGTATGTTGGAAGAGCTCATCCTGGGAAGGGGCTTGGCCTTGGTTCTAGGTAGAACCTAACCCCTGCCCTGCCTTCTGAGGGAGCTCCCGATCCAGACAGGATAATACAAGGCAGCACAAGTGAAGTGAAGGGCCCAGTGAGTCTCAGGCCTATAAGCATTCAAAGGGAGAGGCTCCTGGGGCTTCATGGTAAATATGAGACTTGACTTGTGATTCCAAGGCAGATGGAAAGGGGAAACATTCTAGAAAGTAGTAATCGGGGCAGCTAGGTGGCACAGTGGATAAAGCACCGGCCCTGAATTCCAATCCGGCCTCAGACATTTACTAGCTGTGTGACCCTGGGCAAGTCACTTAACCCCAACTGCCTTACCAAAAAAAAAAAAAAAGAAAGAAAGAAAAGAAAAGAAAGAAAGTAGTAATCACCCAAGACTAGGATGCATTTTAATCTGTAGGTACAGCCAGTTCTCCATTAACACAGGGGGCTCTGTGGCCCCACCCCCTCCAGGTTTCTAGGCTCTCTCCAGCCAGAGCAGCAGCCAAATTTGCAGAATGTGAATTTATGTAAACTTAGGCAAATTAAGTGAAAGGAGAACTGTCTGTAATAGGGAGCCACTCCAGGTTTTTGAGCAGGCTACTGATACAATATGAGCTGTTCATTAGGAAGATTATACTAACAGTCTCCTTCTCACCAAATAAAGCTCATACAACCTCAGAACTGGAAGGTTTATCAGAGGGCAGTGAGTCTAACCAATATACAGGGACTTTCCTTCTCCAACCAACCTAACCAATATACAGCCAAGCCCTGCTTGGAGACATGAAATGAGGGGAAACGTCTCACTTTCCAAGGCCTCCCTTTCCAACCTGGGACAGCTCTGCCACTTTTACCCATTACCCTGGAAGAGATGTGAAAAGACACCAGCACCTTGACCATACCAGTGGTGAGTGGATGCTGGCCCACAGAGTACCATGCACCAAGGGGGCTTTTCTTGGGGCTCCCTGGGTGCTATATTCCCAAGGTCTATTCTCTGGGACCCTTCCTTCAATGGATTTCCTCAGCCCTTGTCCTCCTAGAGCCCTCCACCTTCTGTGCGACCTCCTCTTTCTGGATACTCTTAGCCCTTCGCGTCGGTGACATTGCTCTTTCCTGTTTCTCTCCCTGCCTTCTCTAGATTCTTTTACTCCTTTCATATAGGGATTCCCCAAGGCTCTGTCCTAGGCCCTCTACTTCACTGCCCCCTCTGTCCTGGCCCAGACGATCACTTCTATGCCCCTGAAATGGAGATCTCTGGTCCCTATTGCTTCTGAGGTTATGAGGTTATGAGGTTATGAGGTGGTGCCACTGAGAAGCTAATCAGAGAGGAAAAGCTGGTTTTAAGGAGATTTGGCTTTGAGGGAGTTGGAAATGCCAGTGGGACATCCAGGATGAGATGGATCCAGGATGCAGGAGAGAGGGCAGGGCTAGAGAAAAATCTGCAAGTTATCTTCCTGGAAGGGGGAAAATGGTGACAGGAGAGGAAAGGGCTGGGAGCAGAGCTCCCACTGAACATGTCAGGGCAGGATGAAGACCCAGCTCATCCCCTCTCTGATCCCCTACCCCGCTTCAGAGCCCAGCTGGGATCCTACTTCTTCCACACAGGTTTCCCAGATTTCACCAGTCCCTGCCACCACAAAGGAGCTTATGTCCCTTTCCCCCACCTCTTCAACAAGGAGGAATGGTGCTGAGAATTTAGTGCATACCCGGCATATAGTAGGTGCTTAATAAATGCTTGCTGACTGGCCACTGACTGACTGATTTCCCCATGTCCTCCATCCTTCCTTTCTCACTGAAATAGTTGAGGGCACAGGGAGAGAAGGGTATACTTACCTCTATAACTTTTGACAGCATCTAAACTGGACAAGGAGATTCTTCGAGGAACTCCAACCCACTGAGTCCTCCTGCTGCTGCTAGTGACGCTGCTGCTAGTGCCATCCCACAGGGGCCTCTCCTCTTGGCGCTGTTCCATGAAATGGCTCGGTTTGGGAGGCCGAGGGGGTGGAGTATTTGGTATGTTTTCTCCTGTTATTCCACAGGAGAACATGGGTGGGCCCTTGGCCACCTGAAAGGTGGGCGCTATGGGGCTCCCTAGCAAAGGCAAAGGTGATGAGCGGTCGCTGGATGGGCCACTGAAACTGATACAGCCAGCCAAAGCTGCATGGCCCCCAGGGGGTGCCACATCCTGAAGCCCATTCCCACTGCCCAAAGAGGGCAGCATGTGATTGGATGCCTGGGACTGAAGGGAGTCGACAAAGACCTCATCAGATGAAGTTTGTTCCAGGGATCGGTCTGAATTTGACCAGGCGTCACATCTGTTGAGGGCAATAGGAGAAGCAAACAGCATGAGCAAGTGTGAGGAAGACCAGAATTCTCTAGGTTTGGGTGCTATAGCAAGAAACCCCACACCCCATTGGCTTCAACTAGGGTGGTCACTGTGGCCTCACCATGCTTGGGTCATCCCATTCCACCTGTTTCCATGCAGCTTCTGTATCATCATTACTTAGCTTTGGGGGATGGGAGGGGACAAGTGAGGACAAGAAGGATCAGTTCAGTGGGATGGCCAAACAAAAAGGCTCAGAGAGGTCAGGTGGTTCACCATCTTATAACTACTAACTATTGGAAGCAGGATTTGAATCCCCATCTCCTGATGGCTTTCTTTCTTTCTTTCTTTTTTTTGGTGAGGCAATTGGGGTTAAGTGACTTGCCCAGGGTCTCACAGCTAGTAAGTGTCAAGCATCTGAGGCCAGATTTGAACTCAGGTACTCCTGAATCCAGGGCTGGTGCTTCTATCCACTGTGCCACCTAGCTGCCCCTCCTGATGGCTTTCTAATATCCACCCTGGAGCATGCGCTGGTCATTTCTTCTTTGGAATTATGTGTCGTTTCATTTCAACTTTTCCATTCATTTTTTCAGAGCCTAGCACAGTACTTAGAAGAGCATTTAATAAATGCTTTTTTTAAGAAATAAAATTTTATTGATAAAAAATATTATGTGTAGTTTCCAGGATATACCTTAAGAGGTTAGGGCCCCCAAAGAAGCCAGTGACTCCAGCCCTGAGGTGGGGTTGAGATTGTATCAATAGCCAAGAATGAGGGAAAGGTGTTGAGTCCCAACTGGCCCTTGTGTGTGGCTGTCAGCTTAGCTCAGCCAGGGGTGGGCCTTGGTTCAAAAATCTAGGAACCTGGAACATGGAAAAACCACAATTCAGATTACCCTGAAGTGGGGTGGGCTGCTTTGGGAGGGATGGAGTTACCAGTTACCCTACCCGTTATAGTAAGCCCTAGAGGACTAGCTAAATGACTATCTGTCAAGGATAAGACAGAGAGGGGGCAGCTAGGTGGCACAGTGGATAGAGCACTGGCCCTGGACTCAGGAGGACCTGAGTTCAAATCCAGCCTCAGACACTTGACACTTACTAGCTGTGTGACCCTGGGCAAGTCACTTAACCCCAATTGCCTCACCAAAAAAAAAATTTAATTTAATTTAAAAAAAGACAGAGAGAATTCTTATTGAGTCAGAGGTCAGACAAGATGCTCTCTGAGGTTCCTTCTGACACTGAGAAGCCTCAGAACAATGCCAGGGGTAGAGGTCCAGAAGCAGCCTATTGGCCCCAAGCCCAACTGGACAGGTTGAAAGGGTCACTTTTAAAAAATTAATCTGAGCATATAGACCTCCAAGATATGGTAAGGATTCAAGGTTGAAGGCTGGAAGAGACATGCTAAGGCCTGCAATTCAGGGACAGGGGAGCTTTGAGCAATGGCCGAGGATAAGCTAGAGAAGGGAAGCTTTTCTGAGCTATAACAATAGTCTGTAGGGACAGGCTCTTAGGTAACTGAGTCAGAGAGCTGGAAAAGCCAAGTCATAGGCTAGACCTAGATGCTGAGGGCTGTGGTTTTGATGTGTCTAGACAAGAAAATCTAGGGGAGCCATGGGAGTCCAGGGGACCCAATATGATGGCCCAGACCATGAAGAGTTTCCAGGAGTACAAGGGATACTGTGGATTGTGAAGAGTGCTTGGACAGGGAGTGAGAAGATCTGGCTTCAAATTGTGCTCCTGCCATTTGCTGGATTGCTAGGGGACTTTGAGCAAGTCATGTCAGTCCCCTCTAAGGGACTTCCGTTTTGACCTTTGTCCAATCAGGGGACTGGAGCCAGTGACCTCTCTGGGCCCTTCTAATTCTGTTATTCTTTGGGTCTGGGAGAGGTGTGGAGAGTAGGCCAATGTCCAGGAGCTGGTCAAGGACCAGCACAAACTAATCTAAACCTTTGCAAACTTAACAATTTACCTTTTTGGAAAAAAATCCCATAAGTGGGCACTATAATTGCATGGTATAGCCCTAGACAGTGCTGCTTAGAAAACTCTCAGTATCTGACAGGTGACGTGCTTTGAGAACTCTGGTGAGCTCAGAGAAGCCCAGGTACCTGGAGACTTGAAGAGTCCACCAATAAGCTAAACTAGCTGGTGAAAAAAGAAATAGTGACTTCTTGGAATATGGGAGGTCCCCCCCCAAATGCTTTGCAAACTTGGAAACCTGAGTAAATCTTAGTTATTCTATTTTCTAGGACAATGGGAAGCTCCTTGAAGGCAAAGACTGTTTTATACTGTAATCCAGTATGTGGAAGGAGATGCGACTCTTGATTGGCTGAGAAAATGCTGAGTGTGATGCAACAAGCCAGTGTAAGGCACCTACTGAGTTGCTTCTAGAAACTCTTGGGGGAAACATGGACAGAGGACGCTCCAGGAGAGAAAGAAAGACTTTAGTGTGGCAGACATGCACAAGAAACTGGCCTCATCACGTCTCTGTACTTTCTGGAAATTCTAGAAACTGCTAAAACAGACCCTGATCCTTTGTTCTCCTAGTATGAGCCGAGATCTGGATGATCTCTGGTATATTCCGATCTAACTCCTCTGATTTTTGTTTTCTATTTGTAATGATATTTGGGGGAACCAGTGCCTGGGGGAAATGAGTGATACTGGTGGTTTTAAGCTAAGGACTACTTTTTTCCTTAAGGGGAACAACCAAGAAATTGGCAGTGCACCAGAACCCCAGTCTTGGGTGGGAGCTGGCTCTGCTTTCATACTGTTGTTGTATTCCACTCTCTGCTTTCACCCTGGTCCTCCTGTCATGCCTACATCACCCTCCTCTCTCCTACCCCACTTTCTACCTTTGGTTCTGACAAGAGTAACAAGCCTGGAAAAAGTTCATCAATGAATTCTATGGCTGTCCACATCATTCCTGGAACATTCTGGACCAAGACTGCCCACACTCACCAGCATTCCCTCTCTGTAGATGAACCATCTTCCCTCATCAGAATGTAAGCTCCCGGGGGCAGCTAGATGGCGCAGTGGATAGAGCACCAGCCCTGGAGTCAGGAGGACCTGAGTTCGGATCTGGCCTCAGACACTTAACACTTACTAGCTGTGTGACTATAGGCAAGTCACTTAACCCCAATTGCCTCACCAAAAAAAAAAAAAGAATGTAAGCTCCCTGTGGGCAGGGACCAGCCTGTGTTTTGTATCTGTATTGCTCTCCTCAGTACAGTGCCTAGAGCAGGGCTTCTTAAACTTTTTTCACTGGCGACCCCAGGTATCTAGGTAAATAAAATAGCTATACATAACCTTTTACTATTGCCAAATTTTTGGTGGCCCCCACATTCGGTTATGTAACCCCATATGGGGTCATGACCCCCAGTTTAAAAAGCTAGGGCCTAGAGGTGATTGAGAAAGGTTTGGTGAGGCTTCCTCCAGGGCAATGACTGTTGTATTTTATCTTTAGATCCCAGTAAAGTGCCTGGCCAAGAGCAGGAGTCTGAGAGCTTGCTGTTCAATTAGACCAGTTTTTGCAGCTGAGGTTCCCAACCAAAAGTGCTCAGTTCAAAGACTACTCCCCAGCCATCCCCGCTCCCCACTTCTGGCCTCTTTAGTGTGGCCTAATCGGAGAGGAAGAGTTGGGAAGAACAAAGGAGCCAGGGCTGAGAGGGCAGGATGCACCAAGGGGACCCTTGGTGGTACTACAAGTTCTCCAAGCCAGTGCCAATCTGGGAAGCTGGGGTTAGGAACTAGTGCTCTGCATCCAGAGATGGTCTCCAGCCACCCACCCAGCATCCTGGGACATAGCAGGAAGTCCTGGGGAGCACTGTTTGGAAGAAGGCCCAGGGGCCATGAAAACCAACAGGAGAATTGGAAATGAAGGCCACTGAAGCCCAAATCTCTTTCTCAACATTGGCTAGCTCAGGGCAGAGCTGATATAAGGTGCCCCTCAGCTCCCTATAAACCTAGGCCCAATCCACAGTCCCCTCTACTTCATCACTTGATGCAGCTGTGACATGACCGACCATTGCTACCACCTAATACTGATGAGAAGTGGTACCCTTTCCTCCCCACCCCTCAACCTGGTAGATTAGCTCTCCCCCCCTGGGAGAAGGAGTAGGTCAGATGGCAAGAGAGAATGCAGGGTAAGGATGATGAGAGGAGAGAGAGGAGTGGAAGGGAGGGCAGGAGAGGAGGGGGGAGGGATAAAGAGAGGAGAGGGAGAAGAGAATGAGAAGGGGAGGGAAGGAGAAGAGGAGAAGGAGGGAGGAGGAAGAGGAGGAGGAGGAGGAGGAGGAGGAAGGAAGAGGGAGGAGGGAGCTGGCTCTCAGCTCTCAGCCATGGCTCCAGCTATCTTTGCTCTCTTGCTTCAGGACCTAGAGGATGCTCTGGGCTTTTTGCACTTTCCATGTAGCCTTCTGCACAATTGCTCAATTGCTTGCCAGATCTTGCCTATGCCTGACAATGAGCATGCCCCAGGCAATGAAAAGGCTGTGACCCCTCCCATTTATCCACTGAAAAAGAAACATATCCCTAGATCAAGGCTTGCTGAAAGAAGAAGGACAGAGCAGATAGACCCCATTCCAGGTTTCCATTTGGCCTGGGCATTCAAGTCAATTCAGGAAACAGTGGAACACTGATTGTGGAGGCAGAGGAGCCCAGGAAAGTCATTTTCTGTCCCTGGGCCTCAGTTTCCTCCTTTGTAAAAGGAGGGATTAGACTAAAAGACCTCTAGAGTCCCTAAAGTCTTAGATACTAGGATTCAATTTAGCAATCAATTATTAAGCTCCTACCATAAACAACACTAAGACAGCTCCCCGCCAAAGAGTTTACAATGTGGAAGAGGAACAGGATACTGCTCCAGATGAGCCAACACCTGAAAAATGCCTGAGAGATGCAAGCACAGGCTTTGGGAGGGCCAGAGGGAAGGCTTCCTGGAGGAGGAGGCAGTCAAGCTGGACTCTGCAGAAAGGGGGAGGGGGAACAGAAAATTCAAGTGCCCTTCCAGGCAGAGTTCTGAGAGCAGACATTTTGAGCTGGAATGGAGGGGTTCATGAGCCCTCTTGAACCTTCTTTTTATTCTGAGTTTAAAATGCCAAAGAAAATGAGCATGGGAATATATAATGCTGGAAAGAAAAAGAGGATCATATGCGAAATCCAGGGTCTTCATTATGTACACAGGCCTTTTCTTCAGTGCAGAGCTTTAGCCTGAGCCCTTCTCCTTCCCCCCTTTCCACCACACTTTACAGAAATGGAAAAATGCTTGGGAAGACACAAAGTGTAAGTAAGAGGCCAAGAGCAAGAAGTCCAGCTTAGCTGGGGCACAGAGGGTGCAGAGTGGCCTAGTATGAGCTCAGGCTGGGAAGGGAGGGTCTGGCTGGGCCTGGACTGAGGAGGGCCACGGAGCCAGGCGGTGGACTCAGGTCTGAGCAGAAGAGTGGCCTGCCCACTCCAGTGCCGAATTGGGGCCCTCCTGGCAGCTGGTTGAAAGGCAGCCTTGCTCTAGTGCAGGTCCCTTGGCTTCTGGCTACGGGCCTAGGGAGGAAGGATAAACGCCACATGTGGCTCCTGCTTCCTCACCACAGTCCACCTCCTCCCCTCGGCCCAAATAGACTTCTCCAGCCTCCACCACTTCCAGTTCCTTGAGCCGATGCTTGGAAGGCATCTCACCAGCCTGGAGGTCTCTTCTGGGCAAGCATACTAAAACCGGAAGTGAAAAGCTAGAATTGAACACAGGCCTCCAGAGATGGTCTTGCCAGGGCAGGAGGCAGCAGGCTTGCCACCTGCCTCCTCTTGGGGGCTTTAGGGAGAAATGAGCAAGCCCCTTGGATGGGGAATCAGGAGACATGCCTCCAAATCACAGCTCAGCCATTTGACCCTTTCTGTGGTCTTGGGAAATTCACACTCCTCTGGGTCTCAGCTGAATTCTGAGGCTCAGCAGAGCCAGGACAGGCTACAGCTTCTGGGACGCTGGTGTTTGGGGGGAGGGCTTTGTATGTCTTCAGAAGGATGATAAAGAAGGCTTCGGGGGGCAGCTAGGTGGCGTAGTGGATAGAACATCAGCCCTGGATTTCAGGAGGACTTGAGTTCAAATATGACCTTAGACACTTGAACTTACTAGCTATGTGACCCTGGGCAAGTCATTTAACCCTCACTGCCCTGCAAAAATAAATAAATAAAAATAAAGAAGGCTTCAAAGATGGGAATGAAAAGAACACCAATTACTGGGGGGGGGGGGAGCTTTGGCCTCAAAGTATAGTGTGTTCTACAGTCACAACTGAAGACTCTGCTGCTCTGGTCTGCTCTTTGTTCTAGAGGGAGGGGATGAGGTTAGAGTTCACAAATGCAGAATTCATTAAAAAGAAATGAGGTAAAAACACCCAAAGGAAACCAGTCGCTAGGCGAGTGTAATAACCAATCTCGGTCAAAGTAATGAAAATGAAAATAATGAAATCTTTCTCTCTCCTCTGGGCAAAGAGGGAGGGGATGATGGCGCAGACACTGTTTCATGTAACTGCTTGTTTCTGTGGCATGGGGGATTCTTTGGGGGTGGGAGGGAGAGGGTGGATGCAGTCTGAAAAACCAAAAGCATCCATCAACCTTATTTTGAAAATTAAAGCCATACCAAGACTGGTAATGAAATCTCCACATCTCAGCTTTCAAGGGCCTCACAGAGTAAAGGGCAGACCCAAATGGACACACACCAAGATAATCTGAGGTGGAATGTGATGGGCCCACAAAAGAACTCCGCACTCAATGCAGACTGGAGTATCAAGGTAGGGAAAGCCTCTAGGATGAGGTGACACCTCAGCTGAGCCTGGATGACCAACGAAGAGCTGGGCAGGCAGAAGGGAAGGGGGAGCATGACATGAGCTTCCTGGAAGGGAGACAATGCAGAGCCTGGTCTGGGAACAGGTTGTAGGCCAGTTTAGCTGGAATGCTAAGAATGAAAACTTCATGGAAAATACAGAAATATGGCAGGTGGGAGCCACACTGGGCTTTGGAGTCAAGTCTTCCAAGTGGAGGAATTTGGAGTCCAAAAAGGAAATAGGAAACACACACCTGGCAATAGAGGCAATGGGGAACCAATGAAACTTTTTGAGCAGGGAGATGGCATGATTAGACTTGTTACTTAGGAAGATTGTTTTGCCAGGTATATGGAAGATGGATTGAAGAAGAGAGACACTGGAGGCTGGGAGACCACCCAGAAGGCTAGCGTAGAAGGGGATTGTGGCCAGAAAGAGGTGATGTCTGCGTGAGTGAACAGAAAGCAGTGGATGTGAGAGATTCTGTGAAGGGAAGAAGCAACCGATTTACTATTGGGGAGAAAGGAAAAGGGAGGTGTCAATGAGGCACCAAGGTTTTTCACCTGGGTGATAGAAGGGAAGGATGGTAATGCACCAAAATAGGGAAATGGGAAAGAGGGGTGGACTTGTCAGAAAACCTCTGCTCTTGCACTGTGAGTACCAAATTGGGGCTGGTGGTCTCTGTTCTGTTCCCTACATAGTACCTACTTTTATAGATGCCCTTTGGTTCCCGAGAACCAAAGGGCCAACACTTCTTCCAACTCTCAAGAGTTGATTGTTAAATTTTCAGTGTGTATTAAATTTTCAGAAATTGGCAAACGTTATGGGTCAGGGCTGAGAAAATGTTAACAATGCAAATGAAACTTCAAAGTGTGTCATGGATGCTTTCCCCCCACAGGGCCTGTTGTTCAACAATTGGCCAGCACACCCCTGAGTCCAATGCAGACTTACCTGCTGGGGTTGAGTTTTCTCGTCTCACAGTGGGCCAGAACCAGATAGTCAGGCAATGAGAGGGCTTCAAAGTCAGTTCTGGCTTCCTTAGCAGGGAAGGCAGTTGTGGTAGAGTCATCAGCATTAAAAGAAGAGTTGGCTACATGAGACACATGGAAGGAGCTGGCTGGGGAAGGCTGAGGAGATGAGGTGATGTGGGATAGGCTCTCTGCAGAATCTGTGGGGAGACACAAACACCTGGCTGAATATTCCAGATCGTTCCCAAGGCACACGCCCACCATTTCTCAACCAGTGTCAGCAAAGTCAAGATTCTCATCAAGTAGTGAATGCTGAGAAGGAAAAGCGTTTCTCTGACTAGTCAACAACGTCTGGAGGAAGAAACCAGAGCTGTGTTCCAAGAAGGGAAATGCCTGATGGATTTGAAGCAGCCTCAGAGTCAGTCTCAGCTGCTCCCTCTCCTCCCTCCCCAAGCCAATCTGTTGTCAGATCTTGTCACTTCCACCTCCACCGCGTCCCTCCTCTCTGGCCCCACCTCTCCGCTCACCCAACAACAACACTAGGTCAGGCCCACTTCACCTCCTGCCTGGACTCCTGCAAGAGCCTGCACGTTGCTCTCTTGGCCTCAAGTCTCTCCCCTTCCCGATGCATCTTCCACGCCGCTGCCCAAGTGATTTTCCGAAAGCACCGATCTGACCAAGTCACTGACCTCAAACTCCACAACCCAAGGACTAGCCCCCAGCTGCAAAGCAGGACTCCCAAAGAGGAGATTCCAGTGTAATTACAGAAGACTAGAAAACAATTCTCCAAATCTTCCCAGCAGTCAAGTCCTGACAAATTTGGACCATAAACAAATGGGAAGCTTCAGTTATGTTCCCCAGCTCAGAAATCCCCTGTGAAGAGCCTGTCTCCCCTTCCTCTTCAGAGATGAGTTGGCAGGAGCTAGGGGATTCCTGAGGTTGGCTTGCATCACAGGTCTAGCTGAGGAAATCCCAAACATCAAGATTTCACTGTGGCTAACAGAGCAATTGTCCAAACCTGCCACCCCAGGTCCAAGACTTGTCTTCTAGCAACCCTCCTAGAAGCTCCTGGCATGCCTCTCCTCTTCTTCTTTTTCCTTCCCTCTTTTCCCCTCCCTTCCCCTTCACCTAGTAGAGTAACTGGCACATAATATGTGCTTAATAACTTCTTATTAAATTCAACAGTTGTATTCCACCAAGTGACAAAGCCTCTCACAATAATAACCTTGTAGATGAAATGTTGCTAGATGATAGGAAACTCAGATGGATTTGGAATTGGTTGAATGACTGAACCTCCAAAAGATAATTAAATGGTTGATGCCAGCCTGGATAGGGTCTCTGGTGGAGTGCCTCAAAAGATTAGCTTAGTAATCCACACAGGAAAAATCAAGTGGATAAAAAATGCATATTGCCAAGATTATGAAATGTGGTTGAACTGGCAGCCCATCAAGCCAGTCTATCCTAGAAGGGCCCTATAGATAAAAGATGAGTTAAGTAGAGGTATAAGAAGATAGAACATTGGGTACAAGATCCAACAAGGCCAGTTTGGATGGAGTTTCAAGTTGAGGATATAGAGAGAAGTAAGGTCTACACCTGGGGAGGCAGGCTGGGCCCAGATTATTAAACAGGAGTTTGGATTTACCCAGAAAGCAATAGGGAGCTACTGGGGCTTCTCAACCATGGGGAGTAATTTGGGCAGACCTATGCTTTCCGAATAGAAGTTTGAAACCAATGAATTGGAACAGGGAGAGACTTGAAGCAAGAAAACCAATTGGGAAGCTGGGGCAATAATCCAGGGGAGAGGAGATGAGGGCTTCCCCCAGGATGCTGTCTGGGTGAGTGTAGATAAGGGAGTAGACATGAGAGACATTGTAGAAGGAGAATAAGTGGATGTGAAGGTGGAGGGAGAAGGAGGACTCCAGGATGACCTGGGTGCCTGGAAGGAGAGTGCTGCCCTCAACAGAAATAGAGAAATTTGGAGAGAAATATATTGAGTTCCATGTTGGATGTGTCAATTTTGAGCAGACAATCAGAATGGAGGTCAGGGCTTGATGTTGGTTTGGGAGTCAGTCAACAAGGATTTATAAAGAGTCTTCTATGTACCTTGGCACATAGAGCTAAGTGTGTGACTTGCAGAGTGATGGTAGGTAGAAGTAGGTGGCATCATGCTATGAGTGGTGATCTGAGCCAAGTAGCACACACATCAGAGGGAGTACACGTGTGTGCCACCTGTAAAAGGAAAGGAGGCAAGTATGTAACAAGAGTGCAGGGTAATGGGCGCCCAGTGCCCCAAACACAAAAGGGCTCAAGCATCCATTCTGCTGGATATCTAGATATTCTTTGGGGCCAGGGTTTCTTAGCCTTTGGGTTGGGCATGGATTCTTCCCATCATCGGGTGAAGCCTGTGTACCCTTTTCAGAATCATATTTGTAAATGTAGAGAACAAAATGCATGGGATGACAAAGGAAAGAAGTTCTATTGAAATCATTATCAATGCTGTTTTTAAAAAACCAAACAAGATAGATCACAGATCCCCTGAAAGCTAAGAATACCTGCTAGGAAGGAGCTGTGGACAGATGTGGACAAGCTGGCCAGAGGAGAAGGAGGAGAGGAGGAGAGATGTGTGCTAGTGGATGGGATCCCCTGAGAATACTCCTGAGATGAGAGTCAGCCAACTGGAAATGTGCTCCCTCATCTCCTCCTAAACAACATTCCTGACCGTTGGCAAAGGCTGTGCAAATGCTCCTGTGGGACCTTCATTCCCACTCACCTCCTGCAGTGCCTCCATCCTCCCTCCCCTCCCCTCCTGCATATCTTCAGCTCCCAGCAGGAAGCTATAGGGCACACCCACATGGTCACTTGCTTTCTCTACCTTAGTGGCTTCCCTGTTCTCTGACACACCCTCATTTCCAGCAGAGCATGTGTAAGGCATCCTCTTCCCAGGCATGCCCTAGGATGAGCCCAACAATTAGGCCCTTCTCCCACCCTGTTCCTCCTAGACCATAATGCCAGGTCCTGGATAGGTGCCCACCTGTGCTGTTGGTCCCATGTCCAAAGTTACAGATCTGGCTGATATTGTGCACCCAGATATGCATTTCTTCTTCCGTTTTGGCCACCAGGTAGAAAGTACGGTAGATGGTCTTGACAACAAACACAAAGTCATTCTGAAATTCCCTCCGGATGAAGTCTGGCCCTGCATACTTGCGCACCTCACCCTCACTCAGGTCAATCACTCGAATGGGTTTCTTTGAATGGTCACTCCGATAGTATTCCAGAACATCAGGATTTCCACTCATCCGACCATGCCGCAACACAAACCAGCGCTTCCGCCAGGCCTGGAGAGAGACATCCAACACAAGTTAGATTGTGAGTGTTGAGTTCAATTCTATGCAATAAGCACATGCAGAGCACCAGTAGCCCATCAGGAGGGGCTTGCTGATTGGCTGAGAATCAAGCTGCCCTTGGAGCTCCCTCCAGAAGGCTCATGGAGGTAAATGCCCTAAATGGATTTGGGGGTACCCTGAATATATTCTTATCTAGCTTCTTGAGGGGGATATCTGGAACTGGTAGTGACCTAGAGAGATGCTTCTCTGTGGACTTGAAAGAATAAGAGAGGCTTAGAAAGTTAGGGAAGGCTAAAGACCCCCACCCCAGAGGTGAAGTCTGCTTGGCTGCTGCCCATAAATCAGTGAGTCAAAAGGGATACATTCCTGTATTCTTTAAGGCTTTGCCAAGAGACCACTTCAGCTGTCATTAAAGTGTCATGAAGTTTTCTGTTTTAAGATATTTTATATTGGAAGAGACATAGTCACTGTGAAAAATCCTGGCTGCTAGGCAGTTGCTGATCAGGGTGGGTAATGAAAACTTGTATATAATTTCTCAAAAGATGGGACACTGGTTTTCTCTTCATGGTGATATTTTCCTCATGCAAAAAGGGAGAAAGTGAGATAAATGATAGACAGACAGACAACAAAAGTCCCAAGAAACTTCTACTTAACACAGTCATAGGACATTTATTAGGGAAACTGTTACTGGCAGCTGTGAGCAAAAGAAGAGAGGAATATTATCTTTGTGCCCTAGAGGCTGGATCCCAAGATAAGGTGAGTTAGAATGGAGCTTGATTAACTAAGTCTGGAAATAAGACCAAGTTTTAATTAAGATTAAATTGATACCAGTTAGGGATTGTTAATAACAAAAGTAACAAATTGTACCTATATGGTTAAGTCTTGAACTTTGTATGACTACAATGTTCTTTAATTTTTAAAAGCTGTTTTTAGCAATTTTAATTTTATAATTTTATTTTAAATGGTCTAGAAAATGCATGGTTTTTCTCTTCATTTTAAGAAGCTATACTTCTGGAAGGGTGGAGCCAAGATGGTGGATTAGAGGCAGCAACTCAACTAAACACTCTCAGCATTCCCCTCTAAACAACTTAAAAATAACATCTCAAATCAAATTTTTGTAGTGGTAGAGTCAACAAAAGGCCAGTGTGCCATTTCTCCGTCCAGATCCCACACATTCTATGGTGGCAACAGTAGCAGCAGCTTTGGGAGCTCTCTGCCCAGAGATGGAAAGGGGTTTTGACAACTGGTCAGGAAGAAATTATAGCCAAATTCCAGAACTCCCAGGTCAAAGAGAAAATACTTCAAGTATATAGAAAAAAACCAATTCAAATGTTGTGGAGCCACAGTTAGGATCACAAAAGATTAAGCAACTTCCACATTAAAGGAGTGAAGGACTTGGAATATGATATTGCAGAAGGCAAAGGAGCTAGGATTACAACCAAAAATAACCTGCCCAGCAAAACTGAATATAATTCTTCAGGGAGGGAAATGGATATTTAATGAAACAGAGGATTTTCAAGAAGCTATATTTCTAGCTATGGTCTCTGTAAGCTTAGAGCATCCTTACCTCATCTCTCATTCCTTCCTTGAACCAAATATCCAGAACTTTGCTAACTACATCTTTCCCTCAGCATTCTAGGGCTCCTCCTGGGCTAGCAGCTCAAGCCCCCACTGGTGATCAGTTGAGAAACAATTTAGTTAACCTGAAATAGCTTTTAGAAGAGACTATTGCATAGTAATAACAGATGGCACAGAACATCCTCCCAAGAGTCTGTGACACACTCTCCCACAAGTATATATGGAATTCAGGGGAAGATAGGCTCAAATTTAGAGAAAACAGCTTCAGATTGCTGGAAGTCTTTTTCTTCTATCCATGGGGTACTCAAGAAAACATATTTAAGCATGGCAAATCTGCATCCAATCAGTCTTTGGCTCTTGATAAAGACATTTCTATCAGATGACCTGGGAATGTGGCTAGGATACTAATGGGAAGACAGGAGGTGCAAAATCCTCCAGACACTTCAAAGCTCTCAAGCTTCTCTCCTGGCCAAAGTATGCTTGTATGTCTGTGTGCATGGGGAGGGTGAATAAAGGAGACCTGGCCAAGGCTCCCCTTTAGTGATTCCTCTAGAAAGCTGAACTCCTTTCAAATTTGCAAATCCTCTCCATTGGTCAGGCCCCACTTTAGTTCTGCCATCTCCTGGCAGATCTCCAGCCTCAGCAGCCATGGGGCAGAGTTCTCCCTTGGGGGAAGGGATCCTTTCAAGATTGCTCATGGCTGCTCAAAACCTAGCACACAGTAGATATTTATGTGTATTTGTGTAATGATCTGTTCCGCTAGTTGTTGAGCCATCATGGATAGCTTTAGGGCATTTTTAGCCTTATTTTGCCTTTATTTTATTTACAAAAGTTAAATAAATAACTAGCCAGCTAGGCCCTTCTGCGTATCCCTGGGCTTTCCAGACATAGTCACACAGAATGCTATCAGCTGGAGGCAATGGGAACACTCAGTAGTAAGCTGAGAGAAATGAGAGGCTCTCAAGCATTAAACCGCTCTTCTGCTGTCCTCACTGCTTATATTTCATTCGATCTCCTAAGCATCTATTAAGTCCCTACTGTGTGCCAGGCACTGGTAATACAAAAGCAAAAAGTAAATCATCCCTACCCTCCAGGAGACAATATTCAATTGAAGGTAGCCATAGATAGAACTCACCCTACCATTCAAACTCCAGCGGCTCCCTATCACCTCCAGGATCAAATATAAAATCCTCTTGCTGGAGTTCAAAGCCCTTCCTAACCTGGCTCCCTCTGATCTTGCCGGTGTTCCTCCACCTTCCCAAGATAGAGGGGAAGGTAGCAGTAGCACTTTCAACAAACAACTCAAAAACAACTCAAGCTCTTCTAACAAAGCCATGTCTTCAGATTCAAAGATATTCCATTAGAGACACTGTGGGACATGGGACTTGAAAGAGCCATCAGAAATCTTCTGGCAATCTGGGCATCATGGAAGTCCTAAGCCCGCAGGAAGGCTGGGTGGAGCATCGATTCTCAGAAACCCTACCAAGTGCTCAAAGGCCTCACAGGATGGGAGGCTGGAGATGGGCATGGACAGCCCATTCCATTCTCGGATACCTCGAATGGCTAGGAAGTTTCTCATGGGAGTAAGTAAAAATCTGCCTCCCTGGAACTTCCACCCATCAGCCCTGGTTCTGGAAATGGGCAAGAGCCATCCCAATTTTCAGAGGGGAAAAGGGTGGATACTGGAAAAGTACAGACCCATCAATCCAGAGCCAAGTTTGAGCATATTAAATAGGTGGGTTTTCAGCACTTAGAAAAGGAAGACGTAATCACTGGTAACCAACAAGGTTTCATTAAAAATAAGTCTTGCCAGACTAATCTCATCTCCTTTGTCTGATAAGGCTCCTAGAGAGGCAGGCGAATGCCATAAACACAGTCTCTCTTGATTTCACAGGACTCCAGATGTTTCCTTAAAGGAAAGCCAACATTGGGCTGAGCAGGATTTTAGCCAGTGGTGTTTCCCTGGTGCTTATTTCAAGCATTTCTCCAGCCCAATTTAGGTGCTCAGTCAGAGGGCACTGAATGCTTCAGTTCTTGGCCTCCCATCCATTCAGCCTCCCTCCCCCCAACCACTGCTGAGTCCTGATCTTGATGCTAGCTGCAACAAGCCCCAGCTTCAGCTCAGCAATGCCCTTGCTTGTTTGGCCCTCGTAAGCAAAGCTGAAAGAAAAACCGTGGAGTAACATGCACAGCATGGCTCCCCCATGGTGTCCTCTTGCCAGTCACAGAGAGTTTGCTCTCAATCCCATTTCAGTCCATGCCCTGCAAGCCTGGCTGTGTCCAGTGCAGAAAACACTAGAAGGGGCAGGGTGCTGGTAAAAACTGCAGTCCAAGGCTAAAGATTAAGGGAGCAGAGAGCAGGGAAAATGTTCAGCCAGCAAAAGGGAGTGAGTCAAGGATGGGTGCCTTGCTTCAGCTCCTGTATTGATCTTAGTAATCTTGCCAACCCTTGGCCTTGCCTCCTGGTCTGCTGCTAAGGGAGCCCTTCTGCAGCCTCCTGTCATTGTCTGGCTTCATGCTGCTGGACCCAGAGGACTCTTAGTGACACAACAGGCTGTGTGTGAGAATCACTAGAAGTAATAGCTATCCTTATGTTGGTGTTTCTTCTACATTTGTGATTGACAGATCAAACTCTGCTGGGGGATAGGAATTGGAACAGTGAGGAAAAGCCCCTCTCCTAATGCAGGTCCCCACCTTCTCTACTACTTGGAGAAGCTGTGGCTTACCCAGGTTCATGTGGCTAGTTCGTGTCTGAGGCCAGACTTGAGTCTTACTGATTTTGAGGCTGGCCGGCTTATCGCCATTCCTGCACTGCCTGTGTCTTAATCAGAAGAGTGTATTCCTGTAAACCTTCTGGTTTTATCCAACCCAGAAGAAGCAGGGTGCCAAAATGTAAGACCATAAATGAACAGCCATTATCTTACCCATACTATTGAGGCAGAACAACAATCAACTGGCTACAGCTCCTGCATCATTGTGTGTATCCTGTGACCGATTCTAAACCAACAAGAAGCCAGACTTTTAGCCAGGGGTGTCCCTACTGGCTGAAACACAGGCAACAATGCACACAGCTTTGTCCACCATTATGGTGTCCCTTTAACACACTGCTTGGGTTGCTTTGGAGAAGCCTGGAGTTCTTTGGAGTACAATTAGAACACTCTGCACTATCCCTTGCCACTTATCTCTAGTCCTGCAAACAACCCACTAGAAAAAAAGCAGAGAACCAAGACAAGCCTAGAGAAGCATACAGAGATCTGAGAAGGCAGCTGTCAGCTTGGGAAATGCCAGGGATGGCCTAGCCAGACTACAGAAGGGTTCCAGGTCATCTTAGCCAAAAGAAAGCACAGAGATGTGAGAAAATGGTTTGCAAAACAATAGTTGTAAAATATTGTGCAGTCACATATCAGATTTACCTCTGTGTGTGTGTGCCCTCCTGGAGGGCAGGAACTGTTTTTTATCATTAAGACAAAACACAATGCTTGGAGACAGAGAGACAAGAAAGAGACAGAGAGAGACAGCAAGGAGGGGGAGAGAGAGAGAAAAAGAGAGAGAGAGAGAGAGAGAGAGAGAGAGAGAGAGAGAGAGAGAGAAACAGACAATCAGACAGACAGAGAGTAGGAGAGACACACAGAGAGAGAGAGAATCAGAAACAGACAGAGGCAGACAAAGAAAAATGTCTAAATAGACATGGTCCACAGGTGGCATGGATTGCTATGACCTTAGCTCTGGGCCCCCCATCAGAGACAATATGCTAGCTGAAGCAGGGGAGCAGGCAAGGACTGGTGAATTTTGACTGGGATTTGAGAGGAGCCAACAGCCTCCATCATATTCCCATTCCCAGCTTGCTACACTAGAGACTGCAAGGACTTTCCCCTTGGCTGAGATCCAAGACCCTCTCTCTTGTTGGGCTATTACTTCCCTCCCAAGGGGAGAGCTCCTTCACTCTGTATTGTCCATGCACAGTATACCTTCCCTGGTTTCTGTTTTGCTATGATTTGGATAAATAACTTTTCTTTGCTATTCTCTATCTGTATTCATTGTGGAACTGGCATTAGGTGAGGAAGGGGTCATGCCTTGGATATAGAGGTTGGGGTCCTCCTTCCCCTCAAAATGACAAAGCAGTCAGAAATTAGATCAGAATTTAGTTGAACCTGATCACATCCCCTAGAGTAATAATATTTAAAAGAGTAGACAGATATAATTCTAGCCTGGTAACCCCTCTCTCTGAGGAAAGTAGAATGGCCAAGCTTTGGGTCCCAAGATCCTGCTTCCCCTCCTGGCAGATTTTAGGTTTCCTAGTTGTGGCAGGGGCAGAGGCAACAGCTGGGGAGACGGGGCAGAAACAAGCCCCATACTAGGGTCCTTGGCTCAGGGTTACTGACTGGGTCCCTGTCAGGTACCTTGGCCCTGGCTGGCCTCACAGTCACCAGGTAAGGGACTGGCCACCTACATTTCAATACAAGGCTCGCTCTTTCTTGTCACTTTAAAAAAAAACATTTTGGGGGGTGGGGCTAATGGGGTTAAGTGACTTGCCCAGGGTCACACAGCTAGTATGTGTCAAGTGTCTGAGGCCGATTTGAACTCAGGTCCTCCTGAATCCAGGGCCAGTGCTTTTATCCACTGCGCCACCTAGTTGCTCCTCTTGTCACTTTTAAGGAGGAAGGCAGTCTTAGATTTCATTCACCAGTTTAGCTAGAAGTGAAATAAGATCTTAGCTGAAACCAGGAAAGAGAACAATCTCACCCAGGGGAGAAGGGAATAAGCATTTATGAAGTACCTGCTATGTGCTAAGTACCTTATAAGTATTATCTCATTTGAGCCTCACAACAACCCTATGAGGGAGGTGTTATTATTATCCCTATTTTACAGTTGAATACACTGAGGCAGACAGATGTAAAAGTGACTTGACCAAGGTCATGCAGTTAGTAAGTGTCTGAGGCTGGATTTGAACTCAAGTCTTCCTAAATCCAGGACCAGTGCTCTAGCCAGCACTACCCAGCTGCCTATATGGAAAGTCCTCTCAGCAGTTTCTAGGATTTCAGGCCCAAGAGATCAGGAACATTATAGAGGCTAGCTTCCTTCCACCTAAGGCTCAGAGGGATATACTCTAGCATTCCAAGTCTTCCTCTTTCCTGCCTGCCAAGAGCTCCTTTCTTTACAGGTTTTTCCTGAGGTGTCCTAAAATCTACCCCCAGGAGTCCTGTAGAGCAGGTATGCAGCATTGTACTCAGCATTATCTCTACCAGTTAGGAGTCCCAGCTCTCTCCATGCATGAGACAACAAACAAAACTGCCCCCTCACACACACACCAACTTAGGTAGAAGCTGGGTTATGTCAGCATGTTAGTAGAAGACAGTGTCAGGAAGGAGTGAAGAAAGGATAGAAGGAAAGCAAGTGTCTGAAATCAAGCCAGAAACACTGTCAGGGGCAACAAAATCTGGAGCCAGGGAATGTCTGCCATAGCCCAAGTCCAAAATGCATCAATATAACAAGTGTCTGAAATCAAGCAGGCTCATGAGGGGAGAAGGAACACCCAATAATTCTCTCTATCCAGACATATACCATTCCATACCTGTAGTCTTCCACCTCTGCATTCAAAGGAGGGAGGCAGGGGTAGCTAGGTGGCACAGTGGATAAAGCACCGGCCCTGGATTCAGGAGGACCTGAGTTCAAATCCAGCCTCAGATACTTGACACTTACTAACTATATGATCCTGGGCAAGTCACTTAATCCTCATTGCCCTGCAAAAAAATAAATAAATAAAAGCAAACAAACAAAAAAGGGAGGCTCATTTCCTCATCTCTGCCCTCCTCATTACAGCTACTCATTGCTACTCCTGGGGCCTTTCAGTGTACATTTATGTCATTTTCAAACTCTTTTGGAAGTGGTGGCATATCTACATCCCAGATGATAGCTCATGGGGCACTAGGCTCTTCTCCAGAGGAGCCCTCTCACACCCTGAGCCTTGGTCTTGAGGAAAATTGGTGTGCTCTACTACTTCCTGTGCATCATGGAATTACTGCTTGGAAGCCTGTGAGCAGACCTGAAGAAGCCCAGATGGCTTCCAAAGGAGGACTGCAGCACTGGCTGTTCAGTGTGAAGCTCAGTCCAACACCAGCAAGAATCCACATGAATTCCAGACACAGGAAAAGCTCCATCCTGTCCTGCTCTTAAGCAAAACCTGCCAGGGCAGCTAGGTGGCAAAGTGGATAAAGCACCAGCCCTGGATTCAGGAGGACCTGAGTTCAAATTTGGCCTCAGCCACTTGACACTTACTAGCTGTGTGACCATGGGCAAGTCACTTAACCCTCATTGCCCCGCTCCCCCCAAAAAAGAAAAAGAAAAACTTGCCGATTGCCTCTACCTTCCCCTTAAAGTCTAAGTAGAAGCACTGAATGGTTCCTTGGGCTTGGCCAAGCAGTTGTTGCTGAAGAAAGCTACATGACCTGAACACTACCCAGTGCTGGAATGGTGCATGGTCTGCCCCATCTCCTAGATCCTCTTGTGGAGCACTTCCTCCCAGGGTACCCTGAAGCTCCCAATAAGCTGAGGGAGGCTGACTAAGGAAGCCAAGGGCAACAAACAGATGCCACTTGGGAAAAGAGAAGGATTAAGGAAGTCTCTGACCTCTGCTTGGTGCTAAGGGAATGAAGTAACTGGCAACAGAAAGGAATGAGCCATTCTTAGCTTCTTGGTCTCTTTCTCAGAGAAGAAGAATCACCTTGACACCATGAAGGACAGAAAAATGGAGAACAGAGAGTTGATGCCCAAGATCAGGACAGAAAGAGTAAGAGAGGACTTGGCTGCCTTGGATGAATTCAAGTCCCTTGGTCCAGACGAATTCCATTCCCTGGCCTTGAAAGAACTGGCAGGTGTGGCAGCTAAGTCATCCTGTTGATGATGTTTGGAAGACTGTGGAAAATGGAGAGGGCTGACCTTAGGAGACAGACTATCGGTCCTGATTTGCAAAAATGGAAGAGAATAGAGTCCACAGACTAGAGGCCATTGAGGTTGATTAGGCTTCCTGGGAAAATTCTAGGACAAATCATTAAAGACATTGTTAGTGAACATCTAGAAAGGGAAGTGGGGGATGACAAAGGGCCAGTGTGGCCTCATCAAGAAAAGGCTATGCCAAACTATTCTTATTTTCTCTTATGACAGGCAGATCAGGGGAATGTTGTCCATATAGCTTACCTAGATTTTAGCAAAGCATTTGAGAAAGTACCTCCTATTATGACTGTGGAAAAGATGGAGAGCTAGGAGCTCAGCGTCAATACAATTCACTCAGTGTCAATACAATTCCTCTGAGAGTAATAATTACTATGTCCATATCAAGGCAAGGAAAGGTTTTCTATGGAGCTCCCAGGGATCTATGGCTGACCCTTTGCCATTTCACATCACTATCAGTGACAAAGTCTATAGACACAAGTGATGACTGAATAACAAACAAATAAATGTTAACACACAAAAGCATTGGCTAGAATTCCATTGAGAGAACTAGAAAGTCACGTGTGTGGCTACATGAGTCCAGGAACACCTCACCTCATTTTATTGTGTTTTACTTTATTGTGTTTTTACAGATTGAAGGTTTGTGGCAACTCTGCAATAAGCAAGTCTATCAACGCAATTTTTCCAACAGCATATGCTCACATCGTATCTCTGGGTCACATTTTGGGAATTCTCACAAGATTCCAAACTTTTCATTATTATTATATATGTTATGGGGATCTGTGACCAGTGATCTTTGGTGTTCTGATGGGGACTGCTTTGGGGCACCACAAACCACATCCATCACATAAGATGGTGAACTTAATCAATAAATGTGTGTGTTCTGACAGCTCTACCAGCTGGTCATTCCCCTGTCTCTCTGCTTCTCCTTAGGTCTCCCTATTGCCTGAGACACAACAACACTGAAATCAGGCCAATTCATAACTCTACAATGGCCTCTGTTCATTCTCAAAGAGGACCATGACACTGGGAGGTGATGCCATGATTTGCAGTAAATGGGATTTAAGTGAGGGCTGTGCAAAGTCACCAGCCTCACTCTCTCCTCCAGTCCAGTGTCATCTGGGTCCAGTGGCAAGATATATCTCAGGATGACTAGAGATGGTCCCAGATGTTTGAGGCAATCAGGGTTAAGTGTCTTGCCCAGGATCACACAGCTAGTAATTGCCTGAGGCCAGATTTTAACTTAGGTTCTCCTGACTTCAATGCTTTATCCACTGTGCCACCTAGCTTCCCCAATGGTCTCTATGTGTTCAAGTGAAAGTAAGAGTCGATTGCTGTGGCAAACTTCATTGTTCTTATTTTAAGAAATTGCCACAGCCACCACAACCTTCAGCAACCACCACCCTGATCAGTCAGCAGACACTGACATCAAAGTAAGACTCTCTCCACCAGCAAAAAGATTATGACTGGCTGAAGGCATTTTTTTAGCAATAAAATATTTTTAAATTAAGGGATGTATTTTTAGACATTATACTTTTGCACACTTAAAAGACTACAGAATAGTGCAAACATAACTTTTATATGCACTAGGAAAGCAAAAAGTTCACGTGACATGCTTTATTGTGATATTCACTTTATTGTGTGGTCTAGAACCAAACCTGCAATATCTCTGAGGGATGCCTACATGGGATGAGGGAAGCCTGGCTAAGCAGGAGTTGGTCTAAAAAAAGATCTGGAGGCTTTCGTAAACTGCAAACTCACTCAGTCTCAGGGTGGCCAAAAAGTTAACACAAACTTGGGCCACATGAAGGAGGCCAAGCTTCTAGAAACAGGGGACAAGAATTCAGATGTACTTTCTTGCGCAGACCTCATCTGGAGTCATATGTACAGTTCAGGGTAAAACAGTTTAAGAAGGACATTGATAGGGGGCAGCTAGGTGGTGCAGTGGATAAAGCATTGACCCTGGATTCAGGAGGACCTGAGTTCAAATCCAGCCTCAGACACTTCACACTTACTACCTGTGTGACCCTGGGCAAGTCACTTTAACCCTCATTGCCCAGCAAAAAAAAAAAGGATATTGATAATCTGGAGAGTGCACAGAGCAGGGCAACCAGGATGGGAAAGTGCCTTGAGTCATTTTCATATGAGAATGGGCTGAAAGAACGGGATAAGGTTAGCCTCAGGAGGACCTGAAAGCTGGCTATGATATGGAAGGGAGATGAGAATTAGCATAAAACAAACACACACTAATTTTAACTATGCCAGGGTGGGATGGGCTGTCTGGCAGGTTTTCCCATAGAGAGTGAATCACTACTTCCTTCATATTAGAGAAGCAATTCCTTTGGGATATGGGATGTACTAGATGACCACTGGGGTTCCTACCAATTCTCCAATTCTGTGCTTTGACTATCATAACCCTATCATTGCATCCTTATACCAAACTTTATTATTTTCCCTTAAGTCCTAAAAGCAACCAGCACCTAACCATTTTTGTCCAATGCCACCTCACTACTAAGATGGTGACAGAAAACCCATGCCACTTTTCAATAAACCTGTTTGTTTGCACCAGAGACCTCTATCCCCAGATATCTAGCTGACTTCATTTGATGGGGGCCTTGATGAGAAATCCCTGGAATAATGAGAAAGAAAAATTCCACTGAAAATAACTACAGAAGGTATAAAGTATTTGGGAGTGTATCTACCAAGGGAGTATATGAATCTAACTATAAAACACTATTTGCAGAAATAAAGACAGACCATAAAAATTAGAAAGACATCACTTGCCCATGGGTAGGATGAACCAATATATTAAATTGATGACACTGCCTAAATTTATTTATTCAATGCTATATCATTCAAATTCCAAAAGGAATATTTTATAGACTTAGAAAAATAATAGCAAAATTTATATGGAGGAACAAAGGTCAAGAATCTCAAAAAAGTTCTGAAAAACCGTGGAAACAAGGAAGATCTGTCACTACCAGGTCTCAAACTTAGAAAGCAGTAATCACTAAAACAATTTGGTATTAGTTTAAAAAAGAGAGAGAAGTTGATCAATGGAACAGATTAGGTTCAAAATTTATTGCAACAGTATAATGTTTGATCAACTCAAAGATCCCAAGTTACTGAGGAAGGATTCACTATTTGCCAAAAACTACCAGGAAAACTGTACATCAGTCTGACAGCAATTCTGTTGTGGTTAGTCCTTCATTCTCAAAGAGGACCATTGCCATCATGGATGATGTCTTGACTTGTATGTGAATTGGGATTTAAGTGAAGCAGAGCTGCACAAAGCCATCAGCCTCGCTCTCTCCTCCAGAGGCAAAACAAAAGTAAAAATGACTGACCATGGCCAGAGATGCAGTGGATGATGCTGGCATCTTCAATTTCTGAAAAAGCTCTAAGTGATACACAGAGACTGCTTTAGCCCCCTTCATGGCCATTCAAACAAATTGTTCTTATCCACCCATTCCACTAGGAGAAGTCTTCATATGCTTGAGGTAGACAGCCCCCTAACTCACTGACAGAACTGAGGCCTGGTGCTTGTTCCCTACCTGGTTTAGTCTGTCTGACAGCAATTAGGTTTAGACCAACACCTCACACCACTCATGAAAATAAGCCCCAAATGGATACATAGCCTAGATATAAATGGTCACATCATAAAAAAATTAGAAGAAATTATCTTTCAGACCTATAGATAAGGCATTAGGCCACATACAGATATTTAATGACTAAACAAATGACAGGGAGGCTTATACAAGATAAAATGGACAGTTTTATTATATGAAATCTATAAAACAAAAAAATGAACATAGTAAAAATTAGATGAAAAATAACTAAGAAAAATCTTAGCAACAAGTTTATCTGGTAAAGGGTCTCATTTCCAAAACATATAAAGAACTGATTATTTTTTTTTGCTGGAAATGCTTGTTTTATTCCATAAATTAAAAAAAAAATTTAAGATTCTGGGTTCATGGAGAATGGATTCAACCCTGGACAGCCCGACCCTAGATGGGTCACATTCTTGTTTTGGTTATATTGTCACTTTGGAGTAAAATCCCAGAAAAATCTCTAAAATCTCATATCTAAGCTTTTCCAAGTGTGGGAAACAGGGTCCCCTCTTTTAAAGGATGGCCCTGGGTCAGATCTGAGTTACAACAACTGAGAACCCACCTTAGCTTCCACTGGAATCACTACAGCTGCCTGGCCCCTTTGTACTTTGTGACTGCAGCTAGTACGGACTGGTTCAAATTTAAAAGACTAAGAGCCATTCCCCATTAGAAAAATAGCCAACGGATATGTATGAACACTCAATTCCTGAAGGAAAAACATCAAGCTATCAACAATCATGAAAAAAGTTCTCTAAATTACAAATAGAGAAGTGCAAATTAAAACAACTCTGAAGTACCACTTCACACCAATCACACTGGCAAAGATGACAAAAAAGGAAAGTGATAATAAATTGCTAGCATTTATATAGTGCTTACTAAATGTCAGGCACTTTACAAATAGTTTCATTTGATCCTCACAACAACTCTGGGAGGTAAGTGCTATTATTATCCCCATGTTACTGTTGAGGAAACTGAGGCAAACAGAGGTTAAGCAACTTGCTATGGGCTACACAGCTAGTAAATGTTTGAGGTTCAATTTGAATTTAGGTCTTCCTGACTGCAGGCCCAGCATACTATCCACTGCAGCACCACCTAGGGGCTCTGAGAAAATGGGCACATTAATGCATTGTTAGTAAGGCTGTACATTGGTCCAACTATTCTGGAAAGTAATTTGAATTTAAGCCCATAGAGTTACCTATATGCCAAAGAAATCAAAGGAGGAAAATTATATGGACCAAAATACTTATAGCCTTTCTTTCCATGGTAGCCAAAAATTGAAAACTAAAGTGGTGCTCTCCTATAGAGGAATGACTAAACAAATTATGGTATATACATGTAATCAAATATTATTGTGTCATAAGAAATGATGAAATGGACAATTTCAAAGGAGACCAGGAAGACCTCTATGAACTAATGCAGAGCAAAGTGGGTAGAAACAGAACAATCTATATGATGATAACAACATTATAGAGAAAAAAATCTCTGGAAACTTTTAGGACTCTGATCAAGGCAATGATAAACCTTGAGTCCAAAAGAATAAAGGTGACAGAAAGGTGATGAATTTAAAATGCAGGAAGATATTTTCAGATATGGTGAATGTGAGAATTTATTTTTCCAATATATAACTATGTATTATAGACTTATTCTTATTTTTATTTATTTTTTCAATGGGGAAATAAAGATTTTATTGATATATTAATGCTTGTTAACTGAAAAATAAAAATAATAAGCAATTTTTAAAAGAAATACTGGGGCAGCTAGGTGGCACAGTGGATAAAGCACCGGCTCTGGATTCAAGAGGACCTGAGTTCAAATGTGGCCTCAGACACTTGACACTTACTAGCTGTGTGACCCTGGGCAAGTCACAACCCCCATTGCCCCGCAAAAAAGAAAAAAAGGGGGAGGAAAGAAATAAATACCTCACTAAGAGGTTCTTGTCTTTATTGTTATGCTTAATAGTTAGGAGCACCACAATAGAAACCACTACACAGTGGCTAATACTTTTGCATCTTGGTATACCAAGGACCCTGATGTCCCCAATTCCATAAACTGGGCGCTCTCAGGTTTCTTTTCCATGCTCCTCAATCTGAATCTAACCCCTTCTCCTCTTGTTCAGTTGAGCAATATTCTGAACTATGTGAAGTGTTCATCCAAACAGTTCTCTAATAACCGACTGCCCTGCTAAACAATCTTTTTTAATTGTTTCTTCTTAAACTTATCAACTTGTGCAGCTTCTGTGTCCCCCAAATTCTCCAAAGTCACTCTTGTATGTTACTAGCAACTGGTGCTAACTCTAACATTGCTGGCTGTGTCATCTTTCTGCAATGGGTACTGAATGTTCAACTCATTCTTTAAAAAAAAACAAAACAATTTTGTTTTCTTTTCAGTTCTTGATTCTCTTTCTCTTTCACCTCCTCCTCCCCCAGACATTAAGAAAACAAGAAAAACAAAATTGTTACAAACGTGTATAGTCAAGTAAAACAAATTTCTGCATTAGACACAACCAATTCAATTTTAAAAAAAAACATTAAGCATCTACTAGGTGCCAGACACTGTACTAAGTGCTGGGGATAGAAATAAGAAAAAGAAAGACAATCCCTGCCCTCAAGGAGTTTACAATCTAATGGGGGAAGACAATTCACAGAAAGGAAGGAAGAAGTGGGTGACCACGAGGAGGTATGATGTTTTGTGAAGTGAAAACCAAGCTGATGAACAGTAGAGAGTTATCTGAAAAATACAGATCCAGCCTTTTAGAAAGGAAGGCTTTGGGAGGAGTTTAGTGCTCTGCCCTCCAATAAGAGGGGAAAATTGACTATGGGAATTGAGGTGTTGAATAGCAAAAACAGTCAATCTGGGTGGGAGGCAGCTAGGTGGTGCAGTGGATAGAACACCAGCCCTGGATTCAGGAGGACCTGAGTTCAAATTTGGCCCCAGACACTTGACACTTACTAGCTGTGTGACCCTGGGCAAGTCACTTAACTCTCATTGCCCTGCCCCCAAAATTAAATTAATTAATTAATTAAAAGGGATAAACAGGAAAACTACATTATGTTGAAAGAAACCATAAACAACAAACTAGTATCAGTAATAAATGTATATGCCCTGAATGCCTTAGCATCCAAATTCATAAAGTCTGTTATGGGAATGCAGTGGTACCCAAAGAAACCTAAAGATCCCAACCCCAAAGGAATCCTTAAAACTTTTTCAAGGGAAAGATGTAACAGAGCATGAAGCTGATAAGCAATATCAAGATCTTCAAGATGATACCCAAGATATCTTACAGATACCCCGTTATTCCAAAATCCCTCCCTTTACTTTGTAAAGATACAAAAGACAGGTCTTCTCTTATTGCAGTGGGACACTCACCCAGGTAATCTGTTCCCTGGCCATATGTTCCTCTCCTGATAAATTTCTTTATTTTACAAGATTCATGATGATCCGATTCTTTGAGTGAGCTAGTCCCCCAAACCAGATCGCAAGTCCCCCCATAAAACAAGACATAGACAGCAATATAATCATGATACTATCCCTCTCTTGGTTTTAGATAAATCTAACTGGAGGAAGAGTTCTTCAAGAAGTCTGCAACATTAATGAAGAATAGGGGGCAGCTAGGTGGCACCAGTGGACAGAGCATCATCCCTGGATTCAGGACTACCTGAGTTCAAATCTGGATTCAGACACTTGACACTTACCTCAAACTGGTTTAGCCCATCTACCAAGATGATTTTACCAGGGATGTTGCTGCTGCATGTACTAAAGCTTCTTGGAGCCACAGGTCAGCATTGGGTGACAAGTGCACACCAAAGGTGGATGAGTAGCCCTGAAATGGGCATAGCAAGCCTTCATACCAGCAGTGCTAGTCGTCCTGAACATCCCATATGCCCTACAATTTGTGGTATATGATTGTGATAGACTAATATTGTGCTATAAGAAACAATGAGCTGGGGCAGCTAGGTGGCACAGTGGATAGAGCACCGGCCCTGGAGTTGGGAGTACCTGAGTTCAAATCTGGCCTCAGACACTTAACACTTACTAGCTGTGTGACCCTGGGCAAGTCACTGAACCCCAATTGCCTCACTAAAAAAAAAAAACAAAGAAAGAAAAAATGAGCAAGCTGATTTCAGAAAAACCTGCAAAGGCTTACATGAACTGATGCAAAGTGAAGTGCGCAGAACCAGTGTACAATGTACATAGTAACAACAGTGTTGTACAATGGACAACTGTGAACGACTTAGCTATTCTCAGCAATACAGTGATCCAAAACAATTCTGAAGGACTCTGAATGCAGACCAAGCATACTATTTTTAACTTTCTTTTTTTTCTTCTTTTTTTTTGGTTTGACTTTTCTTCCACAAAATGATTAATATGGACATATGTTTTATATGACTGCACATGTATAACCTAAATCAGATTGCTTACCTTTTCAGGGAAGGGAGTGAAGAGGGAAAGAATTTGGGACTCAAAGTTTTAAAAAAAGAATGTTGAAAATAATTTTTCCGAGTAATTGGGGGGCGGGGGGGACTTTCTTTTAAAGTCTAGGATCCTGCTGCCATCTATGCATACCTTTGATTTCACACACACACACACACACACACACACACACACACACTCCACATGCTCTAGGCCATCAGCAAGTCATAGCTCACTCTAGAAATGAGGCCCCTCCTCAGTCATGAAGGTAGGTCTTGCTCTGAGCCCATCTCGTGGCCCTTACCTTGACACTGTGGCAGTCACACAGAGGGAGACAGTGCCCTGCTTCTGCCTGGCCTTGAGCAGGTATGGCTAGGAGAGTCCCTGCCTCTGTGGTCAGGGTCTCCTGTACCCCATCCTAGCCCCCTTTCCAGGAGTGACCAATTCTGGATCTCCAGAGGCTTCCAGGCCATGCTAATTACCATGCAAATAAAACCTCTCCCCCCAACCCTGCCTCCTATTTAAGGGGTCACAAATTCTACAAGACAAAGGAACCAGAGGATTCCAAGACATGGAGGGGCAGAAAGCAGAGCCTGAGACAGTGAAGACAGAAAGGAGGAAGGGAGAGTGTGATGGTGCAAACAGGCCACAGGAAGGCCCAGAGGTTGTGGGCTCCAGGCAACAGCTATGTCATGAGACTGTGGGGAGGGGGGGAAAGAAAGGAGAAGCCCGGGAGCTATTATTGTTTCCACTCACTTTTCTTTCTTTAGATACCCCTTCTTACCCTGCTTTCCCCCAGTGCCACCAGATTCCCCTTATGGGGGGTTCAGAAATGGGCTCTGGATTAAGAATCAGGAGCCCCCTGAGGTTGAGTCAGGTCTGGGCCACTGTGTGTCCCTGAGCAAATCCCTCCTCTTCTCCAAGCCTCCATTTCCTCTTCTGTACAATGAGAGGTCTGTGAGAAAAACTGGGTGAAAAACAAAAACCTGAAGTGACACAAGACAAGGACGCCCTCTGAGTATCATTGGCTACAACTATGTCGGGGAAAGAGGAGAGATCAAGGGGAAAAGCCCTGGACTGGGAGACAAAGTAGCTTGGCTTTGTAACAGTGTGGACGCGTCCTTTCCCCTTCCTGAGCCTCAGTTTCCTTCCCTGTAAAATGAGATTAGACCAATTCTCGAAGTCTCTGTTCACTCAGAGCACATAGAAAACAGGGTCCAAGAGAATGGTGCTTCGGCTGACTTTGGGCACAGAGTTGGGTCCATTTGTTGACTTTTGCTTAGTTAAAATGCATGGGCTCTTTTGTAGGGGGGTTGGGAGAATTATGGGTGTTGAGTGTTCTATACACTGTCAGACAGGACCACTGTGTCAAGGGATTTGGCTTTGTTAGAGAGAGGACTCATTTAGTGGGGGAAAGGGTATATAAGGAAATGACTGTAATTTAAAAACAAAAGGCATCAATAAAATGTTTTTTTAAGTTTAAGGGACAATGGAACAGTCAGCAGACTGGGGAATTAGGGTGTCTAGGAAATTAGTGCTTGGGGTTTAGCTACTGGCTTATAAATAATACAACTGTTTGAAAACAAAATAAAGTAGGGGCTTTCTCCCCCAAGGATTGCCCCAGATCACAATGCCTCTGCCACTTAGGAAACAGTCTTGGAGAGCTACCGTTGTCATAAGATTCAGTCCTCTCTCTGCCCAGGACCTAAGTCAGCCTCTCTGACTTAGCTGGCTTGGTCTTCCCTTAGCAGATGAATGGTTTGGTTTGGGGTTTTTTAAGGGGAGGGTTAATGCAAAGATAATCTTAAGACATCATCTCATTCCTTCTAGAATGCCAACAACGACCCCCAAAATGGCAAAAAGCCAACGCTGGCAGGCCTGGGGGGGAATAGACACTGTCTAACACTATGGGTGCGAAGAGCTGGTTGTCTGAGTAGCCCACCAGACCAGCCCTTTATATCAATCCAGCAACGCCAATGGTAGGACCTTTGCCCCTCAAGCATGCCAAAAAGGGCAAGGGGAGGGGGATGGCGATAGAAATGTGTTCCATTAGGTTTGCAGCTTTTTTCTATTTGGCTTCATTTGTAAGGAAAATCAACTGGCAGAGGCTTTCCTTCTGGTATGCTAATTAGATGAAGCTTTCAATTATTTTCATCCAGATAAGAAACTGGACAGGGGGGCTCAGTTTTATCATAGCCATATGCTGGTTGGAAATCCCAGACTCCACTCAGCATTTGTTGATCAATTTACAGCTTGATTTGATGTCATTTTTCCTTAGAGTTAGCTCCTTCCTCTCAATTAGTCTACCATAAATTCCAGCAGAATGTAAATCTTTACCTTCCTTGGGCTGCTGTAAAGCCCTTTGCCTTTTTTGGCAGCCGTAAATTCTGAATCCTTTCCTGGGATGGAACTGGAAACTATATAAACCTTAAGAAAACTTTGGTCTAATGCTTGGAGCTAATTTAGAAACCCTGAGGCTATGCACTAGCTGTGTGTGACCCTGGGCAAGTCTGTTAACCCTCTCTGCCTTGGTTTCTTCATTGGTAACATGAGCTGGAGAAGGAAATGGCAAGATATTCCAGTATCTCTGCCAAGAAAACCCCAAACGGGGTCACGGAGAGTCAGACAGGACTGAAAAGGCTGAATGACAAAAATGTTGAACCTATTAACAAACCTGGGTTACCTCCTAGAGCCTTTCGGGTTGAGAGTCTTGGCTGGCAGCCATGCCCATCAATGACTCCTCAGATCTTTCCCTGTCAGTCCAAACACAGTCAGAGCTGCCTAACGTTTAGCTAGAATAGCAAAAGGCTGAAGATAATCTCTGAGGCCAACAAGTGAATGTTGTTTGAATAAGAGATGGTATGGGAATGTGGAGAAGCCATGTGGCAGGCAGGGCACAGTGAACACTGTGGGACTTGCAGTCAGAAAAGGTCTGGGTTCGGGAGGGCAGGAGGGTGGAAGGAAGGAAGGAGGGAAGGGAGGGAGGGAGGGGAGGAGGGAAGGAAGGAAGGAAGGAAGGAAGGAAGGAAGGAAGGAAGGAAGGAAGGAAGGAAGGAAGGAAGGAAGGAAGGAAGGAAGGAAGGAAGGAAGGAAGGAAGGAAGGAAGGAAGGGAGGGAGGAAGGAAGGAAAGGAGGGAGGGAGGGAGGGAGTGAAGAAGGAAGGGAAAGGGAAGAAGAGAGAAAGAGAGAAGGAAAAGAAGGAACAGCTGCTGTTTATCTGGTGCTTTCAGGTCTGCCAAACACTTTTCAAACATTCTCTTGCACCCATCTCTTCCCTTCTCCCAGGTTGGAGTACAGATATTTGGGGGCCCATTTTATAGACGCACAGATTGAAATTCAGAGAGATAAACTGTTGTGGCCCCTGTTCAGGGTCACAGGTGGGACTTGGGCCCAGGTCCCATATCCCCAAGGCCCCACTAGGTCCTCTCCAGCAGGAAGGCCCACCGAGTCAGAGATCTGAAGCAGCTGTTTGGCCTGGGTTTGTTTACTTGGCTGTAAAGTTTCCAAAGTCTTGGTTTCCTCATCTGTAAAATGGGGATAACCAAACACTTGTCCTCCTTTCCTCTCAAGGTCCTTGGGAATAAAGCACTTTGGGGTTCAAAATATGCTGAATTCAGTGGCATAGGAAACTTTCTCTCCAGGGGCCCTGAGGAGTTGTGACTTACTCAAGATCACACAGCCAGTAGTCTCAGAGGAGGAACTTGAACCCAGGTCTTCCTGGCTCTGAGGCCAGTTCTCTACCCATCAGGCCACACTGCCTCCCTAGATATGTGAGAGATGGAAATACTGAAGCAAATAGGGCTGAGGTGATTTGCCTGAGCTCCAGGAGCAAACCCAGACCAGAAATGGAAGTGAGACTCCAGGATAGCCAGGCCCACTAACTCTCTGGTCTGGTGCATCCTCCCTGTCCACTTTTGAAAAGTCAGGAGGTTAGAGTTTAATATCCACACCCACAGTAGGTGGAAGGACAGTGTGCGCAATGGAGGTCTCCCGCCAAGAAGAGAGAGCTGATTTTCAGCAGTGTGACATCTTTTCCTTCAGAGGGCCCCTGACCTCCCGCCTTTCATTTCCCTGCCCAATCAAAGCCTGGGCCACATAGGCCAAGCAGGCAGGAGCAGGAGGGCTGCTGGTCTCTGTGTAAGTCACCCCTTCTCTCTCTCTCTCTCTCTCTCTCTCTCTCTCTCTCTCTCCCTGCCTGCCTCCCGGCCCACTGCTCACTGGCCCCATGACTGGTGGGACCACTCATAGCCACTGGTGATCTTGAAACCTGATGTTCGCTGACCTTCTGGCCCCTGCCAGATACAACTGGGATTAGTGTGAGGCTTGGAATAACTTCCTGTGATTGTCCTGGAGTGGGGGCAGTCTGGCAAGCTCAATAGCTCTGTTTGTCTGGCTTGGGAACAGAGGGAGAAAGTTCCTGCATCTTTGCAGTGGGATGGCCTTGGGAGGTGAGATGAGAGATCCTGAGGAAAAATGTTCATCACAGATAAGTCAGCTAAAATGGCCTCCACCACCATATGGCTTGGTCATGACCTTCTTCGCGGACCTTGGGGTCCCCTCACTGATCTCCCATCACCTCTGCAGTACCACGGAATCTCCCAGTTGGAAGGGCCCTTTGGAGGCATTTAGTCAACCCTCCCACCCACTGCAGGAATGTCCTGTTCAACATTTTTATCAACAACTTGGACAAAGGCAGGCTTATTCAATTTGCAGATGACACAGGGCTGGGGGGGGGGTGGAGGGGAAAGCTAACATTCAAGATTCTCAAAGCTCCCGTTGGGCTGTAACAATGAGCCAAATTTAAGGAATGAAATCCAGCCAGAATCAAGGTAAGTCCTCTGCTCAGGCTTTTTAAAAAAAGCATCCAGACAAGTAGAGGATTGGGGGAGGGGGGTCCAAACTTTGATCTTGAGGTGACAAGTGGCCAAGACTAGAGACATGTTGGCCTCAACTGTGAGGAGACCACATCTAGAGGACCATGTGTGGGACCAGGACTAGGAGCAAACCCCACACTTGGTGGGCAAGAACAAGCTTTGACACACAGGAATAAAAGAAAAGCCATTCAGATAGTGGGGGTGAAGGCCTACAGATGCACAGCCCATAATCGGGTACTCCACTGAAGTTAGTGCAATGCCGGGAGAATGGGGGGAAGCACCCCAGAGTACTAGTCCAACCCTCTAGCTGGCCAAGAGGCCCTTTTGCTGGGGAAGAGTGGATGGGATGTGATCAGAAGCAATGGGGAAAACATCTACCACAGGAGGGTCATTGGGATGTTAGAGTGTTGATGAGCCAAAGTGTGTCCAAAAGATATGATGCCATGTGAAGACTGGCCAAAAGGCCTATGGATGACTGAACTCATGCTAGATTTCTTTGGGTTCTCCACTATGCCCCAGCCCCATCAGATCATAAGCTTCTCAAGGCTATATTTGTTTCCCCAGTGCTCAGCCCAATGCCTGGCACGTAGGCACTCAAGAAATGTCTGTTGACTATTGACTAGGGATGGGTAGCTTGAAAAAGAAAGCATTTTGATTGGCAGACCTATTTGTGAGCTTCAATTGTCTGCAACAGGAAGATGAGCCCTGTTCCTCTTGGTCCCTGAGGAAAGACCCAGCAGCAGCATGGGGGGCCAATTGCAGAGGCCAAATTCCAAAGCACCATGGCCTCTCCAAGTGAAAAGGACCCTAAAAGGTTCCTCACCTATCAAGGCAAGCCTCCCAGTCACTGAATACAGCAGAACTTGCTAACAGATGTTGTTGTTGAGTCATTTTTCAGTCATGTTTGACTCTTTCTGACCCCATTTGGAGTTTTCTTGGCAGAGATAATGGACTGGTTGGCCATTTTCTTCTCCAGCTCACTTTACAGATGAGGAAACTGAGGCAAACAGGGTCAACTGACTAGCCCAGGGTCACACAGCCAGTAAGTGTCTGAGGTCAGATTGTAACTCAGGAAGATGAGTCTTCCTGACTCTAGGCCCAAGGCTCTGTCTACTACAGCACCACCTAGCTGCCCCTGTTCCTATATACCACCTAGTTGCTAACAATTAGAGCAGTCCTAAAATGAAACTTCACAAGGTACTGAGAATAAGTTCCCCATAACCACACATCTCCAGCAGACCCTGGGTGACCACATGTTATAGATGCTAGAGAAGGAGGAGGAAATGGAAGCAGATGACCTCCGTGAGGCATCAGGCTGCCACTGACAGTCTGGCCAACTGTGCTTGAGAAGAGCTTTGACACTTGGAGCAAAAGGAAGCTCCCCACCTCATGAGGCCAGGAGTTCGATTCCTGGGCAGCTCTAATGCAATTCAGGTCAAGTCAATTCCAAATGTCTTAAGTAACTCCTATGCCCCAAGCCTGGTGCCTTTTAAGAAGTGAGGAGGGGCAGCAAGGTGACGCAGTGGATAGAGCACCGGCCCTGGAGTCAGGAGGACCTGAGTTCAAATCCAGCCTCAGACACTTAGAGGAAGATGTTATGAAGGTAGAAATAATAGGATGTGATGACTGATTGGATGGGGTGGGGGGGGTGATAGTGAGGAGTCCAAAATGACTCTTAGGGTGGAAGCCTGAGGGACTGGGAAGATGTTATTACCATCTACAGTAATAGGGAAGGTGGCTTTATGAGGAAAGATAATGATATCAGTTATAGACATGTTGAGTTTCAGCTGTCTACTGACCATCCAGTTTGAGATGGGAGACTGAGGCAGGAAGGGTAGATGTGAGAATCTTCAGCATAGAGATGGTGATTAAATCCATAGGAGCTGATGAGATCCCCAAGTGAAGTAGGACAGAGAGAGAAGAGAAGGAGGCCCAGGACAGAAGAGGAGTGGGCAGAGAGGCAGGAGGAGAACCAGGAGAGGGGGGGTGTCCCCAAGACCTAGAGAGAAGAGACTATGAATGAGAAGTGGCTTCCAACCTTTGAAGGCTCCCAACTGGTCTGGCTCACACTGATCACTCCCTCCTCAGACATCTGAGGTCCCTTCCAGTTCTAGCTGGGATCCTAGAATTACTGGTTCACAAGCCCAGGGGTTCTGGAACCCTTAAGGACATCAAACATAACCATTTTGATCTTTCTTTGGCTCCAACAAAATACACAGCATCTACATCAATGGTTTTATATTACTAATGCTTTATTGGTACTGAATGAGAAAAAAATTCTTGTCTGTTGATCTTCACAACAAGTTCAGGGAAACTTAGGAAGATTTGTATGAACTGATGAAGAATGAAATGAACAGAACTAGCAGCACAATTTGTACAATGACTGCAGTGATGTAAAGAAAAACAACCCAGAGAGTCTTTAAGAAATCTAGTAAGGGAGACTGGGAAGGAGCAAGCACCCAGAGAAGAGCAGTGCCAGAGGAGAGAGTACAGGTTCATGAAAACCTAGAGAGGAGAGGATTCAGAGAGGATGATGGGCAGTATCAAAGGCTGCCAAGAGGTTGAGGGGGATGAGGACTGAGAATTGAGAATTAAGGGTTTTGGAGTTAAGGGATCATTGGGAATTTTGGAGACAGCATAAGTTCAGTTGAATGACAAGGTCAGAAGCCAGAATGTAGAGAGTTAAGAAAGTGAGGGGAGAGGAAGTAGAGACACCCATTGTAGACAGTCTTCTCAAAAAGTTTAGCCACAAAAGGAAGGAGAGATCAAGGATGATAGCTAGTGGAAAATGGTTAGATTAAATGTAGGTTTTCTGAGGATAAGAGAAATGGTTGTGTTTCTATGCAGCAGGGAAGCAGTTGGTGGATAGGGAGAGATTGAAGGTTAGAGATAAAGTAAGGTTGATAGAGGGGGCAATATTCTGGAGAAGATGGGATGAAATGGGATCAAGGGTGCATGTAGAAGTAAGGGTATGCCTTGGTGATGAGAAGAGTCACTTCTATATGAAAGACAGGAGTGAAAGGGGAGATAGTGGCAAAAGACACCTGTAGGATATGAGATGAGGCAGATGGTGAGAAGCAGAAACTAAGAAAAAACTTATCTCCATTTTGGGGGCAGCTAGATGGCACAGTGGACAAAGCGCTGGCCCTGGATTCAGGAGGACCTGAGTTCAAATCCGGCCTCAGACACTTGACACTTACTAGCTGTGTGACCCTGGGCAAGTCACAGGGAAGGGAAGGGAAGGGAAGGGAAGGGAAGGGAAGGGAAGGGAAGGGAAGGGAAGGGAAGGGAAGGGAAGGGAAGGGAAGGGAAGGGAAGGGAAGGGAAGGGAAGGGAAGGGAAGGGAAGGGAAGGGAAGGGAAGGGAAGGGAAGGGAAGGGAAGGGAAGGGAAGGGAAGGGAAGGGAAGGGAAGGGAAGGGAAGGGAAGGGAAGGGAAGGGAAGGGAAGGGAAGGGAAGGGAAGGGAAGGGAAGGGAAGGGAAGGGAAGGGAAGGGAAGGGAAGGGAAGGGAAGGGAAGGGAAGGGAAGGGAAGGGAAGGGAAGGGAAGGGAAGGGAAGGGAAGGGAAGGGAAGGGAAGGGAAGGGAAGGGAAGGGAAGGGAAGGGAAGGGAAGGGAAGGGAAGGGAAGGGAAGGGAAGGGAAGGGAAGGGAAGGGAAGGGAAGGGAAGGGAAGGGAAGGGAAGGGAAGGGAAGGGAAGGGAAGGGAAGGGAAGGGAAGGGAAGGGAAGGGAAGGGAAGGGAAGGGAAGGGAAGGGAAGGGAAGGGAAGGGAAGGGAAGGGAAGGGAAGGGAAGGGAAGGGAAGGGAAGGGAAGGGAAGGGAAGGGAAGGGAAGGGAAGGGAAGGGAAGGGAAGGGAAGGGAAGGGAAGGGAAGGGAAGGGAAGGGAAGGGAAGGGAAGGGAAGGGAAGGGAAGGGAAGGGAAGGGAAGGGAAGGGAAGGGAAGGGAAGGGAAGGGAAGGGAAGGGAAGGGAAGGGAAGGGAAGGGAAGGGAAGGGAAGGGAAGGGAAGGGAAGGGAAGGGAAGGGAAGGGAAGGGAAGGGAAGGGAAGGGAAGGGAAGGGAAGGGAAGGGAAGGGAAGGGAAGGGAAGGGAAGGGAAGGGAAGGGAAGGGAAGGGAAGGGAAGGGAAGGAAGGGAAGGGAAGGGAAGGGAAGGGAAGGGAAGGGAAGGGAAGGGAAGGGAAGGGAAGGGAAGGGAAGGGAAGGGAAGGGAAGGGAAGGGAAGGGAAGGGAAGGGAAGGGAAGGGAAGGGAAGGGAGGGAAGGGAAGGGAAGGGAAGGGAAGGGAAGGGAAGGGAAGGGAAGGGAAGGGAAGGAAGGGAAGGGAAGGGAAGGGAAGGGAAGGGAAGGGAAGGGAAGGGAAGGGAAGGGAAGGGAAGGGAAGGGAAGGGAAGGGAAGGGAAGGGAAGGGAAGGGAAGGGAAGGGAAGGGAAGGGAAGGGAAGGGAAGGGAAGGGAAGGGAAGGGAAGGGAAGGGAAGGGAAGGGAAGGGAAGGGAAGGGAAGGGAAGGGAAGGGAAGGGAAGGGAAGGGAAGGGAAGGGAAGGGAAGGGAAGGGAAGGGAAGGGAAGGGAAGGGAAGGGAAGGGAAGGGAAGGGAAGGGAAGGGAAGGGAGGGAAGGGAAGGGAAGGGAAGGGAAGGGAAGGGAAGGGAAGGGAAGGGAAGGGAAGGGAAGGGAAGGGAAGGGAAGGGAAGGGAAGGGAAGGGAAGGGAAGGGAAGGGAAGGGAAGGGAAGGGAAGGGAAGGGAAGGGAAGGGAAGGGAAGGGAAGGGAAGGGAAGGGAAGGGAAGGGAAGGGAAGGGAAGGGAAGGGAAGGGAAGGGAAGGGAAGGGAAGGGAAGGAAGGGAAGGGAAGGGAAGGGAAGGGAAGGGAAGGGAAGGGAAGGGAAGGGAAGGGAAGGGAAGGGAAGGGAAGGGAAGGGAAGGGAAGGGAAGGGAAGGGAAGGGAAGGGAAGGGAAGGGAAGGGAAGGGAAGAAGGACCAATCATAACTTCAGAAGACCCATTAAGAAGCATATGTCCTAACTTTGAGAATAAAAGCAGTGGGTTATACGTGCACAATGAAGCACCCATTGTCAGACAAGGCTTTGTTTTTGTTGTGTTGCTTTGTTTTGCTTAGCTATCCTTCTTTGTTACAAGGGAACATTCTATTGGGGTAATCATGTTTAATGTGTGTCACTGGAAAGTGACATAGAAGTTTTTTCAAAGCATCAATAAAATATTTTAAAAATCATTAATCTCCACCCACACAAGCCCCTTTTTATTAAGTTCCCTTTTCCAACTGCACATCCCTGACACCTTTCCTACAGTATGCAGTGAAGAAAGTTGATTGTCTGCATTCATTGCTTTAAAAACAAAATGCTAAAACGAACTGGCTATAGAATGAGACATGAGGCAGACACTCAGCCCTTTGAGCAAGATTCCTAATCTTGGAAGTTTGCCAAGCAGCTCCAGTCAGCTCATCTAATGCCGCGGTCAAATGAACAAGCTTGCCTGAAGCCAAGCTAGGTCATGGCCCACACTTATCTGTAACATGTGAGACCTAGCTGGTCTCCCTGCTTCCAGACTCCCCTTTCCAATTTGGCTTCCAAGTAGCTGCCAAAATGATCTGTTAATATTTCCTCTCTCAAAACTCTTCAGTGGCTCCCCATAACACATAGGATAAAACAAACATCTCAGCCTGGCACTTAGGGCCTGCTGCACTCTGGATGCCACCTACATTCCTGGGCACATTCCATTTTACTTCTCTACAAAATTTGTTGAAATTTCAGCAAACTAGACTCCTAGCTGTTCCCCAAACTCTATACTCCATCTATGTTCTCTAAGTTTTTGAACAAACAACCAGTGCCCCCCATGGCCTCTTCCCCTTGATCTCTTCTCATTCTTCAAAGCTTAGCTCTGGCCCAGTTGTTAGTAGAGACTCTCACCCGATTTCTCTTGTATTTATTCATCTGTGTACACATTCTCTTCCCCCAGCAGAATGCAAGCTCCCTAAGGAGAGGAGTTATTTTCTTCTTGTCCCAGCACAGAGGAGCAGCTTCCTTCATAAGTGCTCACTAAATTGATCCGAATGCAAAATACCAGGAGACATAATTGTGCCTAAGGAAGTGCCAACTGGAAACGATGCATGTGCCCTTAGCATCTCTTCAGCCAGCAGGTATTCTTACTATGGTGTGGAGGGGAAGGGAAATGTGGTGCCCTGTTCCGTGCAAAAGGAAGGCTGGAAGGCCTGGGCCCCAGTGCCACATCATGCCCTGGCCTGATGGGCAGCAAATGTGGGCTGTGGTCCAGGTTTGGTCGGCTACTGCTCACATGCATGGGGAACTCCAGGGTTTGAAGACAAGGTCCTTCAATCTACAATCTTGCTGAAGCTGTACAGCCACTCTAGGGGCTAGGTATTATTCTCATCCCCCCTTTTTACAGGCTGGGAGAAGTGGTAACCTGCAGAGTCATACAACTATTGTCTGGGGTAGGACTTGAACCCAGGTCTCTCCTGATTTGAAATCCAAGTCATCCTACCATGCCATGTGACCACTGGCAAATGATGTTGCCTTGGGATAGGGCACTCAGGATGCAATGCATAATAAAAGCCAGATGGACTTCCCAAGGTTTCTGGGACCCAGTGCAGTCTGAAGATAGCAGCAGAACCAGGAAAACAACACACACAGCAACTACAGTCGTGTCAACAGAAAGAACAAAAAAAAGACAGAACTGAATGCTATGTAGTTATAATGACTAACTTGGCCTTGAAGAGATGAAGAAATTTAGGGTTAGAAATCAATCTCCAGGGGCAGCTAGGTGGCGCAGTGGATTCAGGAGTACCTGAGTTCAAATCCGGCCTCAGACACTTGACATTTACTAGCTGTGTGACCCTGGGCAAGTCACTTAACCCCAATTGCCTCACCAAAAAAAAAAAAAAAAAAAGAAATCAATCTCCTTGGGGTAGCTAGGTGGCACAGTAGATAAAGCACCAGCCCTGGATTCAGGAGGACCTGAGTTCAAATCTAGCCTCAGACACTTGACACTTACTAGCTTTGTGAGCCTGGGCAAGTCACTTAACCCTCACTGCCCCAACAAAAAAAAAAGGAAAAAGAAAGAAATCAATCTCCTTCCTTCCTTTGCAAAAGCGGGAAACTATGGGTACAGAACACTACCTCTATTGTGTGACTCAGTTAATGGGATATTTTTGCTGAACTTTTTTTTTGGTCCTTTTTAGTCTTTGTAATGTAATAAGTGATTGGCTCTCTCTTACCCTGAGCCACCATGAAGACAAGCATGCATGGTGAATATAATGGGCGACTGGCCAATGAGCTACTCATTACAAGCATGTGCAGAAGGTTTGGTTGCTGCAATCCCTATATGGACTTGGGAGCACGTACTCTGTAACTGGTTCTGGTATGATAACCATGTGGTAGAAAGGAGCCTTTTAGATTGACTTATGTAACTACAACTGGGTTACCTTTGTAATCTCACAAGGATCACTCTGCTCTACCTTTCCAGACCTAATCCAGGTACATCTCCCCCTCTCAGGATTCTCTAATACCATGAGGATTTGGGGTGGAGTATCTCTTCTCCATTGTCATTGGTCTGAGCTCCCAACAGTATATTCTCCAACCCCACTGGTAGGTGCCAATGGCTTGTACTTCAGTGCCATTTAGCCACTTAACATCAATTCATTTATACAAAGTAATATTGACTTTGAAAATTTAGCAAGAACAAATGTATAACATTGGCCCCAGTACTCTGGGGACATATTCTCTCCTCTATCACCTTGGTCTCTGGAGAGAGTAGTCTCACTCAGCCCAGTTCCTACAGAGCATTGATCCTACCAGGTTCGAAGAAAACATTATACACAGTAACGACAACACTGTATAATGATCAACTATGAATGACTTAGCTATTCTCAACAATACAAAGATCCAAGACAATTCTGAAAGACTTATAATGAAAAATGCTGAGGCAGATAGGTAGCACAGTGGATAAAGCACTGGCCCTAGATTCAGGAGGACCTAAGTCCAAATCCAGCTTCAGATACTTGGCACTTACTAGCTGTGTGACCCTGGGAAAGTCACTTAACCCTCATTGCTCCCCCCCCCTCAAAAAAAAAGAAAAGAAAAGAAAAATGCTATCCACTGACAAAGAAAGAACTAGTGGAGTCTAAATGCAGATCAAAACATAATATTGTTCCCTTTTTTGTGAGTTTTTTTTTCTTTTGGTCTGTTTCTTCTTTCACAATATGACAAATATGAAAATATATTTTACATAACTGCACATATATAACCTATATCAAATTACTTACCATCTTAGGAAGGGGAGGGAAGGGAAGGAGGGAGACATTTTAGAACTCAAAATTTTTTAAAATTAATGTTAAATTGTCTTTACATGGAATTGAAAAAAATACTATGTATAAGAATAAAAAGAATTATTGAACTACCTGAAGGCCATGATCAAAGAAAGAACCTAAGAAACATATTTCAAGAAATTATCACAGAAAACTACAGTAATATTTTGGATCCAGGGGGTAAAATAAAAATTGAAAGAAGCCACCTATCACCTCCTGAAAAGATCCCAGGAATATTATAGCCAAATTCTAGGACTCCCAGAGAAAGAGAAAATACTTTAGGCAGCCAGAAAGAAACAATTCAAATATTATGGAGTCACAGTCAGGATAATATTTAGCAGCTTCCACATAAAAGGATTGAAGAGCTTGGAATGTGATATTCTGGAAGGCAAAGGAGCTAGGATTACAACCAAGAATCACCCACCCAGCAAAACTAAATGTAATCTTTCAGAAGAAAAATGGATATTTAATAAAATGGAAGACTTTCTTTTTTGTTTTGTTTTTTGGTGTTTTGTGGGGCATTGAGGGTTAAGTGACTTGCCCAGGGTCACACAGCTAGTAAGTGTCAAGTGTCTGAAGCTGGATTTGAACTCAGGTCCTCCTGAATCCAGGGCCAGTGCTCTATCCACTGCACCACCTAGCTGCCCTCAAAATGCAGAACTTTCAAGCATTCCCGATGAAAAGACCAGAGCTGAATAGAAAATTTTACATTCAAACTGAAAACTCAAGAGAAACATAAAAAGTTTTTTTTAAAAAACATAAAGTTAAATTGTTTACAATTTTTATGTGGGAATATGATACATGTAACTCCTAAGAACTTTATTATTATTAGAGCAGTTAAGAGGAGTTTACATAGACAGAGGACATGGATGTGAATCAATTATGTTAGAATGATCTCCAAAAAAATGAAGGGGTGAGAAAGAGGGATACACTAGGAGAAGAGGGAAGGGAGAGGTAGAATAGGGAATTTGTCTTCATATAAAAGCTTTTACAATGGAGGGGGAAATGGGTGGGTGGCAGGCAATGCCTGAACCTCACTTTTGTCAAAATTAGTTCAAAGAATATATATATATATACATGCAGTTGTATATAGAAATGTAACTTACCAAATAGAGAAATAGGAGAAAGAGGGGGGGCAGGTTGACAAAGGGAAGGGCAGATTAAGGGAGGCAGTGGTTAGAAGTAAAGTAGACTTTTGAGGAGGGACAGGATAAAAAGAGAGAGGAAGAAACAGAAGATAATGGAATGGAGGGAAATACACAGTCATCATAACTGTAAATGTTAATGGGATGAGCTCACCCATAAAATGGAAACAAGTAGGAGAATGGATTAGAAATCAGAATCCAACAAGATGTTGTTTACAAGAGACACACTTAAAAAAGAAAGACACACAGATTTTAAGGAAAGGGCTGGAACAGAATCTAATGTGCTTCAGCTGAACTAAAAAGAAAGGCAGGAGTAGCAATTATGATCTCAAATAAAGCAAAAATAGACCTAATTCAAAGAGATAAACTACATTTTGCTTAGAAGGTACTATAGACAATGAAGTGATATCAAAAAGTTTTACACCAGGTTTTTCTCATAAAGGCTTCATTTCTCAAATATATGGTGCATAAAGAAGTCAAATTTATAAAAATAAGAGCCATCCCCTCAACTGATAAATGGTCAAAGGATATAAACAGGTAGTTTGCAGAAGAAGACATCAAAGATGGCTCTAGTCATGTGAAAAAAATGCTCTAACTCATGATTAATTAGAGAAATGCAAATTAAAGTAACTCTGAGGTTACTACCTGAGACCTATTAGAGATGACAAATGCTGGAGGGGATATGGGGAAAATAGGTATACCAATGTATTGTTAGTAGAGTTGTAAATTGGTTCAACCATGCTGGAAAACTTCAGAACTATGCCCAAAGGGCATACCCTTTGACCCAGCAATACTACTACTAGGCCTGTATCCCAAAGAGATCAAAGGAAAAGGACCTATATGAACAAGAATATTTATAACAGCTCTTTTTGTGGTGGCAAATAATTAGAAATTGAGGGGATGCTCATCAATTGGGGAATGGCTAAATTTGTGAAAGACTTGACTACTCTGATCAAGACAATGATCCAAGACAATTCTAAAAGACTCATGATGAAAAAAATGCCATCCCCCCAAGGAGAGAGAACTGATGAACTCTGACTGCAAAATGAAGCATAATTTCCCCACTTTCTTTTATTTCTTTTATTTTTCTTGCTTTTTTTTGGAAATATGGCTAATATGGAAATTATGTTTTGCATGATTTCACATGTATAGCTGAGATCATATTGCTTGCCTTCTCAGTGCATGGGGGACATGGGAAGGAGGAAGAGAATTTGGAACTTAACATTTAAAAAGAAAAGAATGTTAAAAACAAATAATTAATTTTTTAAAATTAATAATTCATGCTAATAGTCAGTAAACACTTATTAAGCCCCTACTATGTGCCAAGCAGTTCTGAAAGGTTTCCTATAGAAGATGAAATTTTTCTTGAAACTTGAAGGAATCCAGGGAAGCCAAGATGCAGAGATGATGAGAGAGAGCATTCCAAGCATTGAAGATAGAGAAAATGCCTCTAGTGGAGAAATGGAGGGTCTCCTTCCCAGAATATCCAGAAACAGGCCTATGTAACTGGATAAAAGAATGTGTTGGGGTATATGATGTAAGGTATAAGAAGACTGGAAAGGTAGGGTAGGCAGTTAGGGTGTGAAGGGTTTTGAATGCAAAGCAAAGGATTTTGTATTTGATCCTGGAGGTGATAGGGAGCCACTGGAGTTTATTGAGTAGGGGATGTGACATGGTCAGAGTTACACTTTTGGAAAATCACTTTGGCAGCTGAATGAAGGATGAATTGGAGTAGAAAGAGACTTGAGGTAGGCAGAACCCCCCAACAGGCTATTGCAATAGTCCAGATATGAGGTGATATGGGTCTGAAGCAAGTGGTGGCAGTGTCAGAGGAGAGAAGGGAGTATATAGGAGAGATGTGAAATCGGCAGGCCTTGGAAACAAATTGGATATGGAGGGTGAGAGATAATGGAGTCCAGGATGACTCAGGTTTTGAGCCTGAGGGACTGAAAGGATGGTGTTGCCCTTGACAGAAATAGGGATAGTAGTTGGAGAGGGAAAGAGGATTTAGGGGGAAGAATTATCGACATAGATATGGTCATTAAATCCATGGGAGCTAATGGAACCACCAAATGAAGTACTCTAGAGGGAAAAAAGAAGAGGGTCCAAGACTGGACCCAGAGGGACACCCATGGTTGGAAGCCATGGACTATAGGAAGATACAGCAAAGGAGACTAAGAAGGAGCAGTCAGAGAAGTCAGAGGAAAAGCAGAAGAGAGGGGTGTCCCCAAAACTTCGAGAAGAGAGTATCCAGGAAGAGTGATCAGGACTGTCCAAGTCTGCAGAAAGGTCAAGGAAAATAAGGATTGAGAATAATGGATTTGGTAACTTTGAAGAGAACAGTTTTGGTGGAATGGTGAGGTTGGAAGCCAGAGAATTAAGAAGAGAGGAAGAGGGGGGCAGCTAGGTGGTGCAGTGGATAAATCACTGGCCCTGGATTCAGGAGTACCTGAGTTCAAATCCGGCCTCAGACACTTGACACTTACTAGCTGTGTGACCCTGGGCAAGTCACTTAACCCCCATTGCCCCGCAAAAAAAAAAGAGAATAGAGGAAGAGGAGAAGAAGTGGAGACACCTGTTGTAGATGGCCTTCCCAAGGCATTTAGTCCCAAAAGGCAGGAAAGCTATGAAATGATAGTAGGGATGAATAGATCAAGTGAAGGTTTTTTGAGAATGGGGGAAATACAAGCATGTTTATAGGTAGGAAAGTAGCCAGGAGGCAGGAAGAGAAAAGATAAGTGAGAGTGGGAATGATGGAAAGGCAATTTACTGGAGAGGGCAAGGAAGAATGAGATCCTTTGTGCAGGCACGGAAAAGGGATGTCTTATTACGTGAGACAGGGGTGAAGGAAGAGGGAGTGGCAGAAGGCATCTGGGCCATAGGGGATACAAGGGAGAGGAGAAGAGGGAGTCCAAGATGAATGGCCTCCATGTTTTCTGTTAAAATATGAGACAAGGTTCTCAGGTGAGAGGGGAGGGGAGGGGGAGCCATGGAAAGAGCTGGAAGAACCACTGTGGACAATGGAATGGTGAGTTCATAAGGAAGGTGGAAAAGGATTGTCTAGCAACAGTGAGGGCCCATTTGAGGTTATGGAACATAAATCTGTAATAGCCCCGGTCAGAAGGGTACCTTTGTCCAGCAGCACACATGTAGGAGAAAAGGCAGCAAATGGTAGGAGTTATCCAAGGCAAAGGCTCAATAGGGCACAATTGGAAAATGATGGGGGGGGGACCTTAAAAAAAGAGGCCAGTGTAGCGTTGAATTGATTCACCAAGGGGGTCAAGATGGGGAAAGGAGGAGAGTGTGATTAGATCAGGGCGAATGCTTGGGACACAACTGAAGAATCAAAGGATTGTAGGTCACAGTGTGAAGGAAGAGCAGGATTTGGGGCAGGAAGCAGAGGGAGAGGTAGAAAGGCAATAGATTGTGCATAGATAAGAGAATTTTCCAGTTCTTGAACACAGGTATTGAACATAGTGTGTTTGTGGGTAATGGCAAGATCAAGGATATCATCATTTCTGTGAGTGGCTGAGGTGATGTGGAGGATTAAGTAGGTCATGAGACATGAGTAAGTTGAGGAACAGGGTGTATGTATGCTGAGGTCCCCTAGCATAGAGGCAAAAGTTGGGGAGGAGAGAAAGACTCTAAGCCAAGTAGTGAATTCATTTAGGAAGGAAGGGGAGTGTCCTGGAGGTCTGCAGGAAACAACTAGCAGAATTTCAATTGGGTGGTAGATGTGGATTGGTGATAGAGGAAGAGCATGGAAGTGGAAATGAGGAGCAAAGAGGATTCCAATTGCCCCACCTCAACTAGTGGAAGTGCAGACAGTGCTGGAAAGGGCAGGAGGAAGACTGTGTCCCACTGAGAGAGGGATTGGGGTCTCAGTGAGAGCCAGAAGATGGAAGGAGTGGGAAAAGAAAAGATGGAAGGTGCAAGCAAGTTTGTTGCCTATGGAGCAGGCATTCCAGAGGGTACAGTGGAAGGGCTAAGCATCTGTGGGATGGGGCATTGGGATAGGAACTGAGGGGACTGGAAATAAGGAACTGGGCAATGACACTGGTCAGGATTGGTTGATGAAAGCCTGCAGTTCAGAATCACTGGAGTGGAACAGTGGGGGAAAGGGGGAACGAATCATTAAGAGAAATTTTAGAAAGTGATCAGTGTCAGAAGGAGAGGTGATGTTCTCCTCCTCCTAAGGCAGACAAACTAGGCTGGAAATGCCACCACGTTCAGGGGCCAGAGGTTAGTAGGATCAAATGGGGCTTCTCCCCTTCTCGCAGGAGGCTGGCTGCCATGGAATGACTAGAATGGTGTCCTCACTCCTTCTCATACCAGCAGGAGACTAGAAGCCAAGTTGAGAAGGCAAGTAGGTGACAATTGAGACAATGTGAAGCGGGGAGGGGTCTGATATTCCCCAATTCTCCATGCCCCATAATAGGAAGATGTCATTCCCAAAGATTCGAAGGTTTGTGGGGAGCAGGGGCAGAGCTAGAGCAAGACCCAGCTGTCTCAAGTCATCCACTTGAGGGAGCAGCCAATGTAGAGGGCACCTCGAGCTGTGTAAAAGGCTCAGAGCTTAGCACATGTGGTTAACCAGCAGCATTGGTGCAAATGGCAAGCAGCCAGAGCAGCTTAGCTGTGTTCCACTGCTTCCCTCCCACCCTCCAGGAATGCTTCAAGCCCCTCTGGCTACCTGAGGGGCCCCAACTCACTAGCTCTGGCTCTGTGGATGAATCACTGACACCTATTGTTTTATTGGTTTGTTGGGTTTTTTTAAAAAATGGCATTTGGCTGAAAGGAGGGAAGGAGGCCAGCTCTGCCAGGAAGGTAGGCCTGGTTAGGAAGGCCTAGGTCACCAGGTAGGTGCAGGAATGCCAGGAACGAAAGAGACCCAACTAGAGGAGGGGGGCCTGCTCTGAGGCCTTGTCACTTTGGCCCAGGCCTGCCCTAGTCAACATCCATTCTATGGGGCATCTTCTCCCAAAGTGGCTCTCTCCCTTACTGCTTAAGCAAGGTTCCTAGGGCAAGGAATTTTTTAGAAGGAAGAAGGGAACTTTTCTTTTTTTTATCTTAATAATATTTTTTCCAGTGACATGTAAAGATGGTTTTCAACATTTGTTTTTATAAGATTTCGAGGTCCAAATTTTCCCCCCTCCCTCCCTTCCCTCCCCAAGACAGAAATCTATCGGCTATAGGTTATATATGTACAATCACATTAAATATATTTCTGCATTAGTCATGTTGTGAAAGAAAAATCAGAACAAAAGGGAAAAACCTCGAAAAGGGGGGGAAAAACAAAAAAGAGTAGAAACAGTGTGGTTCAATCTGCATTCAGATCCCACAGTTCTTTTTTTTCTGGATGTGGAGAATGTTTTCCATCATGAGTCAAAATACAAAAGAGTTAATTTATGAAAGTCCCACATAAAGCAATATAGGCAGACTAAAAATACAAAGAGGTTTTGGGTAGTTTAGATGTTCACAGGTGATACTCATTATTATTGTTTGAAAATTCTATTTTACCTTATTTTGGGTCGAGGAAGGGAACTTTTCAAGTACAAATCATTTTGAATGGTGATTCATAGGAGAGAGCAATAAAGAAGGAGAGCCCTCTAGAAGAGTGGCCCACACCTGTGGTGAGGCTCTGAGCAACAAAAAGGCCTTTTCCCAAGGACAGAAATAGAGACATTTCTCCCCAAAGAAGCTGCATAAAAGGAAAGAAAGGGCCCTTTCTGAGTGCCATCATCTGTGGCCCCACTGGCAAAGAGGAACTGAAAAGCTGAACAACAAACTTGGGCCAGGGGACACCATGGACCTGGACACAGGTTTCTAATCCTGCCTCTGACTCCAGTGTCACTTTGGACAAGTCAATTCATTTCTCTCATCTTCAGTTTCCTCACCATTAGATTGTAAGTTCCTTGAGGGCAGGAGCTGTCTTCTGCCTCTTTTTTGTATACCCAGCACTTAGTACAGTGCCAGGTCCTTAATAAATGTTGATTGATTGAGTCACCAGCAAAACCAGTGTGAATAATAGCACCAATGTCATGGGATTGTTAAAAGTATTGTGAAGGAAATATACAAAAACCTATGTGCTGTGGATTTGGGGGAGACATCTCCCCAGAAATAATAACCTGAGACATCAAAGAAACGGGCCTACAGAGTTGTGCCAATTCTATGTCAAAAGGGAGGCCTCCAATCCTGCACCACCTAGATATTCTGATGAAATCAACAACCCTAAATGAACAGACCTGATCTTGGGGGACACCAGGTTACTTCACAGTTACGACATTCCTCTCCCACCCACCCCCACGACCCCCCCCAAAAATCACCTGACAACCTGTCTGTCCTTCTATTTCCAAAATAAGGAAAGTGGCTGAGCAGCCTCACTTGAGAGGCAAAGCTGGGGAAAATCCTCCCTCTGTTCTGCTACCCATAGGTGGTGGATACTAATTAAATTTTTATCTTCTATCCTAGCCTCCTGATTTATTGACCTCTATTGGAAGGGCCCTAAAGTGGCAGGAATCTCTGGTGTTAAGAATGAGATGGCTGGAACTCCTCAGGAGGCCAAGGAAGACTTCTGGACTCCAGGATAATCGAGGCACCTACAGACAGATTTCTGACCCACATTAGTCTCTAATGTTCCACTGGGTGATGACTCACTTGTCTCCTATTTGGAGATCATATGAGGTTGGCTAGAAAATAACTCGAAGATACCGCTCAGAAATTCCGCTAGAAAACACCTCTTAGAAATGTGGCTCCTAGCCCAGTCTGAGGACAACCTAAATCCTGTAGTATATCTCATAGATGGACCTCCAGCTGCCACATGTGCTGAACCCCTAACAGTGCACACACTTGTTGGCTTTCTGTCTCCTGTTTCCCCTTCCCTGGGTCCCTTGTACCTGGACATTTCTTAAAACATAAACTAAGCCCACAGCTGGAACTCTGGGGATTTGGTGCCCATTTCTTTTTTTGTTAATTTAATTAATTGGGGGGGGTATATTCTAAGTTCTGAACTATCTCCTTCCCTCCCTCCCTACACCTTCCTAGAGAAGGGCAAGACCTGACACAAATTTAGAATTTTATGTAAAACATTCCTATAAATGGTTCTTTCTCTGGAGGTAGGTAGTGTGAGGAAAATCACTCAATAATTTTCTGGAACTCAGGGTGATGATGTGTCAAAGGCTCATTTATTGTCATTTCTCACTAGAATGGGTCACCCCGTGTCCAGATGATGGGTGACCAAAAATGGTGGCTCACAGACCCCCACCCCTGCCGTTTATCTCCTCATCCCTAATGTGAAATGGCCCCTCCCTTTTTCAAGGGTTACAATCTACAGGCTAGAACTGGCTAATTGGGACTCAGTATTCCCACCCCTCTGCTTGACTTTTCCCATGGGAGAAATCTCTCTATCTTGATTCATCAGTGAATGTACTTTCCCAGGTCTATAAGTTAACCCTAACCTGTGGATACACTCTCCCAGATGGTTCTAAATTAGCTTTTGAATTGATCCCTATTGAGGAGATCACACCATCCCCCAATTCTTCACAGGTAGAATCTTCCTTCATAGGTCCTTTGTAGTTGATTTGAGCATTTATAATACTTGGAATAAATTAGTCGTTCACACAGTATTGCTGTTACTGTATACAAGATTCTCTGGGTTCTGATCATTTCACTCTTCATTATTGCATGTAAGTCTTTCCAAGTTTTTCTGAAATCTGTCTGCTCATCGTTTCTTACAGCACAATAGTATTCCATTACATTCATATACCACACCCTGTTCAGCCATTCCCCAGTTGATGGGCAGCCCCTCAGTTTCCAGTTCTTGGCCACCACAAAGAGAGCTGCTAGAAATATTTTAGAACATATAGATTCTTTTCCTTTTTCCCTGATCACCCTGGGAACAGATCTAATTGCTGGGTATTGCTGGGCCAAAGGGGATACACAGTTTTCTAACTCTTTGGGCATAATTCCAGATTGCTCTCCACCCCTATTTCTTAATGAGCAACGCGAAGTGAAAGCAAGGGCTTGGCCGAAAAGCCCTGCACTCCACAGGAGGGCTTCCTTTGTTTCTACGGAGCAAGAGAAACCTGAACCCTGTGGACCACCACGTGGTATTCTGCAAGCTAATGAGCAAGAGACCCTGCCATTCTGTTTTCTCCCACATCCTTAACTTGGAATCTCTGTTATTGTATCTTGAGGTCCAGGGAAGAGCCTGAGGATAGATTTCTACAATGTGAAAAGATAAAACTGTCCCTGGGACAGACTCCTAGAACAGAGGTCCCAATTCAGTGAGGAGAGACTGAAGCATGCCAACCAATATAGCAATAAAGCAGATTAATCAGAAACTAAATTTATGATTGAATTATAATCTGTTCTCAATGTGTTTTCAAATTATGATGGGAGTGCAGTTGAATGTTTGGGGGTTTTTGTGTTTTTATGGGTTTTTTGCAATGAGAGTTAAGTGACTTGCCCAGGGTCACAAAGCTGGTACATGTCAAGTATCTGAGGTCGGACTTGAACTCAGGTCCTCCTGAATCCAGGGCTGGTGCTTTATCCACTTCGCCACTGAGCTGCCCCCGCCCCAGTCCAATGTGTTATATATGTTGAAATAGTTTAAAGGGTTTTGGGGGAGAGGGTGCAGGTCCTTAGGACTATTAAAAGTAGAGACTTTGTGGAATTTGCATACAAATAACATCCAAACATCTCTCTTCCCTAGAGAGTGAAGAAAAAGATTTTTGGTTTGTTTGTTTTACTGTAAGGGAAGAAGGTGATTTCACCCATTGGAGAATGTTTGGTCCTAAATTAAACTGAAATCAGTTTTAAAGTTTTGTCTCTAGTAATTCCAGAAGCCAAAAGGGGGAAAAAATGGCTTTGCAGTTTGAGATTTCAAAGCCTTATCTGGTTCTTGAGGAGCGCCCAACCAGGAACAAACAACTCTCTAAACTTTGAGGCTTGTTTTAAGTCAAAAGCAAATTTAGAAAAAATGCAATATATTTTGAAAGGGGACATTTCTGGTCTTCTGTGAATGATTTAGTAGAATTTCAATGCCTAGGTAAATTAGAAACAAGATCACCTTGAAATTAAAATAGACCATCCATTTGCAAGCTCCAAAGGATCAACCAAATTGGATGCGTTTTACTTGAGAAAATGAGCAATTGCTTCCAAGCCTTGAAGTTTCCATTTTGATCAAGGAAAAAGTAAGTTTTTGCAAGAAATTTCAGTTGCATAAGAAAATAGTTCTGAAGTTGATTTGAGATATGATGGGGAAATAAAGATGTGAGATATAACGAAAGTAGAAGGGAAGGAAAGTGCTGTGGAGAATCTGTGGTGGTGAATTCACTCTGTAGGGAATGGCTATAAATGTAAAGAGTGTAGGAAAGGAATGAGTCATTTTAAGCCTTGCTCCTTTTCATCACTTCAAAAGAGTAAGAAATTTGTATAACAAAGTGAAAAAAACCACCAAAATATAGATGGCAAAGAAATCCCCACAAAGAAAATCTTGCAAAAAAAAAAAAAAAGCAGTCAGAATGTAGTAATGAGTATACAAAAAGAGCTGCAAATAAAAGGAGGAAATAATATGAGTTAAAAGAAAGTTATGAGAAATCTCCAAAAGAAGAGAATAACAGTGTAATACCAACTAGACCCCCAAACACAAGAATGAAACTACCACAAAGAGCCCCAGAGTGAATGAAAAGCTATTAAAAAGAATTGAAAAATTTTAAAGGGAAATTGGAATTCCTCACATAGAATTAGAAAAGATAACCAAGAAAATTAATAGTTCAGAACAGAAGGTGGAAATTTGCAATTTCAGTGGCTAACTAAAAAGAGAGTGGCAGAGATATAATCCAAATATTCCAATATGCAAAAAGGAATATTAGAATAAAGTGAAAAATTGGCAAATTGGAAGAACTGAGGCTTCTATAGGCAAAAGCAAAGCAACTGACCTTGAAGAGAGAAGTCAATGAGACAATCTGAGAACTATTGGCATCCCAGGGAAAAAAATTACATATAGAGCCCCAATTCCAGATTTTAATAAATAATGTACAAAAAGAGTCCACAAAGATGTGAATTAGTGACCTAGAATTCATTAAATCCAAGAACATAAACTGCTTTGGTAAGGTCTCCCTATTTAAGAACCTTTGGGAAAATTGGAAATATTTGACAGAAATGGGCTTTAGATTTGCAACTTATACCAAAATAAACTACAAATTGATATGTAACTTGAATTTAAAAGGTCATTGTTAAAAAATAAAGAGGAAAAGAGGGAATTATCTTTTTTTTTTCAACTATAGTGAAGAATTCTTTACCAAATCACAGATTGAAGCGATAGCTTAAAACAAAAGAGACAAGTTAAAAAGCTTTTGCACAAATAAAAGTAATGCCCTTAGATTTATCAAGCACTTAGCACAGAGCCTGGCACATAGTAGGCACTATATATAAATGCTTTTTCCCTTCCTTTCCCCTACTGGTCACTGAATGTAACTGGTATAGAATGCCAAAAATGAGTAGATGGATTAAATGATTTCTGTGGCTTCCCTGGAGATGCATTCAACTAGACAGGTGTCATTTGACTGGCAATAAGTCTATTTTGTGTTGCATGTTTTAAATCCATGATTTGTTGTAAAAATTCTGTTAGCATTGCATTTGATAGTCTTTTGGCATTGCAATATCTTTGTACAGGGGTGTTGTTCAATTGTGGGAGTATGATTTATTTACAAATGCAGCCTTAGGAGGTCAGCCCCTCTTTTTGATCTGAAAGCTGTGATCTTATTAACTGAAGGCAGAATGTCCTTTTGGTTAATGACTGTCTTCAGTATTTAAAATGCTTAATGCTCTGGCTTGTCAAAATTGACTTAGGACCTTGGAAAGTCAATGTCACTGAGAAACTCAGTGAGACGTGGCCAGACCATCTAGATTTCTGCGCACTTACTAAGATCATAAACCCTCACCTCTGTGAAAGAAGCTACCAAAAAATAATAATAATTTTTTAAATTTAAAATTTTTTAAAAAAAGAAAGAAGCTACCAGGAGGGGTTCGTAAAGGAGCCTTGGAAATTCTACCGCAGAGACTGGAGATAATTTTGAGAGCTTTAGATTTAGCTTACCAAGGAACTGAAAGTTCCCTAACACACACTCACAGCCTAAGGGGGATCGCTTAAGGTTTACTTATATGATATAAAAATGGTTGACATGGCAAATGTTATGTTTATTGATGAGCAGACCAAAGTTTAAAAGATTTCCAATTGTCCCAGGAGTTGGTGTGCAGCCCACTGAGGTATTCAGACCAAATGCAGCCAGTTTCTTTGGGTTTTGGATGAACTCATGCATTTGTTTTATGTGCAAACCCCTAAAATGTTATTATTTTCTTGATTTCAAATGAATGTTTGCTTTAGGATGTATTAAACTAGAAAACTGAAAACTTCTGGAAAAATCATATATTCTATAAAAGGGGAAGATGAGAACGATTTGTTCCAACAGCCATAAAGGTGACTAAAACAGGCTGTGGAATACTTAGAGCTTGGTCAAACATGGAAGATGCCAAGGTCACCCACTGCACCCCAGTCATCATTGGTCATCTTGACTTTTGTCTTACACGTTATTTCATCTAAGGTCTGTCTCCTCTGTAAGATGAAAGGGTTGAGGGGCAGCTAGGTGGTGCAGTGGATAAAGCACTGGCCCTGGATTCAGGAGGACCTGAGTTCAAATCCGACCTCAGACACTTGACACTTACTAGCTGTGTGACCCTGGGCAAGTCACTTAACACCCATTGCCTCACTAAAAAAAAAAAAAAAGAAAAGGTTTGAATAGAGGAAACCTAAGGGCCCTTTCAGCTCAAAATCAAATCTAGGATCTTTCTCCTGTTTTAGAAGTTGGGACATTCAAAGAGAACCACCCACAAACATCTCCATATAAGAAACAGAAATACCATTTGGCCAATGGAAGCAAAATAGTAACAGCAGGGATCATGGTGCCCTCCTTGGATTTAACCACAAGCCTGAATTGTCACAATGGTAAAAACAAACTAAAACAAAAAACTAGGCAGTCCACACAGCTGATTCAGCTGGCATTGTTGAAACTGACCACATTTTTCAATCTCCCACCAGATGTTTTTTGTCATGGTGATCTGGGAGCAAATGCACACAGTTACAGCCAAAAGATAAATTTTGGGGCAGGAAATGGTTATGACAATACCTAGGCTCGATGCCTTTGGCTGATAGAGCACAGAAGCAGCAGCAGCATCACAGTGAATGCACTGCTGGAGTGGCCTTCAGGCTGAAAGACTGGGGAGCCATTAAAAATAACAATGAGCTAACCAGAAATGAATAGGCCATAATAGAAAAGGAAAGATTTCTAAGCCCACAAGAGAGGGAGGCACATATATTCCTTGGGTAGCCATTAGAGAAGACTTACATGATCTGGGCCATCAGACTGAAGGGACTTGAATTTTCAAAACAAGTGCAAATGATCAACGATCATATGGAAGTTATCAATCTTTCATCAAATCTCTAATGATGCAAGAGTGGGAAATTAAAACAGCTCCGAGGCAGTTTTACCTCTCATCCAGCAAGTTGGCAGTGATAAAATATATCAATAAAAGGGGGGAAAGTAGGATCAATACAATGTCCAGTTGCAGAAGACAGATGATGAGGCAATGCCACCCATGTCCTGACAGAGAGGTGGTGGGCTCATGATGCACAATGAGGCTTACATTTGCAGACATGGCCAATGTGAAGATTTCTTTTATGTGACTATGTAGATGTGATACAATATTTTTTCTTTCCTTCAATGGGAAAGGGAGTGTTAGAGGGGAGATGGATTTGCCAAAAGAAAGAAGAAAGAAAAAGTAAGAAAAGAGGGTCATTAAAGCATTTAAAATGCAGAGGAAAATAGGAGCAGAAAGTAGTACAGCCACCTTATACTAAAATAAGGTCAAAATGGATACATGATTTAGACATAAGAGGTGGTACCATAGGTAAATTAGGAGAGAAAGGAATAGTCTACCTTTCAGATCTCTGGAAAGGAAAACAGTTTATGACCAAACAAGAGATGACCAGTTTATGAGAGAAAACAGTTTATGACCAAACAGTTTATGACCAAACAAGAGCATATTATAAAATGCAAAATGGATGATTTTGATTACATTAAATTAAAAAATTTTTGTACAAACAGAAGCAATGCATCCAAAATTAGAAGGGAGGCAGAAAGCTGGGAAACAACTTTTATGTCCAGTACTTCTGATAAAGGCCTCATTTCTAAAATATATAGGAAACTAAATCAAATTTATAAGAATCCAAGTCATTCCCCAATTGAGAAATGGTCCAAGGATATGAACAGGCAGTTTTCTGATGAAGAAACCAAAGCTATCTATCCCCATATGAAAAAATGCTCTAAATCTCTAATGATTAGAGAGATGCAAATTAAAACAACTCTGAGGTACCACCTGACACCTATCAGATTGGCTAAAATGACAAAAAAGGAAAATAATAAATGTTGGAGAAGCTGTGGGAAAATTGGGACACTAATGCATTGTTGGTGGAGCTGTGAACTGATCCAACCATTCTGGAGAGCAATTTGGAATTATGCCCAAAGGGCTATAAAGCTGTGCATACCCTTTGACCCAGCAACAACACTTTTGGGTTTTTTTCCCAAAGAGATCATGGAAAGGGGAGAGGGACCCACATGTACAAAAATATTTATAGCTGCTCTTTAGATGGTGGCAAGGAATTGGAAGTTGAGGGGATGCCCATCAATTGGGGAATGGCTGGACAAGTTGTGGTATATGAATATAACGGAATACTATTGTGCTGTAAGAAATGATGAGCAGGAGTTCAGAGAAACCTGGAGGGTCTTATGTGAGCTGATGATGAGTGAGATGAGCAGAACCAGAAGAACATTGTACACAGTATCATCAACATTGAGTGTTGACCTACTGTGATGGACTATATTCTTCTCACCAATGCAATGGTACAGAAGAGTTCCAGGGAACTCATGATAGAAGAGGGTCTCCAAATCCAAGAAAAAAAAAGAAAGAAAGAACTGTGGAGTATAGATGCTGATTGAACCATATTATTTCTTTTGTTTTGGGTGCTGTTGGTTTTCTATTTTGAGGCTTTTCGTCATTGCTCTGATTTTTCTCTTATAACATGACTAATGCAGAAATAGGATTAATGTTATTGTGTGTGTGTATATATATATATAAAACCTATATCAGATTACCTGCTGTCTAGGGGAGCGGGGGAGGGAGAAAAATCTGAAATTGGAAAGCTTGTATAAACAAAAGTTGAGAACTATCTTTACATGTAACAGGAAAAAAATAAAATACATTATTAAAAAAAAGAATAATACAGCAAGATGCTCTTCCATGGCCCACCCAAAACCAAACCACTCCTCCAGACAAATCTAGAAAACACACCAGACCAAATCCTCATGAGGAAATCCAAGAAAAAGTCACAGTGAGTCACTTTTCCAACCCAATTCAGCCTAGGGAGACAGACAGAAAGGTTTGTGGATAGTGGAGGCTGGGTTTGTCTAGGAGCTGCCAAATAGAGCACTTCAACACTCAGGGAGAGGCTGTACACCAGTGCAAACAGAAGGCCAGGCCAAGACTCACAGGGAACAAGTGTCAGTTAGCAGCTTTGCCTATCATGGGTCACGGATTCTAAGTAGACTGCAGGCCTTAGGCATTAGAAAGAGAGAGAGACATGAAGAAGTGGTGTGGCTCAGACCCCAGGAACAGATCAAGGTCCCAGTTCCAGCATCTAACTCAGTCTGCAGCAGAATAACCAGGGCAGGAATCTCTGACCACAGGGAAGCCTACACTTCTTTTGTTTTTGTTTGTTTTTTTGCAGGGCAATAAGGGTTAAGTGACTTGCCCAGGGTCACACAGCTAGTAAGTGTCAAGTGTCTGAGGCCGGATTTGAACTCAGGTCCTCCTGAATCCAGGGACAGTGCTTTATCCACTGTGCCATCTAGCTGCCCCCAAAACCTACACTTCTGCCACTCTGAAGCAGCCAACTTTCCCTGCAGAGTCCAGCAGCATGTCAAAAAATGAGACCTGGATTTGTCCTGGATCAGAACCCTTTGGCAACACTGAAAATTTGCAGATCCCCAGCCTGAACTTCCCCTAATAGTCTGGAATACCATTCCATTCAATCAGTATACCAAAAGAGCAGCAGTAGGACCAGCTCAAGATTTCTTTCCATAACTGCCACAGAACACAGCCCTAACATCAAATTTTAAGTCAGGAAGTAAGCTAGAAGAATGGACAAAAAATCCTTATAAAAAGCTATTATGAAAAAAAAAAAAAAAGCTAACATGGAAGCTCCAGCACTCAAGGCAAAAACCCAGAAGACAATGACTCCAAAATATCTACCAGCAAAGCCCCAGAGATTAGGTACAAACTCACCTAGAATCCTTAGAAGAGATAAGCAAGAGTAAAAAAAAAGTTTAAAGTGTTTTACAAATGAAAATGGGAGTGCTAGAAGAAAAATTGCAAAAGAAATGAGAGCTATGGAAGAAAGAAGTGGAAAAAATCGGAAAGCTTGACGCAAGAAGTACAAAACTGACCAAGCAACAAATTCCCTGAAACAATTCAAATAAATTAAAGAGAAGCCACCCAATGGCTCCATGAGAAAACAAGAAATATTAAAAACAATATCAAAAGACTGAAAAAAGAAGAAAATACCTGGAAAACAGATTGAAAAGAAAAAAACAATTTAAGAACCATTGGACTATCTAAACATCATGACTCCCTCAAAAGAGCTTAGGCATCATACTTCAAGAAATCATAAAAGAAAACTGCCCAGATCTCTCAGAACCAGAGGGCATAGTGGAAATAGAAAGAATCTACTGCTCATCTCCTGAAAAAAAAACCCAAAAGGAAAACCCCCAGGAACATCATAGCCAAAATCCAGAGCTTCCAGATCAAACAAACAAACAAACAAACTAACAAAAACATTGCAATCAGCCAGAAGGAAAGAATTCGGCTACAGAGGAGTCACAGTCAGGAAGAACTTGGAATATGATATTCCAGACAGCAAAGGATATGGGCTTACAGCCAAGAATAACTTACCCAGCAAAACTGAGGATAATCTTACAGTAGGGAAAATGGATCTTTAATGAAATAGAGGACTTTCAAGTGTTCCTGATGGGAAAACCAGAAAACTGAGGAGAAACTCTGAAGTTCAAACACATAAAAAGGTAAACATTAATGAACAACGATAAAGGACCAAACAAAGAAAAATTAAAAAATGGGAAGATGGTATTTGTGCCCCGCTTTGAACTCTATCATCATCAGAAGTCAGAAAAGTAGTCCAATTAATGGGAGCGGTTCTGTTATTTCCCTTTTTTGGGGGGGTGAGACAATTGGGGTTAAGTGACTTGCCCAGGGTCACACAGTCAGTAAGTGTCAAGTGTCTGAGGCCAGATTTGAACTCAGGTCCTCCTGAATCCAGGGCCAGTGCTCTATCCACTGTGCCACCTAGCTGCCCGGTTCTGTTATTTCTTTTGTTTTGTTTTGTTTTGTTTTAAATTTATTATTAATTTTTTTTTTTTAGTGAGGCAATTGGGGTTAAGTGACTTGCCCAGGGTCACACAGCTAGTAAGTGTCAAATGTCTGAGGTCAGATTTGAACTCAGGTCCTTCTGAATCCAGGGCCGGTACTTTATCCACTGCGCCACCTAGCTGCCCGGTTCTGTTATTTCTTAATGATCTTAAGAATGGAAAGAGAGGGGATGGAGGGTAGGGAAGGAAGGCCAGGGAAAATTAGCTCACATATTTAAAGTGTTCAAGCAGAAGCCTATGCAAACAAGAAAGGTGAGGAGCCCCTGATGCTCTGAACCTCATTATCATCTGAACCAGTAACAGGAGGGAATATACACACGTGTTGGATTTCTTATTTACTTATAAAGAAAAAGAAGATGCTCATAATAAAGATTTACAGTTTCATTTGCGATCCTCTTTTTCTGTTCTACTTTGTGTATGGAAAAGCTCATCTCATTTACTGTTGAGTTAAGTTCAGAATAAAAAAAAGAAAAAAAACAAGGTGCAATTGAAATCTGAAAAAGGTAAAATATATAAGAAGTCATATTGGAGAGGCTGTGGGGAGACAGGTACACTAGAACACCATTGATGGAGCTGTTCTGGAAAACCATTAGGAATGACGTAAGAGAAGTTACTAACTGTTCAGCCCTTTGACCAAGCAGGACCACTAATGGTCATTACTGATCCCAAGGAGGTCAGACACAAACAGAAAGCCCCTCTATATAGTACAATATTCAGAGAAGCACTTGTTCTGATACAAAAATCCTAGCAACAAGGTGGGCAATCATTAATTGGGAAACAACTAAACACTTACGAATGCAATGGAGTATGATTTCAATATTTTAAACATGAGAAATTCTTTTTGTTTTGTTTTGTTTTGTTTGTTTTTGCAGGGGCAATTGGGGTTAAGTGACTTGCCCAGGGTCACACAGCTAGTGTTAAGTGTCTGAGGTTAGATTTGAACTCAGGTCCTCCTGAACCCAGGGCCGGTGCTCTATCCACTGCGCCATCTAGCTGCCCCAAACATGAGAAATTCTGATCGATGTGAGAAGGGCTGCAAGAACTGAAACAGAATCAAGATAGCAGAACCAAGAGAACAACATATACGTACATGCGCATACGTATGTACTGTAGAATGACCACAACACAGCAAAGGAAAGCAGAAGCCCAACCCAAGCTCCCAGAAGCCCAAGGAGCCTGCTTGCTTGCTCACTCTCCAGCTCACTTTCTCACTCTCCAGTATATTGAAGGTAGATTCAGGAGTGAGATGAGGTCTACATTGTCAAACAAGATCAGTGTGCCAATTCCTTTTGCTTAACTGGACTTCTCTATGAAAAGAGAAGAATGAGATTTCAGCTAAAATGGCTGCCCTAATAGTGGACATACTGCCCACCTCTCACATACCTACTCAAGCAAAACTCTGAAGTTGGTCCTAGACAGAATAATTATCAAGAAATTCATTGAGAAACTAGTAATGCCATCAGTCCCAGAACTGCATAAGAGGTCAATCAAAAATAATAGGAAAGGGGGCTATTAGCAGTGGGGAGCCTCCTAGTGCAAATGGAAAGGAGCTGGGGACACATGTAGCCTGCCAAACTATGCATTAAGAGGGCAGTAGAAGTAGAGGTCTCTCCTGAAAAAGCTCCAGTGTCCAGAAAAGCCCCAAGATGGAATATTAGAAGTTCAAGGGAGAGGACAGTGGCAGTGAGCAGTGCAGTGTGGCAGCACCCAGACTAGGACATTCCAGTCCCAGGTACTTTGAGGCTCCTAGTCCCCTGTCCCAAGATATAAGAGAGGGGGCTGAAAATCCAATGCTCTGAACCTCAGAGATCCAGGGGGAACTAGCTGTGGGAGGCCAAGATCTGCCTTGGAAACCAGAAGACCCAGAGAGAGACCACTCCACCTAAGATCACAGCAAAGAGAAGAAGACACCAATTCAGGAACTAAAACTAGAGATATGAGTAAATAAAATAGCAACCAGTATAAACATTTATTACAAATAATATCTAATAGTTAGCATTCACATAGTACTTCATGGTTTGCAAAGTGCTTTACTTAATGGGTTTGTTCTTCACAACAACCCTCAGAGGTAGGTTTAAGTATAATCTAAATTTTACAGATAAGGAAATTGAGGCATAAAGGTTAAGTGACTTGCCTAAGATCATACAGCTATTTTTTTTTGGCAGGGGCAATGAGGGTTAAGTGACTTAACCAGGGTCACAGGTCATATGGCTATTAAGTGTCTGAGGCAGGATTCAAACTTATGTCTTCCTGAATCCAAGTCCTGTGCTCTGTCTACTACAGGGCTTCTTAAAACTTTTTCCACTCATGACTCCTTTTTGCCCAAGAAATTTTTATGTAACCCCAGGTACATAAAATAGGCACACAAAACCTTTTCCTGTTGCCAAATTTTTGAGACCCCCACAGTCAGTCATGCAACCCCATATGGGATCTCAATCCACAGTTTAAGAGGCTTTGGTCAACTGCACCACCTAGTTGCCCCAAGCCTAAAGACCCCTGAAAAGAGAGTAACTCCTTAACAACTACAGTAGCAAGTAGTGACAAAGGAAAATGATTTTTACATAAGAACTATATGGATACCTAAAAGAAATTAAGCAAGATATAGAAAAAGAAAGGAAAAGCTCTAGAACAAAAAAAAAATGAAAAGTGGATGAATTGTTTACACACAGCAGAAAAAAATGAAAAAACAGATTTTAAAGATTGAAAAAATAGAAGAAAATGGAAGATATACAATATCAAAAGCAATTGATCTATAAAACATGTCAAGAAGAGATGATTTTAAAATCATGAGACTTCCTGAAAACTATGAATTTTTAAAGCCTGAATATTGTGGATCCAGAGTTACTCCATTTTGAAAATTGTCATCAATACTACATTTCAAGATATCATAGAAAAAAACTATTATAACCAGATATATTGGTTCTATTCTGAGGATTTGAAGAAGAGGAAAAAGAAATGGGAGGGGACAGTAGGAACACACTAGTATAGGAAAAAGAGAAAAGCGGTGGCAAAGAATTGGAAATCAAGGGAATGCCTATCAATTGGGGAATGGCTGAACAAGTTGTGGCATATGAATGTAATGGAATACTATTGTGCTGTAAGAAATGATGAGCAGGCAGATTTCAGAAAAACCTGGAAAGACTTAAGTGGACTAATGCTGACTGAAATGAAAAGAACCTGGAGAACATTGTACACAGTAACAGAAACATTGTGCAATGATCAACTGTGATAGACTTAACTTTTCTCAGCAATACGATGATTCAAGACAACTCCAAAGGACTCATGATGGAAAATGTTCTCTACATCCAGAATAAAAGAACTGTGGATTTTCAATGCAATTTGAACCATACTGTTTCTATTTTTTGAGGTGTTTCCCTTTTGTTCTGATTCTTCTTTCACAACACGACTAATGCAGAAATATGTTCAATGTGATTGTACATATATAACCTATATCATATTGCTTTCTGTTGTGGTAAAATAATGGAATTTGGCCCAGGGGTCCGACTTGATCAACTTAGTAGTGTTTGAATTGGGTGTGAATGAGAAACTACTAAGTACCCACTTAAAGATGATTAGATTTTAGCCACACCTGGCCCACCCTGTTAGACCTAGCTTAATTTGGCCAACCTTTAGAAGGAGTGTCCTCAGAGGCTGTGGACTTCATCATCAACAGGGAACCAGTCTCAGCCACACTACTTGAAGGCCCTCTCCTTTGGGGGAGGGAGAAAAAAGGTAGAAAAAGGGACCCCAACAGAAAGTGACTCACTCTCACTCTCGGTCTCTCTCTGGCCTTGGAGGAGCATTCTGAGCAGACTAGATTCTGGCTGCTGACTCCCATATAAATTATGGACCCCTGGTGGTGAGTTAAATACGGCCCTTTGAATTAGCTGAGCTGAAAGTGAGTTTGGGTTTGAGAAAGCCCTTGCTAGAGCCAGGGAGATTATCCATTTTTCTTTTTCCCTATACCCTTGTCCTTGACCTTATTAATTTAACCTTTGCTGTGTATTTTATTCCCATTAAATAAAACCTGATTTGTTTGTGGAAAAGAGGCTGTTAATCTCCTTTCTTATTGACCTGGGAGAAATAACTTAAAAAGGCAGTTCGGAGGGGAGGAAACTTTGGACCTAAAGGTCCCTCATTATTTTCTGAAACCCAATATTACGGTGAGCCACCCAATTAACTCTCCCCATATTAAATTTGGCCCCTGCACTGTCTTGGGGAGGGAAGGGAAGGAGGGAGAAAAATTTGGAACTAAAAATGTTATGAAAACAAATGTTGAAAATAATCTTTACATGTAACTGGAAAATAATAAAATACTTTTATGATTTAAAAAAACCAAATACATAAGGCTCCTGGCCAGTGCCATCTTAGAACATGCTTGGTCTGTACCTGCTGTCAGTTGGTGAGCACTCCCCTCTTAAGATAAGGTAGACTGTTAGGACATTTGCTCTCTCTCTTAGAAATATGGCGCTGGGGGTTTTCAACTTGTGTTAACTGTTATACAGTCAATACTCTTCTAATATTAAATATATTTTAATACTTTAATAGTAAATACTTACTGCCACAAAAAAGAAAAAAGGAAAAAGGGGAAATTTTCTGATAATTAAGGTCAAGTATATATGCAAACATGGAGAAAAGAGTGAAGAGAGCATTAGGCGAATCTCACTCTTATCTGAAAAGGACAAAGGAGAACATTTAATATAGAAATATATTAAACAACAGAGAACAAAGGAAGAGGTGGAGAGGAATAAGGAGTTAAGGAGGGAGGATACTATGAGGGAGGGAATAGCAAATGTAAACAAAATTCCTAATCATGAAAAAAGAGTAAAAAGGAAGGGTGAAAAGGAAATGACAAGAAAAGAACTGGAATCTAAGGTGGTGCCTTTGATTGCCTCATAAAACAGTTGGGGAATAGCTAGATGAACTGTGGTATATGGACATACTGGAATATTACTGCATCATAAGAAATGATGAGAGATAATTGCAAAGAATCCTGGGAAGCAAGAAGTGGGGTACAGGGAAGTAAGCAGGAGAATATTTTATATGGGAATAACAGCATCATAAAGAAAAATACCTTTGAAAGACTTAGAAACTTTGATGAATGAGCAACCTTGTCTCCAGAGGACCTATGATGAAATATCTTACCTACCTCCTTGACTGAGAGGTAAGAGACTCATGATTCAGAAGGAGACATAGCTTTTTGGAAGAGGCCACTCTGTGGATTCCTTTCATTTGATGATGTTTATCTATTTAAAAGGTTTACTTTAAAAAAAAAAAAAGAAAAGGTTTATTTTTTCTTTCTTTCAGTTAATTGGGAAATGAGGGAGGGGAAGATGGAGGGGTTATCCATAGTGATGCCAAAAGAGAGTCATTTAAATATCTTTTTACCATGTTTCAGAAGAGAACAGAAGTTCAGAAGGAAGTACAGACAAGCAGGACAGTTTTTAAAGTCATGTATAGAATTTATCGTGAAATGGTGATTTGTAGTTTCATTGAGGATCATTTTTGTGCGCTGCTTGGTGGTGGTGGTGGTATTGTTAAGGTTCAGATTTGTTTCAATGAGAAAGTGGTTATTAGAAAATAATAACAAGGGGCAGCTAGGTGGCACAGTGTATAGAGCACCGGCCCTGGAGTCAGGAGGACCTGAGTTCAAATCTGGTCTCAGACATTTGACACTTACTAGCTGTGTGACCCTGGGCAAGTCACTTAACCCCAATTGCCCCACAAAAAAAAACCCTGGAGCTGTCGATAACCACCTCATAAGGGGTCCCTCTTCTGCTCCCCACCCCTCCAATTGTTTGTGATCTCTTTTTCTTGAAATACTTTGTATAACTTTGCATATATTTGATATTTGCTTATTTATTCTCATGTCATTTCCCACCCCCAATAAAATTACCTGACTTTTTCTAAATAGTCCCAGTGCCTGGCACGGTACACACTCTATAGGTGTTTGTTGCATTCAATTGAAGTGGCCCTTGACAAAATGAAGGAGAATATCAATCTCAGGAGTTGTTAGAGAAGAAGCAACTAACCCTTGAGAGCTGTTGTCGTAGCCCATCTTTGAGGCCAAGGGACTGAGGCTCAAAACTTTCATGTAGCCTCCTGGTGGCCTTAGATCAATGATGTCAAACTCAAATAGAAACAGGGCCATCGATTGGTATATAAGGATCCCTGCAAGCTGCCTATTGACTTACAAAACCACTTGTTTAACATTTTATATGTTTTATTGTTTTTGACTGATTTTGTTAAATGTCCCAGTTATGTTTTAATCTGATTACCAGTCAGCTGGCCAAGAATTTGAGACCTCGGGCCCACAGCACAAGGAGTTAAGGGCTTCTCCTCAGATATGTCTGACCAACATGGCAGCGTGGGAATCAATTCTTGATGATTATCCTACCTATGATGTGCCTAAGTCAACTTCCTTTTGCTAATCATTAAGTGGTGTTCCAGTCCTGAATGTGAGCCACCAAACTGACCTGAGTCAGGGCTGGTCTCTGATAGTACCTCTGGAGGTAAGAAATGGGGGCAGCACTGCACTCTGAGTGCCATGCCACACTCTGACAAGCCCAGAAGGAGGCCATCATGAAAAGGGAAAGGACACCAGGACCAGCAGTGCTTGAGGCAGGAGGCACCTTGGTCACAGATGTTTTCTAAGTGTGTGCTGCTCTAATACATATCTGACACTGTGCAGAGATGTAGGAGAGTGTATCCCAGGTTTATGGGGGAAATGCTATGTTACTATTATTCTTACAATGCTGTCTATTAAAGGTAAGTGCACTGGTGGAGAGTTGTAAACTATAGTTTTAGGAATGTGGAGCCCAGAGAGCCATGAGTTCAAAGTAGTCCCCTTTTGGGACCCAGCCTTTAAGTCCAAGTTGGAAGGAAGTAGCCCCAGAGAGGGAGTGCTAAGCAATAGCTAGGTAAACTGTTGGGTATGGTTATCTTGGGGTTGTGTGGCCATTTCACAGTTGATGTTCATCCTTCATTCTTGAAGAAGACAAAAATGACATCATGATGTTGGGATCAGTGTACAGTGTGTCTGACCATGGCTGATCAGTCTAACACAAGCTCAGAAGGCTCTACCACAGGTCAGGCACAAACAGTCCGTATGACCATTTGGGAAGGAGATGTCTCTAAATTTACACATTTCACATTTCTTTTGAGCTACTGCAATTCTGCTTCACTCAGAGCATAGCACCTTCTTTGATGTGGGCATGCCATGCTGGGCGGTCCCATGCCAGTGTCTCCCCATCATGCAATAGATTCTAACGTTCTTCAGAGAGACCTTGAGAGTGTCCTTATAGCACTTCTTCTGACCACCATGTAAGTGCTTGCCTTGTGTGAGTTCTTCATAAAATAGTCTTTTAGGCAAACATACGTTTGGCATTCAAACAACATGGCCAGCCCATCATAGTTGGGCTCTCTGAAGTAGAGTTTAAATGTCATTAAAGTCAGCTACTGCACTGACCGGTAAACGAACTTGAAAAGGCTACAAGCCAAGACAAAGGTGGAGAGTTGGTCAGCAACTTTTTGTTTGCAGGTGATTGTACACTTGACTGCTGCATTGAGGATGAGATACAAGAGTATGGATCAATTATCTGCTACTTGTCATAGTACATACATAACACTGTAAGTACTTCAGTCTTCTGAATTTCCCTCTTTCCTGAGGATATCAGCCTCTTTCCAGTCAATCAGATTCACAACCTCCTAGGCATCTTCAACTCTCACTGTCCCTCACCCAACAAGTCCAAGTGGTGGCCAAGTCTGTCAGCTCTCCATCAGTCCACTTCTCTTGTCACATGGCCTCCATCCTAGATCCTTGTCATCTCTTGCCTAGACTACTGCAATGGCTTCCTATTTGATGTCCCTGCCTTAAAAGTTGCTCTCCACTCTACTCCATCTTGCTCCCAGCTACTAAAGTGGAGATCTGCCAATGTCACTTATTTTCTTGATTCACTCCAGTGCCTTCCTATCAGCTCTAAGATCGATTAGAAATTCCTCTAACTTTTCATGCCCTTTACAACCTGGCCCCAACCCACCTTCCCAGCTTCATTGCACAACAATTCCACTCTTGCCCTCAGAAATCCTACTCTATGCTTTACTCACAACCCACCGTCTCCCATGATTCTGCCTTTGCATGCCTGAAATGCACTCCCTCTCTTCCTCTGCCTCTTAGAATCCTCCTCCTTCAAGATGCAGCTCAAGGATTACTTTTTACATAAAGCCTTTCCTGCCCCCTCCCCTCAGTGGCTAGTACCCTTGCTTTCTCCCTCTCTCCTGCTCATCCTAACTGCCTTCTATTTCTTGTATATTTAGTTGAAACATACTTCTATATGTATACATTTATGTTGTCTCCCCCATTAGAATGTGAGCTCCTTGGAAGAAGGGATTTGTCTTGGCATCCTTAGCTTTTAGCATTGATTCCAGTACATTATTTTTGCAGAGCAATGAGGATTAAGTGACTTGCCCAGGGTCACACAGCTAGTAAGTGCCAAGTGTCTGAGGCTGGATTTGAACTCAGGTCCTCCTGAATCCAAGGCCAGGGCTTTATCTACTGCGCCACCTAGCTGCCCCTGAGTCTAGTACATTATTGCTGTTCAGTTGTTCAGTTATGTCCAACTTTTCATGACCCTGTGGAACATATTCTCCATGGGGGTTTTCTCGGTAAAGATAGTGGAATGGTTTACCATTTCCTTCTCCAGCTTGTTTTACAGATGAGGAGACTGAGACAAACATGGTAAAGTGACTTGCCCAGGGTCACACAGATAGTATCTGAGGTCAGATTTGAACTCAGGTCTTCCTGACTCCAGACCCACTAAGCCAATAACTCAACTCAAAGACTTGTTGGTTGATTTTCTGTTCAATCTGGTGGCCTCCAGTTCATGTCATTGACATCTTGTCTCAACACTTTCCTTCTGCCAGCTTGGATGGCTTTGCAAACTCATTCACCCATGGCATTGCAGAAGACACTCTGGGATGGCTCATGTGTTGGTTGCAAAAATGCCCCCCACCATCCTCCTGATGGTACAATCTGCCCCCATTGCATGGCAGCCAAGCGCTCCTATTCAGTTATGGCTCTTTGGGAGTATCTCAGAAGGAGCAGGAGGAGGTTGGCGAGGGCCAGGACAGCTCCTCTGCCAATCACTCTTCAGTGTTTGAATGAAGGCTGAAAGCTGCCTTAAACTGAAGTGCAACAAAGCAAACACGAAAAGCCAAACCTCAAACCCACTCGGCTGCTGCTGCAGGCCGTGGCTGTTCCTAAAATAACAACGGCATCTGTTAGTTTCAAACCACAACTTTACAATGGCACACAAAAAACCCCAACAACAACAACAGCCAAAGCCACAGGGTGGGGTAACCTTTTTTCTGAGTTGTGTGAGTTGCACTCAGGCAGTTCCCAGAATGCATAGCCCATTTGCCTGTCTCGGCTGCCAGCTTCCTCTGATGTCTTATTGAGGGCTCTGCCAAGTTTCACCAAGCTGAAAAGGCTTCATCAGAGCACCTAGCCACGGACTGGGCTGTGTGTCTGCTGTTCAAGGCTTAGCTAAATTCAAGGTTGACTAGGAAGTAATAAATATTTTGGCCACAGCAACTGGGATCCACACTGACAAAGAGAGTACCCATGCCAACGGAAAGCTCTTTCCACCTTTCCTTCCTTCCTTATTATGCATGACTCTCTTCCATGCACTCTATGGATTAGCTAAACCAGCCTTCTGACCATTCCTCATACATTTGCCTCCATTTCCTACCTCCATGTCCTTGAACCAGCAGCCATGCATACACGGAATGCTCTTCCCATTTGGACACAAGCTCCTGGAAGGGAGGAAGCTGTTTTGCTTTTGTCTTTTGTCTCCCAGGCACCTAGCAGTCACTAGTGCCTGGCACCCTTTACAAGTGTTTCATCAACACCTTGGAGACTGACTGATTAGCCTTCCAGTTTTCTCCATTATCCTCATCTTTTGCTCCCATCGTCCCCCAGGGCAGGGAACTCTCATAGATGACCTTTGCTTCACCTCATCGTGCCTGAAACCAGGCCATGGCCATTTCTCCACCATCTCCATGCTATTGGTCATTGAGTACCCCCTCTTCTAGCCCTGCCGTTAGAATGTAAGCTCCTTGTTTTATTTATACCCCAGCATTTAGCGCCACATAGTAAGAAATAAATGCTTTAGCTCTATCTGTCTATCCCAGAGGTTACCCATCTAGGAATGATGCTCCATCCCATTCACCCAAATTAACACTGAAGCATTTATGTGTAGGCAGATAAAGACCTTCTTCAGGAATAGGGGGTTTAGTGTGTATGGGTACTCCCTCCACTGATGGAGATTGCCACCCCTCTATGATTCAACAGATGGCCTTGAGAGCTGGCAGGGCCAACACATTTCTCATCCTCCAGCCAATGTGGTCATCATAGGGTGTTCAATTTAAAGTTGGAAGGGGCCTTGGAGGTCAACTAGTGCAAACCTTCTGAAACTGTGGGTCACATAACTGAATGTGGGGATTACAAAGAATTGGCACCAGTTAAAGGTTCTGTGTACCTATTTTATATACCCAGATACCCAGGATCACATAAAAATTTCTCAGGCAAAAAGGGGTCATGAGTGGAAGAAATTTAAGAAGCCCTGGGCTATCATAACCCTCTCACTTGAGCAATGAGGACAATGAGGCTCAGGGAAGTTGTGCAAGTTGCCCAAAGTCAGAAAAGCACAGTCGGGATTCTAACCCAAGTTTTTTTTGCCTCTTAATTTAATATTCTTTCCATTACATATTCCTGCATCCCCATACAAGCTTCCTGGTGAGCCCTCTGACCTTAGACACATTAATCCTTGGAAAACAGACATCACTAAGCCCATAGTGAAAGGCTTTCCAGAGCCTATAGTCTTTTGGCAGAATCACAGATCAGCAATCTAGTCTAGCCCTCACCTGAACAAGAATCCCTACTATAGCTCACCTGCCAAATGGCCATCTAGCTTTGCTGTAGAATTCTGGCAAGGGAGAACCCAACCACCTCCTAAAGAAGCCTATAGTTCCAGAAGGCTTTTGAAAATGGCTAGACTGGGGGCGGCTAGGTGGCGCAGTGGATAGAGCACCGGCCCTGGAGTCAGGAGTACCTGAGTTCAAATCCGGCCTCACACACTTAATACTTACTAGCTGTGTGACCCTGGGCAAGTCACTTAATCCCAATTGCCTCACTAAAAAAAAACAAAAACAAAAAAACACCGAAAATGGCTAGACTGATTCACAGTGCTTGTTTTCCCACAGCCCCACCAACATTTATTATTATCCTTTTATCACCTTTGTTAGGGTGATGAATATGCTGCAATCTCAATGATACTTCAGTTTATTTTTCTCTAATTATTAGTTAATTAGAATATTTTTTCATGTGGTTGTTGATAGCTTGGATTTCTTTCTATTTTTTTTGGACATTTTTTTATTCATACATATCCTTTGACTATGTCTTATAAATCTAAATTAGTTCTTTATATATCTTGGATAAGAGATCTTTATCAGAGAAACTTGTTGCAAAGATGTTTTGTCCCCAGGAATCTGTTTACTTTCTAATTTTTACTACATTTGTTTACACAAAACCTTTTAATTTTATAGAACCAAAATTGTCCATTTTATCTTTTATGACCTCTATTGCTTGCTTAATCATGAACTCTTCCCCATCCATAGATCCCAGAGGTATCTTCAACTTCAGGCAAGTCATGAAACTGATGTTTGCTTCAGTTTCCTTAATTGTAAAATGGGGACAATAACAACACCTACCTCCCATATTTGTAAAGTGCTTAGCATAGCTCCTGGCACATAATATTATCATTATTAATTTGTTTATAATGTAACCTTCTATGTCTAGGCTATATGTCCTTTCGGAGCTGATCCGGTAAATGGTGTAAAATATTGGTCTAAACCTAATTTCTGCCAGACTGCTGTACAGTTCTCCTACAAGTGTTTTGTCAAATAATGAGTTCTTCCCCCATTAACTGGGAGAATAATTTATCAAACACTATGCTACTGTGTTTGTTTGCTTCTTCTGTATGTTGTGTACCTAATTTGTTGCATTGATGGATCCCTCTTTTAAACAATATCAAATTGTTCAAATTATTACTGCTTTGAAGTACAGTTTGAGATTTGGTGATCTCAAACTGATCCCTTTTCTCCCCACATTCATTTCTTTCTTTCTTTTTGCAGGGCAATTGGGGTTAAGTGACTTGCCCAGGGTCACACAGCTAGTAAATGTCAAGTGTCTGAGTCCGGATTTCAACTCAGGTCCTCCTGAATCCAGGGCCAGTGCTTTATCCACTGCACCACCTAGCTGCTCCCCCCCCCCCACATTCATTTCTAAAGACAGTTTTCCCCCCTCCCTTACTCAAAGATTTAAAAAGAAAGAGAAAAAAGGCCATTCTGTAAAACTAACCAACACATTGAACAAGTCTGACCGTATATGAGATGCTACTACTCACCCTTAATCTCTAAATGAAGAGGGAAGTGCATTTTCTCTATTCTTCTCTGGGGTCTCAGTTTCATTTTTTCATCCTTTCCAACTACATTGTTGCAGCCATTATAAATATAGTTTTCCTGGACCTACTTATTTCACTCTAAATCAGTTCATATAAGTCTTCCCATGCTTCTCTGAATACTTTGTGTTCATTATTTCTTAGAGAGTAATAATATCCCACTATATTCATATACCGAAACTTGTTTAGCCGTTGTTTAGTCCCATTTAATCATTCGATTAATGGGCATCTAACTTTATTTTCAGTACTCTGCTACCACAAAAAGTATTGTTATGAATGTGAGAGGCCTTCCTGTCTTTGACCTCCTTGAAACATGCTCCTAGCAGTAGGATCTCTGTGTTAAAGAATATGGACATACTTTGTTACTTTTTTTTAGTGTAACTCCAAACACAAAGGTCTTAGTTATAGTTATCTGTTCTTTTCCTGTCCTGATCCATTTCTAAAGTTAGAAATATTCTTCTGATTCTCAGTTCACCAAAAAACCCCACAATTATAGGACTATCCTAGAAACCTCAAACATAGGTAAGGACATTGCTTCCCTTTAAAACTTGAATTTAGGAAGCTCCCTGACTGGATATTGATAACAGAAAATGTAATTAATAACTCAACCTTATGATTGATAACTAAAGGAAGGACCCAAAAATGTTGAGGGGATCCCCAGTACAGATTTGGGGGTGAATTTGAGCAAGAATTGGACAAGATCAACAGACAGCAATGAGTTGAAACTTGCCTTATGGGGAGAGATTAAGGAGATCACATTAAGGAGATCACAGATCTATCCAAGTATTCACCCTTAGCAAAAGTAGCAGTATGAGGAGAATAGGTCTGTTTTATGAATGTGTCAGAATAGAAAGAATCTGGGATACAATTCTAGTAGATTCTAGTCCTAGGATGTTTGACCTTGAGTGAGTCTCATGCCTTTCATGGATCACTGTTTCCCCATCTGTAGAATGAAAGAGTTGGACTACATGAATTCTCCAGCCATTTCTGGCTCTAGGATTTTCTGTTTCCAAGAACTCAAAGCTAGCATAAATGCAGCCATCCAAAATGGGCAGCCCACCAATGAGGATAGCAGGAGACTATCATGGAAAATAACAATATCTGAGCGAATCCTTAACCCTGGAAGCCTAGGATGTAATCAAAGAAAGTATGGGGCAGATAATGAGGTAGTAATGAAACTACAAGTGTGAGCTGCACCTTTTATCCCTTTGCTAAGCACAAAAAGAATGTTTTCCTGACTGGTTGGGTTATGATTAGTCATATTCTTGATGTCCCTTAAAAGCTTAGCTCACCGGTTCCAAGGGTATTTCTAGCAGAAGGCAGAAGGCAGAAGATGAGAATTACTGAGGGTGGAGGGGTTTGGAATTTTTCCCTCCTTCCCCCACCCCATCAGGTACTGCACTCTTCAGCAGACCCTACTTGCCCCACAGGAGACATGAATTCAGTGGGGAACAGAGACACATACTCTCCAGAGAGAAGAGGACATAGGTAAAAACCTAAAGGCAAGAAGCAGCTTCAGGTTGAAAGAAGAAAAAAGGGATTGGAGGGAGAGATAAAGAGGGAGAAGGAGAGAGGAAGAGAAAAGGAGGGGAAAAGGGAAAGAGAAGGAGAGAGAAGGAGGGAGAAAGAGATAGAAGAGGAGAGCAGAGGGAGAGGAGAAGAGAGGAGAGGAAAAGATGCTTCAATCTGCACTCTGAGTTCATCTTTTCTTTATCTAGAGGTAGCATATTTCATCTTGAGTCCTTCAGAACTGTAATGGGTCACTGTATTGATGAGAGTTGATTATCTTTACGATATTGCTGTTATTGTATAAATTATTCTCCTAGTTCTGGCCACTTCACCTTGCATTGGCTCATAAAAGTCTTCCCAGGCTTTTTCTGAAACCATTCTCTTCATCATTTCTTATAGCACAGTAGTATTCAATCATCACAATAATATAGTACAACTTGCTCAGTCATTCCCCAATTGATGGGCACCCCCTCAGTTTCCAACTCTTAACTACCATAAAAAGAGTTACGAAATGGGTCACTTTCCTCCTTTTGATCTCTTTGAGCAGAGAACTCCTCTTGGCATTTCTGGGTCACAGTTTAATAGCTGTTGGAGTATAGTTCCAAGTTGTTCCATTCCACAGCTCCACCAATGTGTTAGTGTATTTGTTTTTGCACAGTCCCTCCAGCATTTGTCATCTTTTTTTGTCAACTCTGACAATATGATGTGGGTGAGGGAATACCTCGGAGTTGTTTTAACTGGCATTTTTTAAATTATCAAGGAGGCAGCTAGATGGCACAGTGGATAGAGCACCGGCCCTGGAGTCAGGAGGACCTGAGTTCAAATCCGGCCTCAGACACTTGACACTTACTAGCTGTGTGACCCTGGGCAAGTCACTTAACCCTCATTGCCCCGCCCCCAAAAAATTATCCAGTGTGATAGTATTTGTAAAACTCCTATCACTGTGCCTCACACATAGTAGATGCTACATAAATGCTTATTCCTTTTCCATCCCATATCAGTGATTTAGAGCATTTTTTTCATACAGCTATTGATAGCTTGGATTTCTTCTTCTGAAAATGACCTATTCCTATCCTTTTAACCATTTACCACTTGGGGAATGACTCTTATTCTTATAAACTTGACTGAGCTCCGTATATACCTTAGACATTAGACCTTTATCAGAGAAACTTGCTGCAAAGATCTGCCCCTCCCCTGCCAATTTCCTGCTTCTCTCCTAATTCAGCGGCATTGGTTTTGTTTGTACAAAACCTTTGTAATTATATGTAATCCAAATGGTCAGTTTTACCTCCTGCGATCCTCTCTTATCTTGTTTGATCACAGATTCTTCCTCTGTCCATCAACTTGACAGGTAGTTTCTTCCATGCTCTTGTAATTTGCTTATGTCATCCACCTTTATGTACCCATTTGAAGCTTATCTTGGTTTATGATCTGTTAGATGTCTGTGAGCTAGTTTTAAAGTTTGGGCACCTTTAACACCAGAGGCTAGGCGGCCACCTTTATGAGGATGGTAATTCTGGGTTGGGGGGAGAGATTCTTGTAGCAGGAGTTCCAACAAGAAATAAGTGCTATACCTAAATGAAACCCAAATATCCAGTCAGTCCAAAAACATCAATTAGCCAAATTGGTTTTGTTGAATCCTGAACACAAAGATTGGATTTTTACTTTTCTATCAGTTATTTTACGGGGTTTGGACTCTCAGCTTTGACACCTACTAAAGGCATATCTCTCTGTGCCTCACCTAGAAAATATAAAAAGATAAAGAAATTTTCTCACAGGGAGTTCCCTATATCACTGCCATCACAGGTCTGGTCCGAAAAAGAACAGTAATGATGAAAACCTGTTGTTTGTCCTTGGTTTTCTTTTTTTTTGCGGGGCAATGGGGGTTAAGTGACTTGCCCAGGGTCACATAGCTAGTAAAGTGTCAAGTGTCTGGAGCTGGATTTGAACTCAGGTCCTCCTGAATCCAGGGACAGTGCTTTACCCCCTGTGCCACCTAGCTAGCTGCCCCTGTCCTTGGTTTTCAAAGAGGACTGATGGGGGCAGCTTGGTGGCGCAGTGGATAAAGCACTGGCCTTGGATTCAGGAAGACCAGAGTTCAAATCCAGCCTCAGACACTTGACACTTAACTAGCTGTGTGACCCTGGGCAAGTCACTTAACCCTCATTGCCCTGCCAAAAAAACCCAACAAAACAAAATAAAACAAAAAACCAAAGAGGACTGATGGCATCACGAGGTGATGTCTTGACTTACACATAAACTGTGTTTAAGTAAGACAGAGTTGCACAGTCACTAGCCTCACTCTCTCTTCCAGAGACCAAAGTCAGGATGGCCCAGAATGTATTTAGGGTTAGGATGACCTTGGTGTCTGTAATGTCTGACCAAGCTCAAAGTGCTCCAACAGTACTTGCTCCAGCCCCCTTCATGGCCATTGAAACAAATTGTTCTTGTCCACCCATTCCACTGGGGGAAGTCTTCATATGCTTGGGGTATTCATCTCCATACCTCCCCAATGGATCTGAAGCCTGTTCATTACCCTCAATCTGGTTTAGCCTGTCCGCCGAGACAGTGGTACTGGGGTGTGGCTGCTGCACATGCTGCAGCTTCTTGGAGCCACAGCTGAAAGCTGGCTGAAGGTGGAAGCAAAAGTAGATAAGCAGCTCTGCAAAAAGCCTGGTGCACCCTCACAGCAGAGGTGGTGGTCCTCCTGTACACCCCACACAGCTCCGTGTTGTTGGGAGGACCAAGCTTTGTAAAAAAAAGTTAATTGCTATCCAAATGCTGTTTATTATTGGAATAAAACGAATGAACAAGTAAACAAACAAACAAATAAATAAATAGAATTTTTGAAAGAGCTTCCCTAACTTTTCTCCTACACCACTGGAAACTTCCTGGCATCTTTAGCCACTCTCTCCCCCTGCCCTCCAGTCACAAAGAAGTAGCTAACCAACTCCGTATGAAGGACACCTAATGCTGTTCCTTCCTGCTTCTGCCATCCCTCTTTCTCTTTCATCATCCATTCCCAGTTCTAGGTAGCAGCAGCTTCCCATTTGTCTCCCAACGTGCTCAGATCATCCCAAACATAAAAATGCTTTTGCTTGATCATTTTACTTTATCGAATTACTATCCTAATTTTCACTTTCCCTATGAAAAGATGGTAAAAGTTGTATATACCCTAATCTACTACTTCCTCATCACCCACCATCTTCTCAGTCCCTTGCAATACAGTATTCATCCTTCAAAGGTCAGTAAAGACTTCCTAATGACCAAACTTAATTTCCTTTTTCAGTCTTCTCCACAGACTTTCCTTCAGTGTATGACACCATTGATCACTCCCTCCTTCTGGATACTGTCAACTCCCTTGCTTTCTGAGCTATCACACCTCCTACCTCTCGAGACATTCCTTTTCAACCTCAGCCTTTTCACAACTGCAGAAGGTTCTTTCTTTCGTGATCTCTCTTTCCATTCTCGTCCTTGGAAATCTCATTCACTCACGTGTATCTGAGGATCACATCTATAGAGATTACTCCCAATTCTAGATCTTTAGTCTGGATCTCACTCCAAGTCCCCAGATCCACATCTCTGATTGTCAACCCTTAGGTCCACAACAAACCAGATGTCCCAACAGAACCTCAAATTTAACATGTCCATAAGACTAAGCTTATTCTCTTTTCCCCAAAGCTTGTTTCTCTCTCTGATTTCACCATTTTTTCAAGGACACTACTATTCACCCAATCTCATATATATGAAATCTTGGCATTAGCTTTGGCTTTTTCCTTGTCTCTTATATCCAATCAATTACCAAGTCAAGTCAATTCTACCTTAGAAAGACTTCTCATATCCGTTCCTTCTACTCTCTATCCATGGCAAAAAGTTTCAGGCAAGAAACTGAAGACCTTAGGAGCACTGGCAGAATTTTCATCTTCAATCTCTCCCTGTCTACTGCTCATTCCCTACTGCCTACAAACATGCCCATGTTGTCCCCATCAAAAAAAAAAACAAAAAACCTCCCTTGATTCATTCATCCCCAATAACTATCATGCCACATCTTTCCTGTCTTTGGGGACTACATTCCCTCTGAAGGACATCTACAATAGGTACCTCCACTTCCTTTCCTCTCACTCTCTTCATAATTCTCTAGTCTGGCTTCCAGCCTCATCATTCAACCAAAAGTGGTATCTCCAAAGTACCAATCATGTCCTCATTTCCAAATCCAACGGGCATTTTCTAAATTTTCATCCTTTTTGACCTTTCCTCAGCCTTTGACATTGTCCATCACCCTCTTCTTGATCCTCTCTTCTCTCTAGGTTTTCAGGACACTACTCTCTCCTGGTTCTCCTGCTACCTCTCTGACTGTTTCTCCTCAGTCTCCTTTCCTGGATCTTAATCCAGGTCATGCCTGCTTTTAGCAGGGGCTCCTAGGGCTCCATTCTGGGCCCTCTTCTCTTCTCCCTCTCTACTATTTCACTTGGCAATGTTGGTTCCCATATATACAATTATGTCTACATGGATCTACTTATCCAGCTCTAACTTCTCTGTTGCCCTCTAGTCTCACATCTCTAACTGCCCTTTGGACATCTCCAACGGGATATCCTGTACACATCTTAAACTCAGCACGTACAAAATCGAACAGATTATCTTTAACCCCAAATATCTCTGTTAGTATCAATGACACCACTACCCTTCCAGTCCCCCAGCCTTGCAAGACAGATGTCATCATCAACTATGCACTCTCTCTCTCTTGCCCTCCATATAGAATTTGTTGCCAAGGACTATTTATTTGACCGTTGTAACATCTCTCCTCTGTCACTGACACCACCCTAGTGCAGGCCCTCCTCATCTCATCAAAGTGCAGGTCCGACCATGTTATGCACCCCATTCCCCTCTTGACTCCCTGTCACCTCTAAGATCTAATATAAAATCCTCTGTTTGACATTCAAAGATTTTCACCAATTCCCACCTTACCTTTCCAATTTTCTTATGCCTTACAGCCCCCTCCCAAGTACTCTGTGATCCAGTGTCACCAGCCTCCTGGACGTACCTAAAACAAGACACTCGATTTCTTGATTCTGAACATTTTTTTCTGTCCATTACTTATGCCTGGAACACTCTCCCTCCTCATCTCTACCTCCTGACTCTGCTGGCTTCCTTAAGGTCTCGGCTAAGATCCCACCTTCCCCAGGAAGCCTTTCCTAGTCCCCTTGAATACTAGTGCTCCCTCAATTCATTATGTCCAATTTATCCTGCATATAGTTTATTTGTACGTAGCTGTTTGCATATTGTCTCTTCCATTAGACTGTAAGCTCCTGGAGATCAGGGACTGTCTTTTGCCTTTGTATGCCTAGTGCATAGCATAGTGTCTGGTACATAGTATACCATAAATGCTTACTGACTGACTGACTAAATGTCATCCAGTTTGAGATGTCCGACAGGTAGGTGGTGATGGAGGTTAAGAGAAAGATCAGGGATGGATTTTTTTTTTATTGGCTATACTTTTTAGTTAAGAGAAAACAAGTTAGTAAGTACTGCTCAACTGCCTAAAGAAGGAAGGATGGGAAGGATAGAAAGGGAGAAAATTATGGAGGGAGAAGCAGGAAAGGGGAAAGGAGGGAGAAAAGAAAGGTAGACAAGAAAGGGAAGGGAAAGGGAAGGGAGAGGAAATGGATAGACTCTCTGGAATGGGCTTAAATTCTACAGAAGAAATCAGCCCAAGAGGGATGAGAAGCTCTCAAGAATGAAATTCTGAAGACAGAAAGAGAACCTAAGGACTGAAAAAGGACAAAAGTTGCGCCCCATGGTGGGAAGCACCAGGATAGGGGTCCATAAACTAGTAGAGGGTATGGGAACAGGTGACATCTGTCTAGCAGCTCAGTTACAAATTACAGATCCAGGGTAGACAGAGGGGACTTGTGCAGGTAGCAGAGAAGGATGGTTGCAGGCTGGGGCCCTAGCTGTGTACTGATTGAGTTTAGAAGCAAACTGTGACCCCCTGGAGCAGAGCAGAGACTGAGTTCTAGACTCTAGTGCAGGCTGAAACTAGCAGTGGAATAATTGTGCCGAGAATCCCAGACAAAAGGGGAGCCTGCAGGTCCACACTCAGAAACTGCAGTCTCTCAATGGACTGAGTGGCTGAATCATGCAGCAGTCTATTGAAATTTATAACTGAGGAGAACATTGTACATAGTAATGGCAACATTGGGTGATGATCAACTGTGAAAGACTTAGCTCTTCTCAGCAATACAGTGATCCAAGACAATGCCAAAGGACTCATGATGGAAAATGATCTCCACATCCAGAAAAAGAACTATGGGGTCTGAATGCAGATCCAAGTATATTATTTTCACTTTATTTGTTGTTGTTATTTTTCTTTCTTATGGTTTTCCCCTTTTGCTCCAATTTGTCTTTTACAACACAACTAATATGAAAACATATATAACATGATTGTACATATATAACCTATATCTGATCACTTGCCGTCTTGGGGAGGGGGAACTCAAAATCTTACAAAAATGAATATTGAAAACCATCTTTACATGTAATTAGAAAATAACATAAAATACTACCAAGGAGAAAAAAAGAAATTTATAACTGAGGAAAAGCTGAATTCTTGCTCCAATTCAAACCTGGGTCAGGAATTTTCAGGATCACATCATTGTGAAAGTTCCAGAAGTTTGCAGGTCCCCAACCTGAGCTGTCGCTGAGATTCTAGATAACATAATAATCAGTAACCCAAGAAAGCACCAGAAGAAGCCAATAATAGAGAAGCTAAGCCCAAAAGCTCTAACATAAAGTGAAAAATGAGAAAACAATGAAACAAAGAAACACCATAAAGAGGTATTATGACAACAAGGATTCTCAAGACAGAAACTCAGAATAAGAGAATAATTCCCAAACATCTATAAGCCTCGTAAGAAAAAGAGACTCATGCATGTTGGGCACAAGTCCAACCATAATTCCTGAGGTAAAGCAAGAGTTAAAAAAAAAAAAAGCTTAAAAATATTTTTAAAAACCAAATGAGAATCCAACAGTACAAGAAAGTTCCAAAGGACTCATGATGGAAAAGGCTCTCCAAATCCAGAAAAAAAAAAAGGAACTGTGGAATATGGACGCTGATTGGACCATACTATTTCTTTTGTTTTGGGTGCTGTTGTTTTTCTTTTTTAAGGTTTTTCCTTTTTTGTTCTGATTCTTCTCATATAACCTGACTGATGCAGAAATATGTTTAATGTTTACTGTCTAGGGGAAGGGGGGAAAGAGAAAAATTTTAAATTGGAAATCTTATCTAAACAAATGTTGAAAACATAAATAAATAAATAAATAAATAAATAGTAAGACGAGGCAGAGAGAATAAAGTATAAAACATGTACAGAGGTAAAAAAAAATGAGAACAGTAGAGGGAATGGGAAAAGAAATGAGAATAAGAAATTGCTCATGAGTAGATCTAAACTAATTTACTTATTCAGTGCCATATTGGTCAAACTACCAAATAATTACTTTAGAGAGCTAGAAAAAATGACAAAAATCATCTGGAGGAACAAAAGGTCAAGAATATCAGGGAATTAATGGGGGAAAAAGTAGAAAGAAAGGGGGCATAGTAGTAACAAATGTTGAAATATACTACAAAACCATAATTGCCATTTGATTTGGTACTGAGTAAGAAACAGAGAGGTTGGTAAGTGGAACAAATTGGGCATACAATAAATAGAAGCCTAGTGTTTGATAAACCCAGAGATACTAGCTATTGGAACAATAACTCACTGTTTAACAAATTCATTGCAAAAACTGGAATGCAGTCTGGCAGAAACTAGGTATAGACCAACATCTCATACCATATACCAAGATAAACTCCAAATGGGTATATGACTCATACATAAAGGCTAACATCAGAAACATATCAGAAAAGCATAGAAGAAATTACCTGTTATATCTATGGATAGGAGAAAATGAGCTAAAAAGGTTCACAGGAGGTAAAATGAGGCGTTTTGATTGGTTTGGTGTTGTTGGTCATGTCTGACTCTTCATGACCCCACTTGGGGTTTTCTTGGCAAAGATACTAGAGTGGTTTACCATTTCCTTCTCCAGATCATTTTACAGATAAGTAACTGAGGCAAACAGGGTTAAATGACTTGCCTAGGGTCACTCAGTTAGTAAGTGTCTGAGGCCAGATTTGAACTCAGGAAAATGAGTCTTTCTGACCCCATGGCCTGATACTCTATCAATTGAGCTACCTAGCTGCCCACCCCTGGGCAATTTTGATTACATAAATTTTAAAAGTTTTTGCACAAACAAGACCAATGTAGCTAAAATTAGAAGAAAAGCAAGAAATTGATGGGAAAAAAGCTTTGCAACAAGTTTCTCTGATAAAGGTCTAATTTCTAAGGTACATAGGGAACTGAGTCAAATTTGTAGAAATAAGAGTCCTCTAATTGATAAATGGTCAAAGAATGCGAATAGTCCACTTTCAGAGAAAGAAATTCAAGCTATTAATAGTCATATGAAAAATGTTCTAAATCACTAATAATTAGAGAAATTTAAATAAAAACAATTCTGGAGTACCACTTCAGACATATCACATTGGCTAAGACGACAAAAATGGAAAATGACAAATGCTGGAAGGGTTGAAGGAAAACAGGTACACTAATGTACTTTGGGGGGAGCTGTGAACTAATCTAACCATTCTATAAAGCAGTTTGGATTTATGACCAAGAAGCTATTAAACTGGGCATATCTTTTGACCCAGCAATACTGAGAGTAAGTCCATGTCCAAGAGATCAAAGATAGAAGAAGAGTACAAAGAATATTTATAGTAACTCTTTATGGTAGCAAAGAATTGGAAACTGAGGAAGTACCCATCAATTTGGGAATGGCTAAACAAGTTATGGTAATATGAATGTGGTGGAATATAAGAAATTATTAAAAGAATAGTTTCAAAAAAACCTGGGAAGCCTTATATGAGCTGATGCAAAGTGAAATGAGCAGAACCCGGAGAACAATTCATATAACAATGTAATGACAACTTTGAAACACTCAATAACTATAACTATGATCAACACAATAACCAACCCCATTTCCATAGGACTCATGATGAAACATGCTACCCACCTCCAAATAGAAAGCTCATGGACTCAGTGCAGATTGAAGCTTATTATGGGTTTTTGGTTTAATTTGGTTTGGTCTGGACATGGCTAATGTGGATATTTGTTTTGCTTGACTATACACATTTGTAATGGGCTTTGTTTTGTTTTTGCTTTCTCAATGGGAATAGGAAAGAGAGGTAAGAGGAAGAGAATTTGGGCTTGAAAATAAAATAAAATAGAATTTTAAAAAGACATAAAGAGAATTGATTTTGATGAAGAAAGGAAGAGTTGTCTAAAGCAGGGCTTCTTAAACTTTTTCCACTTGTGACTCCTTTTCACCCAAGAAATTTTTCCATAACCCCAGGTATATAGGTTTATAAAATAGGCATACAAAACCTTTTACTATTGCCAAATTTTTCACAACCCCCACATTTAGTTACATGACCACATATGGGGTGGTGACCCACATTTTAAGAAGCTTTGGTCTATCACATGTATAAAAATATTTATAGTAGCTCTTTTTGTGGTGGCAAAGAATTGGAAATTGAGGGGATGCCCATCAACTGGGGAATGGCTGAACAAGTTGTGGTATATTAATGTAATGGAATACTATTGTGCTATAAGAAATGATGAGCATGAGGGCAGCTAGGTGGTGCAATGGATAAAGCACTGGCCCTGGATTCAGGAGAACCTGAGTTCAAATTTGACCTCAGTCACTTGACACTTACTAGCTGTGTGACCCTGGGCAAGTCACTTAACCCTCATTGCCCCAAGGGAAAAAAATGATGAGCAGGCTGATTTCAGAAAATACCTGGTGTCTTCTACTCACTTCATGATTAACAAACTCCCACCTGGTCATACTCTACACATCCCAGTGATTCTAAACCCCCAAGGGTCATCATCTAAACCCCATTCCCCATTCTCCACTACTCAATTCCTTATTTCTATCTCCCTCAAAACACCCACCCCAAAGCTCCAACCAAACGCTATTCACTCCTTCTACTGTGCCCTATTGAATGCCTGTTCCATAGACAACAAACTTCTCTTCATCCTAAATCTTTTCCTCTCCCAGTCCTTCCATCTTCCATCTTCTGGCTCTCACTGAGACCTGGCTCCCCTAAAATAACAGAGCCTCCTTGGTCACCCTTTCCAGCACTGGGTTCACTTTCATTCATTCCCTTCCACTCACTGGTCAGGGCTGGGAAACAGGAATATTTCTTGATCCTCACTACCACTTCCAGGTTTCCCTCAACCACCATCAGTCAATAATAACCTCTCCTCCTTTGAGTGCCTTACAATCCACATCTTCCACATGATCAAAATCCTGGCAGCACTCACATAGCCACCCGCAGAACACTCCCTTCCTTCCCAAATGAGTTCAGTACCTGGCTCACAGTCTTTCTTTCCTCCCCCAAATCTTGTCCTCATACTAGGGGATTACAACATACATATTGATACTATCTCAAATGCCCTAATGTCCCAGTTCCTCAAATTACTGCTTTCCCATCTCTAATCTTGCTTTTTGTCCACACCTTGACCACAGTTGCTGCCACAGTTCAGGTTCATACAAGAGTTATCAACCACCACAATAAAGAAGTGAAGATATTGGAAGACAATATGCCAGAAGGCAAAAGATATAGGCTTATAACCAAGAATAACTTACTCAGCAAAACTAAATATAATACTAAAAGGAACAGGGAAGAACAGAATGTGGAATGGATCTTTAAGGAAATAGAACACTTCCAAGCATTCATGATATAAAGAGTAGACACTTGGGGCAGCTAGGTGGTACAGTGGATAGAGCACCAGCCCTGGATTCAGGAGTACCTGAGTTCAAATCCGGCCTCAGACACTTAACACTTACTAGCTGTGTGACCCTAGGCAAGTCACTTAACCCCAACTGCCCTGCAAAAAAATAAACAAAAAAAGAGTAGACACTTTAAAATAGACACAGGAGTTAAGAGGAGCATAAAAAGGCAAACATGAGCAAGCAATAATAAGGGACTAAATAAAGATGAACCATTTACATTTTTTTCTTTTTTTGTGGTGCAATTGGGGTTAAGTGACTTGCCCAGGGTCACACAACTAGTAAGTGTTAAGTGTCCAAGGCTGGATTTGAACTCAGGTACTCCTGAATCCAGGGTCGGTGTTCTATCCACTGCACCACCTAGCTGCCCCCATTTAAATTTTAATATGGGGAGATGATATGAGTCCCCTCAGAACCCTATCATCATCAGGACATAAAAAGAGCCTAATAATACAGAGAAAGGGTCTGGCAGTGTTTTTAATGTTTTGATCATCTTTAAAAGAAGAAAGGAAAGGGAAAAGAAAAAGAGTATTGGGGGGAGGGGGGAAGAGGAGATTAATAGTAGAGGAAATTACCACACATAACTTGGATGTACAAGCAGAAGACAATACACACAAGAAGGAAGGGGTGAGGTGAGTGGGTGACACTTCAACCTCACTTTTATCTAAACTGGTCAAGGAGGAAAGAATACACACTCAATTGAGTAAAAAATCATTTCATTTAACAAGGTAACAGGATGGAAAGGGGAGAAAGAAGAGAGGGTGATAAGAGGAAGGGTGGCTTAAAGGAAGGATTAGTCTTGGATAAAATCAACTCTAACCATGGAGGAAAGGTAAAGAAAAAAAATTAGAAGGAAAGAAAGGATAAGAGTCTATGAATGGGTTCTGGTCAATCACAAGAGAAGAGAGATAATAACAGAAGGAAACTGCATCAAATCTAGAGCATTGGTGCTAGACACACTCCTCTCTCACCATGCTCATCTATTTTTATTTTGTGAGGCAATTGGGGTTAAGTGACTTGCCCAGGGTCACACAGCTAGTAAGTGTTAAGTGTCTGAGGCCAGATTTGAACTCGGGTCCTCCTGACTCCAGGGCTGGTGCTCTATCCACTGCACCACCTAGCTGCCCCAATGCTCATCTATTTTTAAAAAAATCTTATTGATATTTTCTGTCACCATAGTTATCCCATGTATCCTTTCCCTATTCCCTTCCTGAGAGCCATCCTACATAACAAATAGTATTTTTGAAGAAAAAATAAGTCAGCACAACTGATCACTACATTGAAAAGGTCCAAAAACATATGTAGTGTATAACATTTGTGGATCTCCCACCTCCACAAAGGGGTAGATTGGGGATATCTTCTCATATATTTTCATTCAAGTCCCATTTGCTTTTTTTTTGGGGGGGGGGGGTTTGCAGGTCAACGGGGGTGGTAACTTGCCCAGGGTCACACAGCTAGTAAGTGTCAAGTGTCTGAGGCCAGATTTGAACTCAGGTACTCCTGAATTCAGGGCCGCTGCTCTATCCACTGTGCCACCTAGCTGCCCCCCCCATTTGTTTTTTATAATTTTGTTATATTCACTTTTGATTCTTTTGGTGTGTTGTTGTTCTTCCCATTTACATTGTTGTCATTATCATGTAGATTGTCTTCTTGACTATGCTTATTGCAAACTGCATAGGTTCATATAGCTCTTTCCATGCTTCTCTGTATATGAATATATACACATGCACATCATTTCTTATAGCACAGTAATATTATATTACACTCAGACAGCTAGGTGGCACGGTGGATAAAGCACCGGCCCTGGATTCAGGAAGACCTGAATTCAAATTCGACCTCAGACACTTGACACTTACTAGTTGTGTGACCCTGGGCAAGTCCCTTAAACCCCATTGCCCCAACAAAAAAAAAAATATTATATTACACTCATGTACCACAATTTGTTTAGACAGTCCCCAATTGATAGGCATCTACTTTGTTTCTAATTTTTAGTTCATGCCTAAAGTGCTGCTATAAACATTTTGGGGTATTTGAGGACTTCTTTCTTAACAATGGCTTCTTTGGGCTATCAGCTCAGTAATGGAGTCCTTGGTTCAAAGGGTACAGGCATTTTAGTTACTTGATTTGTATAATTTCACATTGCTTTCTGAAATGGCTGTACCACTTCTCAGGTATACCAACAATGTATTAGTGTGCTTATCTTTCCATACCCCCCCCCCATATCGACTGTTGTCATTTTTGGTCCTTTTTCCCCCCCAATTTTCAGGATATGAGGTGAAACCTCAGGGATGTTTTGATTTGTATTTCTCATATTATTAGTGATTTGGAGCATTTTTCCATGTAGTTGTTAATACTTTGCAATTCTTTTGAGAATTGGTTGTACATATCCTTTGACCATTTATCTATTTAGGAAATGGTACATATTTATTGTTTATGTATCTTGGATACCAAACTCTTATCAGAGAAATTTGATACAGATGTTTTTCCCCATTTAACTACTTCCCTTCTTATTCCATGTGCATTAACGTTGCTTGTGCAGAAGTTTCTTTAAAAAGGAAGGGAGAGAGGAACTCTGATCAAAGCAATTGCCAAGGGGCAGCTAGGTGGCACAGTGGATAGAGCACCGGCCCTGGAGTCAGGAGTACCTGAGTTCAAATCCGGCCTCAGACACTTAACACTTACTAGCTGTGTGACCCTGGGCAAGTCACTTAACCCCAAGTGCCTCACTAAAAAAACAAACAAAAAAAAGCAATTGCCAACCATAATTCCAAGGGATTCATGATGAAACATGTTACCAACCTCCTGACAAAGAATCAATGGCCCCAGGTTGCATATTGAGACATTTTTTTAAACAGTCATTGTGTGAATTTGTGTTGTTTGACTACACGTATTTATTACACAGGTTTTGTTTTTCCTTCTTTTTCAATGGCGATGAGAAAAGGTAGTTGTTTAGTCATTTTTCAGTCGTGTTCAACTCTTCGTGACCCTATTTGGGGGGGTTTTGGCAAAGACAGCGGAGTGGTTTGTCATTTCCTTCTCCAGCTCATTTTACAGAGGAGGAAATGGAGGCAAACATGGTTAAGTGACTTGCCCAGGGTCACACAGCTAATAAATGGGGCTGGATTTGAGCTCAGGGCTTTCTGACTCCAGACCAGTAGCTCTAACCATTGTACCACCCGGCTGCCTACAGAAAAGGTAGATTTTTGTTAATTGAAAAAAAAAATATGTTTAAAAACTATTCGCCATAGTCTTCAAGAGAACACAGTAATAGGCAGAAGCAAAAACTACATAAGTGAGCAGCAGTGACAGTGGGGAAGATAGAGTCCTTAGCAATTCCTGTGTATTTAACAAGTTCGTCTTGAGAAAAGCTGTGGCACGGGATCAATGAATGATGAGAAAGAAAGGAAAGAGCTGAGTTGTAGCAGAGAAAGGAGAGATTGAGGCAGCCTCTCCAGTAACAAGTGCTGGTAGATACTCTGCCCTTTTTTCTGGGTTTCTTTTATTCTGACTTTGTTCCATATATAGTCTTATTAGGGCATGCTGAGAAAAGGAAAATGGAGGAATCCAGTCAGAAATACAGAGAATGTAAATTAATACAGAGAGCCAGACTTTTACCTAAATGTCAGGAATTTTCCTAATTGGGGACTTGGAGCTATTATGAATGTATTAAGAACTTTTCATCTGACATAAATGCCACAAAATAGCAGAGAGAGGAACTAGGTGGATATAATAGCATTTTATTACCCTAAAAGTCAGCTAAATGTTACAAGACAATGAATATCCAAAGAGGAGAGGAGCAGGGAAGAGGGATAGTGACCAAAGGCAAAATCACACCCTAAGTCATGCTCCCATGGACGAGATAGGCAAGACCTAGGAAAGATTCAACTGCCCCCTTTTTGGAAGGATTGAGCCCCAATTTACCAAGTCTACCCTCCACAACGACCAGTCATTGGTATTACAATTGTAAGAATCAGCTATTACCGTTTAATTTGATTAATAGAGTATTGGTGAAAAGAGGAAGATCTAAGAAAGAAGAGGACCATTGCTCGAGGTGAGTACGATGATGAACCTGACTTTGCTTTTGTTTTCTCTGCCAGGGAGAATGACCATCACACTGGAAATGACAAAACAAAAATGGATAATGGGTTGGTCTAACTCAATTGCCCTTGTTAAATTCAAGTCACTAGGTCCAGACAAAATAGAACCAAAAGAACTGGAGAACGTACGGTCACTGTACATGTTGTTCCAATATTCCACAAAGGGAATAGAGGGGCATCTGCAAATCACTTTGGCTTTCACTCCTGGAAAAATTCCAGAATCTATTACAAAAGGGATGGTTAGTGAACAGCTAGAAAAGGAAACGGTAATCATAGTGTCGTAGACTTAGAAGTAGAAGGAACCTGAGAGGTCACTAAGTCCAACCCTCTCATTTTGCAGATAAAGAAATTGAAACCCAGAAAACGAAGATGATGTGGCCAATGGAGCAGAGCCAGTCTAGAACCCCAGCAGCCTTGCCTCCAAATCCTGCACACTTTCCTGTCTACCACCACCACCTCCACAAGCCCCATCAATAGTCGGATGAAGCTGAATCCAATTCAACAAGCAGTCATTAAATTCCTGTGCACAGGGCACTGGGGAATACAAAGACCCTTCTGAAAAAGATCCCCTTACTTTGAGGAACTCACAGAATCACAGAATTCAATTTAAGATACCTGAAATCTCCTCATCATGCTAACCCAGCCTCGGCTGCTTCACACCTTCCCTCTCCCCTCTGATTGGGGGGCTGGAGGGTAGAGCCCTAAACTTCTCCCAAAGCTTTCCTATAGACAGGGGAAGAACTGGACTTTCCACAGACTCCACTTTCCATTGGCAGCTCTGTTTGTTTTCAACTTCACAGAGTAAGGTACCTGCCCGTGGCACCCCCACACACACTCCCTACCCCCCAGCTTCCTTTGCGGTGTTGTCTTCTCTTATTTGTATCCCCAATGCTTAGTATATGCATAGTAGACACTTAATAAATGTTTATTGTGTTGTATTCCAAGTGGGAGCAGGGAATGAGTCAGCCCAGATCTTTCTCAAAACAAAGATAAAGCCATCAGACAAATTTTGAACATCAAAGTCATTTTGTTACTAGATAAATGAACAATGTCTACAAGGGTCCAAAACAAAAGTCTCAGACCAAAGCCATTCCTTCACACTTAGCAAAGGCTTCAGGATTCTCTGGGAAAAGAAAACTTCATTTGAATAAATAAGTGGGTAAATAAACTTTGAAGTCTGAAAATAGAAAAAGCCAAGAGGCTTCCCACCCCAGTGAAATAGGGAGCAGGCAAATGAGTATTTCCAGGGGCTGGCCCTCATTGCTGTCTCCAGAAATTCAACAGCTAGCAAGATCATATTAACTAGAACATTCTCATCTCCTAGGTACCCCCTGCTCCTGGGGCCCCCCTCCTTAGCTCCTTCCTTCCAACTGGATGGGGGGGAGACCTCAGAACTCCTCCCAAGGCCTCTGTTTAAGGAGGGGGACCAGGGCAGCCACTTCATCATTTCCCACCAGACTGCATCAGATCCCCCTGACGAGTACGCTCCCTTCATTCTGCCCCCCATTTCCAACTTCTTTAAACGTGATGTCTTCCTCCACTTTGTCCAATGTTAGACAACGTGCTCATCTGACAGTGCCTCACAAAAAGCAACCACAAAAAACAAAACACACAAAAAAGCAACCACATCTTCTTTCTCTAGAACTTAATGGGAACATGGATCAGCCCATGGCTTTATCACAGCCCCCGCTCTAACCCATTCCTTGGTTCTCCTGGAGAAAATAGTCCTGGCTAGGTTGTTGTTGTTGTTGGGCCTTCCTTCCCAAAGAGCACCATGACATTGGGGTGATGCCATGACTTGCAGTGAATTGAATTTCAGTGGGGGAGGGCTGTGCAAGGTCACCAAGCTCACTCTTTCCTCCACAGACATCTAGCTCCAGTGGCAGGATATAGATCAGGATGACTGGAGATGGCCCCGGATGTTTAAGGCAATTGGAGTTAAGTGACTTGCCCAGGCTCACACAGCTAGTAAGGGTCTGAAGTGAGATTTGAACTCAGGTCCTCCCAACTTCAGGGCCAGTGTTCTATCCATTGTGCCACCCAGCTGCCAGGCCTGGCTATAAGAGTCAGGTTAGAGGTAAGTCCTCATGTGACACATGGGTTCTGATCCTGCTTGTGCTATTTACGAGCCACTTGGCCTTGGATAGGTCAATTCACCCCTATGGGCCTCAGTTCCTCAGAGTTATAAGGGATCTCAGGGACATCGTGGCCTCATCTATATGAACATACTCTGAGTTATAGTTCCTCTGCCCTGATTAAAGACCTTATTTGTCCTATATTGATTGTTTCATTAATTTCTAGGTTAACAATTGCTATCCTTGAACTTTCCTCCTTAGCATCGGCTCACTTAGTGATCCCAACACTCTTAGAGAACTGGGCCAAGCTTTGGGTTGTATTTTTAAATTTGCCTCCGTATTTTTTGTTCTCACATCACCTAGATAGCCTCACCCCACCCCCACTCTGCATTCCTCCCCCATTCTCAGAGTCATCCCTTATAACAAAGAATTTTTGAAAAAATCAGCAAAACCAACCAACGTGTTAAAAATAACCTGGTTAGGTTAGATGCAGTGTTCCTTACTGTCTTCACACACGAACGCACATCTCGAGTCTTTCTTTGGGCCAACTTTGCTGTATTCAGCCTGCTCTATTAGCTGCCCTACATTCCATCTCCTGTCTTTTAAAAAGTGTTTAGCACAGTGCCTGGAACAGAGTGGGCACTTAATAAATGTTTATTTAATTGACGTTTAAAAATCTAATTTGTTCGGAGAATACTCAGTATGTCCTATCAGGCTCTTTAGACAACTCCTTCATTTTCTTTATGTCCTTAGAATTTCATTCTTGAGAGCTTCCAACTTCTCCTGGCATAACTTCCCCAGGAGAACTGTAGTCTATGACATCATGTCCATCTTTTTTCTGGGCCCATAAGAAATCTGCTCTGTCCAAATGAAAGGTGCGTGACAAATTCTGCCTACTTTCCTCATGTGGAAAATGAAGGGTTAGTTCTAATGAAATGATTCTTAAAGTCCTTCGCAGCTCTAAAATCTACGACCTTCTGAATGTAAACTTGGCCAACCCCAAGATGTCCTTCCAGTGGTGAAAAAAAATTTTAACTAAAAAATCAATACATGATACTGAGTGAAGTGAGCAGAACCAGGAGAACGATATATGCAGTAACAGCAACACTGTGTGATGATAACTATGATAATCTTAGCTCCTCTCAGCAACACAATGATCTAAGACAATTCCATAGGACATCCAGAAAAAGAACTATGGAATCTGAATGCAGATCAAAGCCAAGTATTTTCACTCTTGTTGTTGTTTTGTTGTTGTTTTTTCTTTTCTGTGTTTTTTTCCCTTTTGTTCTGATTCTTCTCTCACAACATGACTAATTTGGAAATATGTTTAACACTATTGTACTGTATAACCTATATCAGATTGCTTGCTGCCGTCAGGAAGGGGGAGGGAAGGGAGGGAGGGAGAACAATTTGGAACTCAAAATGTTATAAAAATGAATGTTGAAAACTGTCTTCACATGTAACTGGAAAAAAATAAAATACTATTAAGGAAAAAAGTCAATACAGATTTGAGAAAACAAGTTAATGAAGAAACAATCATCTGGTTTTCCCCAGTTCTGTTTTCCAGGACAGTTTCTAGAAACATATTATGGTGAAAGGCAAGAATGACACATACCTACATGAGCATGTTTTTTTACTCGCAAACAACCAGTGGATCAGTGACCTCTCTAGGAGAAAAGCAGGGTTCCTCAGCCATGGACTAAAGTGTAGGCTTTCTTTTTCAGAGGGCTTTTATTCTGTACCCCTCCCCAAGGAGCACTGTACCAAGGCATCCTTGAGATTGACTCTGCTGTACTTTAGCCACTTAAAGCCCTCAAAAGCAAAGTCCACACCTAGCACACTCTCCCTTCAGTTCATTTCAAACATTTCTAGGTGCCTGTTGTGTGTGTGTGTGTGTGTGTGTGTGTGTGTGTGTGTGTGTGTGGCGCCTGGCTTAGGGGCTGAGGACACAAGAAACAAAAGGAAATAAACTATGTTCTGGGAATCTTACAGTTTCCTGAGCTGATACCTGTATACACAAAGAAGTTAGGGAGGTGAGTAGCCACCACCTACAAATGTGGATGGACACCAAGCCATTAAGCCATTGCAGTGCTGGAGGATGAGCAGGTATTATCCAACATACCTTTACAGCTGCAATGAAGCCCCAAGAAAATACCAAACCCCATCAGTTCAGATGGAAAGGTCCTAAACAAGGATGGGGAAATCTCCATTGACTTTGTACTCAAGGTCCAAGATCCTTCAACTTCAGTTTTCCTTCACTGTAAAATAAGGGAGCTACACTCAATAATTCCAAGGTACCAACTAGCTCCTAAGTCCATAAAGCTCTCTAAATGGGACAAGTCAAGCCTGGAGATGAGATGTCACAAGGGGCCATGAGAGCTGCCTTCCAGTGTCTGAACAGCTGGCTGTCAAGTGGAATAAGGACTAAATTGGTTCTGCTTGGTCCCAGGATAGACCCAGGAGCAGTGACTGTTCCGTTGCAGAGAGGCAGACTTCAGCTCGTGTAAGAATGAGAGCCACTCTTAAGGGAAAAGAGCTGCAGAGGAGCTAGCTGGTGGCTTCCCGATCCCAGGAGGCTTTGGAGCAGGAAGCGCTTGGCCGTTTGTTGCAGATGTTGTAGTCCCGGGTTGGACTAAATGACCTCTGAGCTCTTTTCCAACTTCGAGAGCCTGAGATTCTGGGCTGCCAATTACCTTCCTCTTGGACATATATCACTGTCAGCTCCACTGCGTGATGAGAGCTTTCGGCCCTTCCTTACGTTCTCCACATCCTGAGTCACTGAACTCATTTTCTTGAGTAGTAGTCATTAAGCCCATTGGGTGAAGCTGGGGCTCGTGTGCAATCTTAGGGTCTACCCTGACACTCTGTGTGGTTGGAAAAAGACTACCACACTCACATGGTATAGATATGAAGAGAAGTGGTTAGAGTTGCAGATCTCCACCATCCCCCTCTGAGCCAGGAAAAGGAAATGGTTCTCAAACATGTCAGCTTTCATCTGAACAAACAATCAGGAGCTACTAAAGGGTCCCTTCTAAGGGCAGTCAGGAGACGGGCCCCTACTCACTGGGAAAGGCCGGGAGAGGGAAAGAACCCCCCAGGCGGCTTTAGGTGCACTGGCCTAGAAATGTGTGTAAGCAACAAGACCGGGGCGTCCCCGCCTCACAAGGAGCACTCCCTAGACTTTGTGGGCCCTCAAAGACCCGGATTGTTTCTAGGCCCACCCTTTGAAGTGTTCTGTAACTGGAAGTTCTTATTGTTTTTCGTATTATCCAGTCAATTGGTGCAGAGGGCCAATTCAAGTCAATCTGTTGGCATTCAGCATACAAAGCCCCTCCTTTGAGTACCCCAGCCCCGCCATCCCAAACTAAGCATATTCAGTGAGTCACTTTGCATTATAATTACATAGGTGACAGCCTCAACCCTGGGGCCCCCAGGGAGTGAGAAAGACTGGGACCTTTGAAACAGATTTATCCAGGAGGTCAGCCCCTGGCCAAAATAAATCACCCAGTCCTGATAGCTATTTCTAGGTAACTCCCTGGAGGGAAGCTATAGCAGTTATTGTTCACATGGGAAAAAAGTGAAGTGGAAATCAAGTCTCTGAAAGCTGGCATGAAACTGCAGGCCCTGGTATTTCAGTTCAAAGTGGCCAGGTCCTAGCACTGACGAGCCTTGCTGGAGTGGGGGGGGGGGGGGAGAGGTGTGCTCCCAAGAGATTGTCTTTGATTGACTTCTACGGGCAGGGTCGACAGTAACTCATTTCACCAGGACACTGGGGTGGGGAGTGGAGACTGAGAAGAAATGCTGAGGACAACTTGATTAATGACCTAATTCGAAATGTAATTCTTAAGCTGGGGGCCATGAATTTATTAGAGAGGGAGAGAGACAGACAGAGAAAGAGAAACAGAGAGACATAGAGATAGAAAGAGAGGGAGAAATCCAAAGAGGAAGAGTTTCAGAGAGAGGGGGAGATATATAGAAACAGAGAGAGAGAGAGAGAGAGAGAGAGAGAGAGATACAGAAAGAGGGAGAGATAGAGAGGGACAAATCCACAGAGAGAGAGGGAGATAGAGATACAGAAAGAAAGAGATGGGGGGGGGGAGGACATAACGAGATACAGAGGCAGAGAGATAACTGTGTTTCAATACAATTTGGTTTCCTTTGTAATCTTATGGATTTTACTTTCTGGGTTCAAAGGCTTGATTCAGAGTCCATAGGACTTCAGCAGATTGCCCAAAGGGGCTGTGACACAAAAAGGTTAAGAACCCCTACTTTAGATGGAAATCGTTCACAAGCCAAGCTAGCAGCTTCCTAGCTGTGTAATCTTCAGTAAGTGACTTCAGTTCTCTGCACCTCAGTTTCCTCCCAGGTAAAATGGCAGGCTGGACTAGCTGACCTCTTAACTGCCCTCCAGCTCTAGACCCCAAATTCACCCAGCATCTTCCAGCCTCCTTTGAGTGGTCATAGCAAGGGAGAGAGGAAGTGCATCATTTCTGCAGGGCTGACCCCCTGAGGACATTGCCTCTAGAAGATGTTAGAGAAAGCTCTGAAGCATTATGGGCGGGAAGCTTACTGTCATTCCCAATTTAAGACATTTTTTTAAAAGACCTCATACCTGGAAAGTCTGCCTTGACATACCTGCAAAGCCACCTGCCTGCGCAGCCAAAGAATCAAAAATGAAATGGGTTGGGCCCCTTGCCTCAGACTGGACTGACAGTCATACGGAGTCTTAAGGTTAGCAAAAAGCTTCACGTGGATGGCCTCCCTTAGGTTTCATGGCAGCCTCATCATCCCCATTTTACAGATGCCGAAACTGAGGCTAAGGGAGGTTGAGCAATTCCCACCTGGTCCAGTCAGTAGTAAGACTGGGCAGCAGAGCTGGGACCCAGGCCTCTCAGGGGCCCTTTTCCACTGTCCACCTGCTGCTTCCCTCTAGGGCAGCTCCCACATGCAGCAATTTCACTTTCTGAAACTACAAAACTCCCAGCCAAGCTGGGGACCTGGCTTTCCCTAACAACAACCACCACCACAGCAGCAGCAGCAACAAGAGGGGCCGCTTAGCCATTTAAACCCCCTATAGAGAGAGCTCCTGGAGTGAGAAGCACCTGGCCCACCTGGAGCTACTTCTGCCAAGCCAGCTGGCAGCCCTCTCTTTGGCGCTGCTGCCAGGGACCAATGATGGCTCCACGGGCTCACCCAGGGAGGGCTGCCTTTTGCCTCTTCCAGAAACCGGGGGGCCTCAAGGCCCAAGGGAAGGGCAGGCAGAAACTGGGGTGTGGCTTTTACCTAAACTGTTGCATAGGAGCCCAGCTGGCCAGCAAGGGGCTAGGAAGGGTCGGGCAGCCTCCCTAGGCCCGCCTGGGCATTGAGAAATGGCCCGACCCTTCATTCCCAGGCTTCTCAGCCTTGCGAGTCCCCCGCAAAAGCGGTTGTGCCCCCTGCTGAAACCCTCCTAAACAAAAAATCCGACAAGTGAGTTGGCCACAGCTACTTACATATCTCTTGAGCTTCCTTTCAGGGGGCGACTTGATAAGCCAGCCAGTGCAAACCACATCGCCCGTGCTCATTGTCTTCACCTTGTCCTCTTGTCCTCCAAGTGGCCAGCCTCCGGCCTCCAGACAGCCTCCAAGCCTCCAGCCTCCACTCCCTGGCTCACTGGGGAGGCGGGGGCGGAGGAGCAGGAGGAGGAGGAGGATGGAGATGAGGAGCAGGAGCGGGACTAGGGCAAGGAGGAGGAGGAGGGCGAAGAGGGCGAGGAGGACGCAAAGGAGGAGGTGAGCCTGCGTGCGGGGCCGTGCGCCTCTGTTCCTGCTAATTTGAAACTAGCAGCAGTGCACCGCTTCCTACCGCTGGCCTCCAGGCCGGCTGCTGCTCAGGTTGCCACTGGGTTTGTTGTTGCCACCAGAAGGAAGTCGTGACATTGCTCAGAGAGCCAGGCAGCCCCAGACTGCCCTCCCACCAGAGGCGCAGCATGCTGCGAGCCCCGCCAGCCGCCAGCCTCCAGCTGCCAGCATCAGCCGCCTGCAGCTGCCGCCGATGCCGCTGCTGCTGCCGCCACCGCTGGCTGGGTTGGGCTGGGCCCGGAGGCCAGGCGGGGCGGGGGGCGGTGATGAAGGGGAAGGGGAAGGGGGTGGCCAGCCCCCCAGCCCCAGAGCACTGGGGAGCCGGGCCGGCCAAGGCCGCAGACTCATCTGGCCCCAGCCCAGCCTCCTTAGTCACTGGCCCTGGGGGAGCCGTTCAGGAGTGTTTGTTGTGGAAGGAGAACAGGGAAAGAGATCAGGCCCAGGGCAGAAAGGAAAAAAAGCCTAGCTCTCCAGATAGACCAGAACAAGACAGCCTCTGCTACCTCCTCCCTCCCTCCCTGCCTGCTTCCCTCCCTCTTTCCCTGTCTGCTTTCCTCCCTCCCTCTTTCCCTGTCTGCTTTCCTCCCTCCCTGCTTCCCTCCCTCTTTCCCTGCCTGCTTCCCTCCCTCTTTCCCTGCCTGCTTCCCTCCCTCTTTCCCTGCCTGCTTCCCTCCCTCTTTCCCTGCCTGCTTCCCTCCCTCTTTCCCTGCCTGCTTCCCTCCCTCTTTCCCTGCCTGCTTCCCTCCCTCTTTCCCTGTCTGCTTTCCTCCCTCCCTTCCTCCCTCCCTGCCTGCTTCCCTCCCTCTTTCCCTGTCTGCTTTCCTCCCTCCCTCTTTCCCTCCTTCCCTCCCTGCCTGCTTCCCTCCCTCTTTCCCTGCCTGCTTCCCTCCCTCTTTCCCTGCCTGCTTCCCTCCCTCTTTCCCTGTCTGCTTTCCTCCCTCCCTTCCTCCCTCCCTGCCTGCTTCCCTCCCTCTTTCCCTGTCTGCTTTCCTCCCTCTCCCCCTTTCCCTGCCTGCTTTCCTCCCTCTCTCCCTCCTTCCCTCCCTTTCTTCCTCCGCCTGCTTCCCTACCTCTTTCACTACCTGCCTCCCTCCCTCTTTCTCTGCCTGCCTGCCTCCCTCTCTTCCTCCTTCACTCCCTTTCTGCCTCCCTCCCTCTTTCCCTACCTGCCTCCTTCCCTCCCTCCCTCCCTCCCTCCCTTCCTCCCTCTGTCTTCCCCTGCCTCCCTCCCTCTTTCGTTGGCTGCCTCTCTCCCTCTTTTGCTGCCTGCCTCTCTCGCCCTCTTTCTGTCTCTCCCTTTCTGCTTCCCTCCTTCCCTCCCTCCCTGCCTGCTTGCCAGGGTGATGGTGGTAAGGCAATACCCCAGCCTTCTCTTTCACTGGAGAAACAATAGTGCTGCTTCCCATGCCCACATCCAGGTTTTCTGTAGCTGCTTCTCCTCCATCTCCTGGGAAGGGGAAAGGGTGTTGGGGACCGAGGAAGAGGAGCCAAATAGCAGTTGGCACAGTATACAGGGAAGGGGAAGAAAGAGAGGCAGGAAAGGAGGTTGTGTGCCAGGGCCTTTTGCATTTTATTCCTGCCCCAGGCTAAAGTGCTTGTTTGTAAAATGATTTTTAATTCAAACAGAACCCCATTTGAACAAAGCCCAACCCAGAGCATGAGTTTTTCCATATGGAATGATTATGTAGGACACTACAACACTACCTGGCCCAACTCTAGCCCTACCCAGAGGGCACAGAGGCACGGCCTGCCTTCACCAAGCCTCCTCTCTCCTCTTCTATCCCTTAAAAGGGGAATTAACAAGACTGGGGTGAAATCTACCTTCAGAGTACAGAAGAGACAACGGAAGGGCAAGGGACTTGCTCAAGATCACCTAGCCTGTTAGCAACAGCGGGGACTAAATCCCAAGTAACTGGACTTTTCACTCAAGGCCCTTCTGAAAACATGTATTTTACTGTTATTGGTACCTTTGATTTTTATATCACATTCATTTGTAAACATCTCCCTTCTCTTTCCCTCATCTAGTAAGCAATCCATCCTTATAACAAAGATTTTCAAGAAAAAGGGGGAGTGGAGTAGCAAAGCTAGCCAAGACATCAACAATTGGACAATCCATGCAACACTCCCTGCCTAGAGTTCCCTGGCTCAGCAATGACTCTTATCTGAGGCCAAATTTGGGCATTAGAATTATCTTGTAACCATCCATGTCATTGGAGTCTTTGTGTATGTCCTTTTCCTGCTTCTGTTTTACTTCCTTTTGTATCAGTTCATTTAAGTCTTCCCAAGCTTCTCCGAATTACTCACGTTCATCATTTCTAACATGACCTACAATTTGTTTATCCATTCGCCAAGCAATGGAAATAGACTTTATTTCCAATTCCTTGCTACCACAGAGAGTATAACTATGAACATTTAGACATATATGGAAACTTTTTCTCTTTGAACTCCTTGGGATATATAATTAACAGTAGGATCTCTGGGTCAATGGCTATGGATGCTTTAGTCACTTTTAAAACATAATTCTGGGACAGCTAGGTGGCGCAGTGGATAAAGCACTGGCCCTGGATTCAGGAGAACCTGAGTTCAAATGTGGCCTCAGACACTAGACACTTAATAGCTGTGTGACCCTGGGCAAGTCACTTAACCCTCATTGCCCCATCCCACCCCCCAAAAAACCCATAATTCCAAACAGTTTTCCAGAATGATTAGATTAATTTACACCCAGATCAACAGTGTTTTCTAAGAGACCCCCTCCTTCCCACCAAACAATGGCTGTTTCCATCTTGTCCTATTTGTCAATGTATGGGATATGAGGTTAGATGTCTAAGTTGATTTGACTTGTATTTCTCCTATTATTAATGATTTGTAGCTATCTTCCCTATGGTTGCTGATAATTTGCAATTTTTCTGGAAACATTTATTTATCATTCGACTCTATCAATTGGGGGAATGACTCTTGATTTTTTATATTTGTATTAATTCCCTATATATTTTAGACATCAAACCCTTATCAGAGATATTTGATGCAAAGATTTCTTCCATGTCAAAGGTCCTCAGCCTAACTAAATTGATTTTATTCATGGAAAATCTTTTCAATTTTGTGTCATCAAAAGTATCTATTTTATCTTTAGTGATCTCCTCTATTCCTCATTTGGCTAAGAATTCTCTTTCTGGCCATAGCTGTGAAAGGTACCTGATCTGGTTTTCTTCTAAATTTTTTATAGTGTAGCCTTTTATATTAAGGTTCCATATCCATTTTGAGCTAATTGTGGTAGATAGTGAAAGATGAACTAAACTTAATTTTTTGCCAAGCTCTTTTTTTCAATTTCCCCAAAAGTTATTGTCAAATAGGAAGTTCTCCAAGTAGATTATGTTCTCAAGTTTACCTAACACTGGGATATTAAGTTTAATTTCTTTTTTCTGATTCTCATTTATTCTGATCAGCTTTTTCTATTTTTTGGATGATTATTACATTACAATATAACATGAGATCTAAAAGTAATATTCCTGCTTTATTCCTCCTTTTTTTTTCAATCATTTCCTTTGATCCTAGTTCTTTTGATCCTCCAACTGAATTTTATTATTATTTTGTCTACCTCCATAAAATATTAACATGGTAGTTTTATTGACATTGTATTTTATTGGCATGGCTCACATTAATATACTGTTGGTGGAACTGTTGTGGATTGGTTCAGCCATTCTGGAAAGCAATTTGGAACTATGCCTGAAAAATTACTAAACTGTTCATACCCTTTAAGCCAGTGATACTAAACCATTACCCCAAGGAGATCAAAGAAAGAGGAAAAGGACCCATGGAGACAAAAATCATTTATAGCAGTTCATTTTATAGTGGCAGAAAACTGGAAACTAAGAGAGTACCTGTTAATTACAGAACAAATATAATGGAATATTATTACAGGTTTCAGAGAAACCTGGGAAGACTTATGTGAACTGATGCAGATTAAACTAAGCAGAATCAAAATAATTTATACAATAACAACAATGTAAAGAAAAACAACTTTAAAGACTTAAGAACTCTGACCAATGTAATGACCACAATTCCTGAATACTGAATATGAAACATGCTACCAACCTCTTTGCAGAGAGGTGATAGACTCCAGGATGCAAAATGAGAAATAATTTTTGGACATAACCAGTGAGAAAATGTGTTTTGCTTCATTGTGCTTATTGATTATAAGGTTGGTTTTTCTTTTCTTTTCTTTTTTTTTTTGTGGGGCAATGGGGGTTAAGTGACTTCCCCAGGGTCACACAGCCAGCAAGTGTCAAATGTCTGAGGCTGGATTTGAACTCAGGAACTCCTGAATCCAGAGCCGGTGCTTTATCCACTGCGCCACCTAGTTGCCCCCAGTTTTTATTTTCTATAGGGGCAAAGGAGTAGGGATAAGATCACCTTCCCCCACACACACACAAATGAGAATAGATTAAAAAGGAAAGGTCAGAATCACAGACAAGCAGGAAAGATTTAAGAGTTACATTTTAATTTATTAATTTATTATATTATTCAAAATAAAAACAATCCCTGCATCAGAAGTGCCAAACACACAGTGGGCAGCATGGACCTGCAACACTTCCAAATGCTGCCAAACTAGATTAAAATGTAATTGGGTGCAATGTTACAGAAGAGTTCCAGGGAACCTGTGATGGAAGAGGATCTCCAAATCCAAGAAAAAGAAAAAAAAGAACTGCGGAGTATAGATGCTGAATGAACCATACTATTTCTTTTGTTTTTGATGCTGTTGTTTTTTTCTATTTTGAGGTTTTTCATCATTGCTCTGATTTTTTCTCTTATAACATGACTAATGCAGAAATATGTTTAATGTTATTATGTATATATATATATATATATATATATATATAACCTATATCAGATTACCTGCTGTCTAGGGGAGGGGGGAGGGAGGGGAGAGAGGGAGAAAAATCTGAAATTGTAAATCTTGTATAAACAAAAGTTAAGAACTATCTTTACATGTAACGGAAAAAAAATAAAATACTTTATTAATTTAAAAAAATGTAATTGGGTTGGGGCAGCTAGGTGGTGCAGTGGATAGAGCACCAGCCCTGGATTCAGGAGGACCTGAGTTCAAATCCCATCTCAGACACTTAACACTTACTAGCTGTGTGACCCTGGGTAAGTCAATTAACCCCAATTGCCTCACCAAAAAAAAAAAAAAAGTAATTGGGTTGTAGTGGAATGGTATTGTGCTATAGGAAATAACAAACAGGATGATCCCAGAAAAACCTGGAAAGACCCATATGGACTGATGTATAGTGAAGTGAGCAGAACTGGGAGGACATTGTGCATAGTGAGCAATTGTGAATGATTTAACTACTCTCAACAATACAATGATCCAAGACAATCCCAAGGAACTAATGAGGAAGCTTACTATCCACCCCCATAGAAAGAACTGATAAAAAGAGCATCTGTGCATCGTACATATATTACCTGGCTGATGTCTTGTGGAAGGGGAAGGAAAGGGAGGGAGGGAGAAAAATTTGGAACTCTAAATCTTATGAAAATGAATGTTGAAAACTACCCTTACACATAACTGGAAAAAAATCAAATAAATGTTTGTTGCAAAGTTATTCATTAAAAAATGTAATTGGGAAATATTTAACAAAACCACTAACAATACAATGTAACATAGCATTATATTTTTTGAGGAAGAACCATTTTATTCCTTTTTTGAACTGATATAATGCATTTTGTTATTAATTATCCATTTTAGTTCATAGAATACTTTTTACCCACAAATTGAGTCAAGTTTACCACAAATGACTCTATAATAGAAATATTTAAATTAATTTAGTTTTATAATTTTTTAACTTCTAAAGTAATAAAAAAAGCTCTTTTCAAGACCTTTAGAAACTTGGAGTGTTAAAACTGCAAATATTATGACATTTCAACTGACAAACACCCTGAAGTGTATTTGAAATTTCTAGAACTTTTCTCATCAATACTTAGAGGGTTTTTTTCCCTTTATTAAAAGTAATTTATTTTATCATTCATTTTTTTTTAATTTCAAGTTCCAAATTCTTTCCCTCCCTCCAGTCCCTTCCCCACTCAATGAGAAGGCAAGCAATATGATGTCCATTATATATAAGAAGTTGTGCAAAAGATTTCCTTATTAGCCATGTTGCAAAAAGAAGGAAAAAAGCAAGAAAAATAAAGAAAGTAAAAAACAATGTCTTTCAATCTGCACCCAGAATTCATGAGTTCTCTCTCTGGAGGTGGATAGCATTTTTCATCATGAGTCCCTTGAAATTGTCTTGAATCATTGTATCAGTTAGAGTAGCTAAGACTTTCATAACTTATCATCCTTACAATTTTGTTGTTACTGTGTACAATGTTCTCCTGCCTCTGCTCACTTCACTTTGTATCAGTTCATAAAAACCTTCCCAGGTTTATCTGAAACCATACTGCTCATCATTCCTTTTTTAAAAAATATATTATTTATTTATTTATTTTGAACATTCTTTTTTTCTTAAATTTCAAATTCCAAATTCTCTCCTTCCCTCCCACTCCATCCACTGAGAAGGCAAGCAATATGGTATCAATTATACCTGACAAATCATCCAAAGCTTATTTCTATATTAGCCATATTTTTAAAAGTAAGAAAAATGAAGTGAGAAAATTATACTTCAAATGGCACTCAAAGTTCATCAGTTCTCTCTCTAGAAGTGGATGGCATTTTTTTCGGCACGAGTCCTTGGAAATTGTCTTGTCTCGCTGTATTGATCAGAGTAACCAGTATTTCACACTTGATCATCATTACAACATTGCTGTTAATGTATACAATGATCTCCTGGTTCTTCTCACTTCCTTTGCATCAGTTCATCTATGTCTTGTTGTGTTTTTATGAAAACACTCCCTTTGTCATTTCCCACAACACAGTAGTCCTTCAGCACAATCATATGCTACAACTTGTTCAGCCATTCCCCAATTGATGGGCATTCCTTCAATTTCCCATTCTTTGCCACCACAAAAAGAACTGCTGTGAATATTCTTGTATATATAGGTCCTTTTTCAAGCATTGCCCACTACACCCCCATTTTCCTGTCCACTGTAAAATCTCTTCCTTGAATGCCTCTTTTATGAGAAAATTTTCTCCATTCTACCTCTTCCTTCCTCCTTTGTATCCCTTTCTCTGCCCCCCCCCTTCATTTTTTTGGAGATCATTCCCACATAATTGACTCACATCCATGCTCTATCTATGTAAACTTCCTTTAACTGCCCTAATAACGATAGAGTTCTTGGGAGTTACATATATCATCTTCCCATATAGGAGTATAAACAGTTTAACTTTATTGAGACCCTTATAATTACTCTTTCATGTTTACCTTTTCATGCTTCTCTTGAGTCTTGTGTTTTAATGTCAGATTTTCTATTCAGCTCTGGTATTTTCATCAGGAATGCTTGAAAGTCCTCTATTTCATTAAGTATCCATTTTTCCCCTGAAGGAAAAAAAAAGAAAAAGAAAAGAAACTAAGTCAATCTTCAGCTTCAAGAGATCCTTACATGTGGCTTAGTGGTCCAATATTTCAGCTTTCTACCATTGCTCTACACAATAGAGATGTGTAATTTCATGTACAACCCCTTCTTCTGTTCTACAATGTACAAAGAAAATGTTGACATGCCCAACCATGAGAAATTAGTTTCCTCCCAATTATCTGTCATTCTTTTTCTTTAAAGTGTTTTGTAATCCTATTTGTATATCTCAAGTATGTCTTAAATTGTCTCCTAGATCTTTTATATATTTTATAGTTCTTTTGAATGAGATTTCCCTTTCTAGCATTTCTACCTATGTTTTGATATTAATGTCTAGAAATGCAAGGCGAGGAGGGTTGTAGGGTTATTTTGCATGCTGCTATTTAAACGAAGCTATTGGCTCAATTAGTTTCTTTGATGACTCTCTTGAATTTTTCCTCAGCAAATAGATATAATTTTATCTCTTCCTATTACTATTGCTAGCATTTCTAAAACTATGTCAAATAAGAGGGGAGAAATATAACAACTTTGCTTTACTCCTGTACTCATTGAGAAGGCTTTTAGTGTTTTCACGTTGCAAACAATGGTGACTTTTGGTTTGGGGTATATTCTTTTTGTCACATTAAAAAAGAGTTCTTCTGGGGGCAGCTAGGTGGCACAGTGGATAAAGTACTGGCCCTGGATTGAGGAGAACCTGAGTTCAAATTTGGCCTCAGACACTTGACACTTACTAGCTGTGTGACCCCAGGCAAATCACTTAACCCTCATTGCCCTGCAAAATAAAAAAAAGAGTTCTTCTTTGGGGGTTTATAGCATGTTTGTGCTATACTTTGTCAAATACTTCTTTCTGCAGCTGTGGATATAATCATGTTTTTATTCTTAATGTGATTAATTATGTTAATCGTTTTCCTAACGTGGAAACATCCTTGCCTACTTGGCATAAATCTAATTTGGTTGCAGTGAATAATGTTTTGGAGATGTTACTGTAATCTTTGTGCTACGATTTCATTTCTAATTTTGCATCAATATTTGTTTAGTGATGTTGGCATATAATTTTCTTTCTTTGCTTTATCCTTCCCCAAATGAGGCATTAGGACTACATTTTTCTGCTAAAGGGAATTCAGTAAATAGGCATTTGTTTCTTTTTAATTCAGTCAGTAAGCATTTCTTAAGTATCTGTTATGTGTGAGGTGCTGTGCAAATTGCCGGAAATACAAAAAACAGTTCAAGACAGTCATTGCCCTGAATGTGCTCACAGTCTCATGGGAGAGGCAACATGCAAGCCAGATCTATACAGGATCAATGTGGACATAACCAGCAGAGGGAAAGGCTCTGGCATTAAGAAGGGCTGAGAAAGGCTTTCTGCTGAAGGTGGGATTTTATCTGAGACTTGAAGGAAACCAAAGAATCCAAGATGCAGAAGTGGAGAGGGGGAGCATTTTGGGCAGGGGGGAATCTGGAGACAGGAGCAAGAAACAGCAAGGAGGCCAGTAGCACTGGAGAATAGAGCACAGGGGAAAGGGAAAGGAGGAAAGAAAGTGTAAAAAGATTGGAAAGGGATGATGGGGGGGCGCAGCTTGTGAAGGGCCTTGAATGCCAAACAGCTGTTGGTTTCTTTTTCATTACCATTTGATGTTTTCTTGTCTAATTCTCAAATTTCCCTCTCTGCGCTTGTAGCACTAGAAGGTCAAATCCCCAGAGGTCAGTTAACTACATCTCCCTGAGGTTTCCTAATCGTATACAGTTCCCAGTCCCTTATCCAGTGTGCTCCCCACAATATCAGTTGTCTTCTGGATGTGTCCAATATCATCTAACCAATCTCTCTTCAATATCAATGATCTTTACAAAGGGCATTTGGCCAAGAACGTCTAGCAAGAACCACTGTACAAACACTACTAAAACCGAGAGCCCAGTCTCCTCTATGAACTTGGTCCTTGGGGAGAGTGGATTTAAATCTATCTAAATATCTTCCCCTACTTAAGTTCACTTCTGGTTATAGCCTAGCCTCGAGCAGAATTTGTCCCTTGCTTGCAATACTAACAGGTCAATTCGATGCTGGGCTGAGACAAGCAGGTCCCTTCTCAGCAAAGAGACCGAAGGAACAAGTGGCATGGTGGGTTTAAGGCCAGGTAGAAGCTAGTGAGGGAGCCCTGATGCTCCTCCTCCACCTGGAGGTCCACAGTAGTTCTCATCTCACTGGCTGAGGGGAAAGGAGAGCCCTTGTCTGTTCACACCTTTTGCACTTTTTGTGCACACTCAGTTCGGGCTCAGTGGACTCGACAGAATGTCTACTTTTCATTAGGAAGAGAAAGGACCCCTCCATCATTCGTTTCCGGAAGCCTCCATGTGCAGATTCTAATGCTTGGGACCTCAATGGCCAATCCCCAGATTACACGAGTGGCTCACAGGGAGGCAGGAATAGATACATCTCTAGCATCTCCTCTTCTCTAAGGGTAGGAGAGGAAACAGCAAGTTGGGGCCAGAGGGCTGTGCACCATTCTGCTTTACTCAGAGAGCTAGAATTATATCTGTCTGCACCTTTAAATACTATTAGTCTATGGAATGTGACAGTAAGGTCAAGCTAAACTCCTGATTGTCATGTACTAACGGGAAATGGGGGCCCCAAGCTTTATAGCCAAGGTTGGACTCCCTTTCCACCAAATACCAGTTCCGCAAGGAACATACATAGAAAATAGCAAGACACCCATTTATCTTAATCATAGCAAAACAGAAGTCGAAGAAAGTGTACATATAAGAACATATACCAGACAATAAAGATTGAAAGAGCTCTCCCATTGGGAGTGAGGTAACTCAATGAGAAGGGGATGGGGGAGGGAGGGAGGGAGGGGGGAGAGGGAGAGAGAGAGAGAGAGAGAGAGAGATAGTGTCAGATCTCACCCAAAGGGAAATTCCCCAAAAGTCTCCAGCATAGCAAGCTGGGAATTAAGACATGATCAACATTCTATATGTCAGCATCTTCCCAGAGCCCTTTTCTCCCTCTGTTAATCAGAAAATCTGTTAGTATTATAGGTTTTCTCTCCTGAAGCTGAAAGCAGAACCTTAAGAAGACTGAAGAAACTAAACATCTCCTCTCTCCTGTTCTCACCAAGTCTGCCTGCCCCTCACACAGGCCCAGAGCATTGATCTCTACCACTAAGGAGAGAGTCCCGTACCAATGAGCTTTGAGACAGGTTATATTTCTCTCCTGGGCTGAAACTCTTGGCAGTACCTTGCAAAGACTGACTGGGGCAAGTCCCAAACCTGTAACTATACAGTATAAACACAAACATCATGCTTTGAAACAACAACAGTGATTTTCCTGGTGTGCCAGGTTACCAACCTTCTGTACTGTTAAAACTGAAATAAAACAAATGCACATTAACAGTGCATGCAATAGGCATGGCATACAGAGCATCACCTTCAAAAACACTTCAGTGACAACATGACTAAATCCTTACAGGGTATATAATACATATACATTTCAAAAGTACACACTTGTCCATAGTACTGTGAGATTTAAAATTGGATATTAGATCATAAATCTCCCCTCTTTAACCTTTCCCTTAATTTATCTCCCAGACTAGTAAATGGAAGAAGCTTCTGGTTTTCTAGTTAGAGCTTTTATTGTATGGTAGTCACAAGGTGATGTTGATTAGAAGGATAGGAAAGTAGAAATACAATACAAATCTTCTTAAGTCTAAGCTTAGTCTATATTCCGTATAAAACTCACCAAAAGCCGAAGCGCCACCTTTGGGGAGAGAGAGAGGCCATGTCAAGCGCGTGCTGCTGCTGCTGCTAACCGCGAGCCGGGCCCAGTCAAACTCTTGTCAGCATCAGCCTGTGCAGCGCAGTCAGGAGACCAGCAGAGCAGGAAAAAGTTCCCACTTCCGTTCTCTCCTTGTCTTTTAAGCTCGCACCCCAGAAGTCGAGTGTGTAGCAGGCAGTCTGACGTGCGCAGCAGGTGGACTGGCGTGCGTAGCTCATGCCAAAAACTGGCATCTTTCAGTTATCCTAACCGACTGTTAAAAAACTTTCATTTTTTTTACCACATTTCCCCCTTTTGCTTCCTCAAGAAACGGAATGTTTCCTTGATGGAACAGTAAAAAGAATATAATAACTATTGCTAACTATTAATATGTGAACAACAATATAGAAAAGGAAGAGAGGAAAGTTTTGTCCAGAGGGGCGATTTATGATCTAATATCCAATTTTAAATCTCACAGTTTGGCGACCACGAAGGGACAAAACTTTCCTCTCTTCCTTTTCTATATTGTTATTCACATATTATTAGTTAGCAATAGTTATTATATTCTTTTTACTGTTACATCAAGGAAACATTCCGTTTCTTGAGGAAGCAAAGGGGGGAAATGTGGTAAAAAAAAAAAAGAAAGTTTTTTAACAGTCGGTTAGGATAACTGAAAGACGCCAGTTTTTGAAGGACCACCCTTTCGGGGAGGAGACCAATGGTATGAGCTACGCACGCCAGTCTGCCTGCTGCGCACGTCAGACTGCCTGCTACGCACTCAACTTCCAGGGTGCGAGCTTAAAAGACAAGGAGAGAACGGAAGTGGGAACTTTTTCCTGCTCTGCTGGTCTCCTCCCCGAAAGGGTGGTCCTTCAAAAACTGGCGTCTTTCAGTTATCCTAACCAACTGTTAAAAAACTTTCATTTTTTTTTACCACAGTACACAGAAATCAATAAAAGGAAAAAACCCAAGCACAGCTAAGTAACATGCCCAGAGCCAGAAAAGAGTCTTATTCATGGAACAGCCAGGAGGCCAGTATCACTAGATGGAAAAAGTACATGGTGGGGAGTAAGATATAAGACAACTGGAAAGGTAGGAGGGGGCTAGATTATGAAAGTCTTTGAATGCCCAACAGAGGATTTTGTATTTGATCCTGGAGGTGATAGAGAGCCACTGAAGTTGATCAAGTAAGGGAAGTGACATGCTTGCACTTGAGGAAAATCACCTTTGTGACTAGAAGAAAGATGGATTGGGAGATGGATTGGAGTGGAGAGAGATATGAGGCAGACCCACCCACCCTCAGGCTATTATAATAGCATGAGGTGATGAGGATCTGCACCCAACTGGTGGCAGTGTCAAAGGAGAGAAGGTATTCAAGAGAGCTATTGCAGATGTGAAATCGACAGACCTTGGTGACAGATTGGGTGTGGGAAGGAGAGATAGTGAGGAATTGAGGATGATGCCTATGCTGGGAGCCTGAGGGACTGAGAGAATGATGCTGCCCTCAACAGTAATAGGGAAGGTTGGAAGTGGGAAACATTTAGAGAGTAAGATGATGGGTTCCTTTTTGGACTTGTTGATTTCCAGATGTCTACTAGACATTCAGTTTGAGATGTCCAATACATATCTTTAGGACTTTAGCTACGGGATCCTTCTGTTGGTGGCCTCTTCTCTAAGAAGTATGCTATTATGGAAACTTCTTCCTTGGCGGGGGGCTAATATGACAAAAAAGGAGAATGATAAATGTTGGAGAAGATGTGGGAAAACTGGAACACTAATGCACTGTTGGTGGACTTGTAAACTGAATCAACCATTCTGGAGAGTAATTTGGAACCATGTCCAAAAAGCTTTAAAAATGTGCAAAAAAAAAAAATGTGCATACCCTTTGACCTAGCAATGCCACTACTAGGTCTCTATTCCAAAGAGACCATGGAAAAGGGAAAAGAACCCACATGTACAAAAATATTTATAGCTGCTCTTTTTATGGTGGCAGGGAATTGAAAATTGAGGGGTTGCCCATCACTTGGGGAATGGCTGAACAAGCTGTGGTATATGAATGTAATAGAATACCATTGTTCTGTAAGAAACAATGAGCAGATGGATTTCAGAAAAACCTGGAAAGACTCAAGTGAACTGATGCTGAGTGAAGTGAGCAGAACCAGGAGAACACTGTACACAGTAACAGCAACATTGTGTGATGATCAACTATGATGGACTTGGCTCTTCTCAGCAATGCAATGATCCAAGACCATGCCAAAAGACTTATGATGGAAAAGGCTCTTCACATTCAGAAAAAGAACTATGGACTCTGAATGCAGACTGAAGCAGACTACTTTCACTTTTGTTGTTGCTTTTTTGTTGTTGTTCTTGTATATTCTTTCTTGCATTTTTTATAGTAATGTATAACCTATATCAAATAGTTTACTGGCTTCAGGAGAGGGGAGGGAAGGAAGGGATGGAGAAAAATTTGGAACTCAAAAAATATCTTTACATGTAATTGAAAAAAATAAAAATAAATAAATAAATGTTCTTCAAAAAGGAATTGAGGAAGAATGTGCTGAAATCATCTTCTAACCAAGAACGGCTTGGAAGGTCAGAAGGAGGGAGCTGCTGTGCTGATACAGGAGTCGGGCCCAACCCCACAGTCACCCTGACACAGATCCAGTCCCAGGAAGGCCTCACCAGAGAAGCAGACCCCCCAGAGCCTCTCAATCAGCTGAAGCACCAGTGTTGTCTGGAACTGAGCTCACAGTCTGGTGAGAGAGTTAAGTCCTGGACATGGGGGAGACTACAGGGGTCTATGCTGGTGCTAAGGCAGAACTTGGATTTTACATCCCTGTTGAGAACCAGGAGGTAGGCTTGAGTAGCAGTGGCCCAGGTTGGGGAGGGGCACAGGCTTATCAGAGCTAACAACCACAACACACAAAGCTGGTTGATTAGCAAGTTGGTCTGAGGTTATCTAGGACCAGGGAACAGGCCAGGTGAGTGAAGAACCTGATCCTCCTTAATTCATACCACCTGGGACTTCTTAAGCTTGGCATACTGCAGCCTGGAAATAGTGCCCCACTTTAAGGAGCTAAAAGTCAAGTAAAAGAGAGGCAAGAGGACCAGACAGTAGGAAGACCGAGGTGCACCCTCAGAAGAAGATGTCAGCATCAGGGCCCCTATATCTAAAGCTTCCAAGAAAAATATGAATTGGTCTCAGGCCATAGAGGTGCTCAAAAAGGACTTTGAAGATAAAGTTAGAGAGGTAGAGGAAAAAATGGAAAGAGAAATGAGGGTGATGCAGGAAAGACATGAGAAAAAGTCAACAGCTTGAAAAGTCAAATGGAAAAGGAGGTACAAAAGCTCTCTGATGAAAATAATTGCCTAAAAATGAGGATTGAACAAATGGAAGCCAGTGACTTTATGAGAAACCAAGACACAATAAAGCAAATCCAAATGAATAAAAAAATAGGCGGCAATATGAAATATCTTCTGGGAAAAACTGCTGACCTAGAAAATAGGTCCAGGAGAGATCATTTGAAAATTATTGGTCTACCTAAAAACCATGATCAAGGAAAGAGCTTAGACATTATCTTCCAGGATATTTTCAGGGAAAATTGCCCTGAAATTCTAGAAGAAGAAGCTATAATAGAAATGGAAAGAATCCACCAATCACCTCCAGAAAGAGATCCGAAAAGGAAAACTCCTAGGAATATTATAGCCAAATTACAGAGCTCTCAGGTCAAGGAGAGAATATTGTAAGCTGCCAAAAAGAAAGAATTCAAGTACTGTGGAGCCCCAGTCAGGATAGCACAAGATCTAGCAGCTTCTACATTAAAGGACTGGAGGGCATGGGATATGATATTCCAAAGGGCAAAGGAAATGGGATTACAACCAAGAATCACCTACCCAGCAAAACTCAGCATAATCTTTCAGAGGAAAAATGGGACTTTATGTGAAAAAGAAGACTTTCAGATATTTGTGATGAAAAGACCTGAACTGAATGGCAAATTTGACTTTCAAATACAAGACCCTAGAGAACCATAAAAAATTGGAGCCGGGGGACATACCTGGGGTTGTGCAGTGGGCGACTGTCTTGTGTCTGAGGCCGGGTTTTGGCTGGTATCTCCCTGGGTCCAGGGGTGATGCTTTGTCCACTGTGTCACTTAGCTAGGTGATGACATCTTTGGGGTTGAATTGAGGGGTGAGGGGAATTCACTGGGGGAGGGGGAAGGGCAAAGTTGAAATCCTACATGAAAGAAACAGGAAAAGGTTTATGGAGTGGGCGAAGAGATGGGAGAGGAGAAGGGCAGTAAATGAATTTTACACTCATCAGAAAAAGCTCAAAGACCTTAAACTCATCAGAGCTGCCTCAAGGAGGGACTAACACACACACCCAACTGGGTAGAGTAATCTATTTAATCTGGGCAGTAAATGAGCCTAATCAGAATTGGCTCAAAGACCTCAATCTCATTAGAATTGGCTCAAAGAGGGAATAATGTTCACACTCAATTGGGTAGAGTAATCTCTCTAACCCTGCAGGAAAATAGGAGGGGAAGGGGATAAAGAGAGAGGGGAAAAAGAAGGAAGGCCAGAGTGGGGGAGGGGACAGACAGAAGCAAATCCCTTTTGAAGAGGGATAGGATGAAAGAAGATGGATAATAGAATAAATATCATGGGGAAGGGAATAGGATGGAAGGGAAACAGTTAACAATAGTAATCATGAAAAAGAGAAAATGGGGAAAAATTGTACAAAAAATATTTATAGCAACTCTTGGTGGAGACTAAGAATTGAGAATCAAGGGAATGTCCATCAATTGAGGAATGATGGAAAAAGCTGTGCTATAAGATTGTAGTGGAATGGTCATGTGCTATAGGAAATGACAAACAGGATGATCCCTGAAAAACCTGGAAAGACTAATGAACATCGATGTATAGTGAAGTGAGCAGAGCTGGGAGGACAATGGACATAGTGACAGCAGTATTGTTCAATGGGCAATTGTGAATGACTTAACTACTCTCAGCAGTGCAATGATCCAAGACAATCCCAAGGAACTAATGAGGAAGCTTACTATTCACCCCCATAGAAAGAACTGATAAAAAGAACACTTGTGGATTGTACATATATAACCTGGTTGTGATCTTGTGGAGGGGGGAGGAAAGGGAGGGAAGGAGGGAGAAAAATTTGGAACTCTAAATCTTATGAAAATGAATGTTGAAAAGTACCCTTATATGTTACTGGAAAATAAAATAAATGTTTGTTGCTGAAAAAAAAGGAATTGAGGGGTCTCATAACTCCATTCTGAGGCCCCCAGGCAAGCATATGTCACCTGATGCCATGTGCTTCTGCTTTGAGTCACCATAGCTTCTGCTGAAGGGACAAAAATCCCATCCCTTTTTCTGGAAGGCCAAGAGTAGATGAAAATGGAGAAGGGACCAAAAAAGAGTTGGAGGCATTTCCATGACTCACTCTTGTAGCCCAGAATAGGGAGGGTCTTTTGACAAGAATCCTCTCCCCATCCTAACTCTCATTCACCAATCACCAGTGAGATAACCTTCTTCACTGAGGATCATTCAGGAGTTTGTTGTGTCTTCCCGACATACTTACCATTGAGTGTATCCCTAATTAAGGGTTTAGTGCACTTGTCCAGTTCTCTGGAAAGTGGCCTCTTCTGATTAAGCCCCAAAGCCTATAATCTTATCAGCTAGGTGGGGCAGTAGATAGGGTGCAGGGCCTCATCTTACTGAGTTCAAATCTGACCCCAGACACTTACTAGCTATGTGACACTGGGCAAGTCACTTCACCCTGTTTGCCTCAGTTTCCTCAGCAAACCACTCCAGCGTCCTTGCCAAGAAAACCCCATATGGGGCCACGGAGAGTCAGACAGGACTAAAAAACGACTGAACAACAAATCAAGTTGACCTTGGAATCAGGAAGACCTGAGTTCAAATCCAACCTCAGAGACAGCTGCGTGACCCTGAACAAGTCACTTAACTGCATCTGCCTCAGTTTCTTCAACTATAAAAGGAGCATAATAATCGTGCCTTCCTCCCAGGGTTGCTATGAAAATCAAATGAGATAATATTTATAAAGTGCTTAGCCTAGCACCTGGTACACAATAGGCAACTAACAGATATTTTGGCATTTATAGGATCTTTAGTTCTGTCTTCATCCTATTTGGGATATCTACCCAGCAGTAGCATCTATGGGGCAAAGGAAATGGACATTTTAGTCACCCCTTTCTGCATCATTCCAAATGGCTTTCCAGGAGGGTTGGGTCACTTCACAGGCCCAACAGCACATTCCTGTGCCTGACTTCCCATAGCCTTAGTGCTTTCCATTACGCCTTCCTCTTTTCTTTCCCCTGCCTATCCCATCATCAGCACCAGCACCATCAACAAGACATGAAATAGTCTTATTTTATTTAAGGCAGGATACCCTTTGAGGTTAACCTGGGGAAACAAAGGTATCTAAAACACATCTTCCAGTGGAGTTGAGATTAAAACTATTTCTAAAACAAAATGAAATCCATTCAGGGATCTAAACTGCTTAAAAGACAGCCTAATAAACTCAGTATTTCCTGGAGGAAGTGAAAAAGGGCCTCATTCTGTTATCTTAATAAGAGGCCTAAGTATAGAAACAACATGGGGCTTTCTCAAGATCATAATCTTTTTGTCCTTTGAAAACAATTATTATTAATATTTGCTTAAATATCATGGTGAAATGATCCTTATTCAGGGAATTTTTTTTTTGCAGGGCAATGAGGGTTAAGTGACTTGCCCAGGGTCACACAGCTAGTAAGTGTCAAGTGTCTGAGGCCGGATTTGAACTCAGGTCCTCCTGAATCCAGGGCCAGTGCTTTACCACTGCGCCATCTAGCTGCCCCCCAGGGAATTTTTTTAAAATGACCATTGACAAAGTGACCTCCTCTAATGTACCCGACACTAACAGGGCTAATGGAGACAGCGCCCTCTACTGGCCTCTGGTGTGCCAGCAGGAAGAGTCAGTTTCCCTCTCCAAATTGCACCGTAATTTGTAAAGTCTTGGGATGGGGGAGCAGGGTGGCAGGATGTGGAAAGGCAAATGGAAAGGGGTGCAAGTGGTTTTGCTCATCTTCAAGAGACAAACTCTGGGGAATACGCTGCCTGATCCTTGAGGCTAAAAAAAAGGACTACACCCCAATGCGCTTAGATTGTAAACTGAGCAGGAAGTCTCAAGAGCTGCCTAAGGAGCCTTTCCATATACCAGCCAGGCAGGACTATAGACCTGCCCCTAGATGCTAATGAAGGATTCTCTCAATTCAAAACAAAGCTGGAGATTCTACATTTGAGGTAGGACATTGAGATGGCAATAGTTTCTAGTTCCTAGTTTTCTATCTGGAAGGGGCTACAGAGGCTGGGCCACCCACCCCATCTGTTCTGGGCTCAGTCAGGCACCAAATGCTACAACAAACTACCCACCAAGGACGGGGGTACTTTCCCCTCTTCCTTCTCCATCATCCTTTGCTCAGGATCTAACACACACAGGCCAGATTAAAATCATGAAGAATTCTTCTAGGTCCCTCCAGCAGTGAGAAGCCCAACTTTTTCCAGCACTCAAGATTTGAGCATTGGAACCGGAATCTTTCTGGATTGAAGGCTTGCCTTTCACAAAGAAGAGAAAACTCTCCTCAGAGGGCCCTCTGCTTTCTCCAGGAAGCAGAGTAAGCAGCATGAGAGGTCTGACCTTTCCATTTCTGGAATAGATCCAGAGGAGGAAAGATATAGAAGCTTAGCAAGAGGACAAACATATTTTCAATGTATATGACGGATGTGCCCAAGAAACAACTCAGAAAATCTAATTCACCAACTCTCAACCATTGCAGGTTTGTGATGAAGGATCTTAGGGAACATCTCAAGATCCTGATGATGAATGGTATCATCAAAGTCCAATAGCCAATAATAGTGGAGACTAGAAAGATACACGTTTCTCTTGTCTCACCTTGAACAAAAGAATTAAAGGAGAACCATATGTCATGCCTTGGTATATTATAATTGTAGGATATAAAGACATAGTTTTATAGTTATATACATATATATATAATTATATACATACACTGTATATGTATATGTCAAGAGAAACAGAGACAGAGAGAAGGAGAGAGGGAGAGAGAGGAAGGGGAAAGAGAGGAAGAGGAGAGAGGGTAAGGGGAGAGGGGGAGAGAGAGAGAATCACATAGCATTCAAGAGGCCCTGCACTGGATTGTTTGTAGGCAGCCAGTGGTGTTCTGTTGTGGATCCATGCAGTGAGTGCTACCAGGTCCCTATGGCAGAGGAAGACAAGGAAAAGATGGCATCCATCTACATAGCCAGATTTTATCAGTTCGGGTACATGACCAAAGATATCTCCAGGCCACCTGCTACTTTCCAAAGACTGATGGAGAAAATAGACATGAACTACCTGCAAGTGTTGGAATACCTTGATGACATCATTGTCTTTGAGAATACCTAGGAAGAACATAATGAGACTGCCAGATTGGCTACAGGAAAATGACTTAACACTTCCCATGGACAACTGCCAGTTTTGTAGAGCCTTGGTGAAGCACCTGGGTCATATTGAATCTCAACAAGCTTAGAGCACTGACCGAGAGAAGGTAGAAGCATTTCTGACTTGGCCATGTCCAAAGAATCTTTGAGACCCAAAGACTTTTCCAGGATGGTGGTGAATATAAAAAATTGGTCAGAAACTTGCTGTAATTGCTGAGTCACTCGTGTATATGATTGAGGAGGCACAAAACAGAAAGAAAAAGCCTCCAAAACTGTCCTACAATCAACAAAGTCTGATTCCAGAGCCCAATAGACAGACAGATGGGAACAAGCTGTCAACTTGGTCAGGTGCCTCACACAGGCACCAGTGTTAGCTACAATGACCCGAGCCAGCCTTCTGTCCTGCATCGAGATGCCAGTTTTCAGGGATTGAGGACAGCCCTGTGCCAAGAGGATGGTGGTCACATGTAAGCAGTTGCCTTTGCCAATAGAGGCCTGAATGACAGCAAACCCCATTCAAAGGCTGGAGTTCCTTGAATCTAAATGGGTTGTCACTGAAAAATTCAAAATTTGTGTATGGAGCAAAGTTACAACTTTGTGCTAACAACAAACCACTGATGTTCTGAGCAATGCCAAGGAAGATGGTGTTTCCCAGTTATGGGTGGTAACACTAAACAACTCTGGGTTCAGGATTCATTATTGGCCAGGAAAGACTAGTGTGGAGGCAGATGGCCTATCCAGAAGGCCACATGACATCAAAAGCCTGGTAATACATGAAGGAGAAGTGGAAACTTTATGCAATAGCCAAGGAGCTCTACACTGATAAGAAATTGATGATAAACTGATAATAACATGATGATAAACTGACAATAACATGATGACAGTGCATCTAAAAGTTGGAGACTTCCCCAGACAGCATGTCAACAATATATGGGACCCTCCCTTCATTGAGTTGACCTTCCTTATTCTTTACCTCAGTTGTCTTTAGATGGCTGGCAAAGAGATAATATGGCTGATGAAGCACTGTAGAAAGTAAGTCAATTCAAGAAACAAGGTGGTAATATCAAAAGACTCAAATGCCAGTCCTTTATACATCATTGCTATGACAATGGCAGAAGTTGGAATTGGGCAATGGAGTGATGGTGTGTGGTCTAAACACCATAGTGTCACCATGTGGTCTAAAGAAGCTGTTGCCAGACTCATGATGGAAAAGGCTCTCCAAATCCAGAAAAAAAAACAACTGTTGAATCTGGATGCAAATCGAACCATACTATTTCTATTGTTTTTGTTGTTGTTTTTTTTCTTTTTTGAGGTTTTTCCTTTTTGCTCTGATTCTTCTCTCATAACATGACTAATGCAGAAATATGTTTAATGTGATTGTACATATATAACCTATATCAGATTACTTTCTGTCTTGGGGAGGGGGAAGGGAGGGGAGGGAGAGAGAAAAATTTGAAACTAGAAATCTTATAAAAACAAATGTTGAAAACTATCTGTAGGGACAGCTAGGTGGTGCAGTGGATAGAGCACCGGCCCTGGATTCAGGAGGACCTGAGTTCAAATCCATCCTCAGACACTTGACACTTACTAGCTGTGTGACCTTGGGCAAGTCACTTAACCCTCATTGCCCCCCACCAAAAAAAAACTATATCTAAATGTAACTGGAAAATAATAAAATATTTATATGGAAAAAAGAAGTTGTTGCCAAGGACATGTTGCTCTATGACCATGAAACCCTCACACGATGCTGGACATATGAGTCAAGAAAGAACTCCAGAGCTAGAAAGAAACAGATTTGCCTGGCCCAAGATGGCCACAGCTGGCAGCAGAATGTATGAAAGTAGTGCCTGGTGTGTGCAAAGAAAAGTACTCACAACTCGTGCTGCATATTTAGAGAAGATTAGCTCCAGGAAACAGTAGCAAGAACATAAGTTAAATAAATATTGGTGCCAAGCGGCCACTTCACAAGGTATAAAGCATACCTAATGAGGAACCAGAAAGCATCCCATGTCACTACAATATTGTGGGAGAAGTAGTTCATTGTGGATAGACTTCCTGCCTCTATTCCTTTGGACCAAGGCAAAGACTATGAAAACACAATGCTCAAAAAATGTTAGATTTGGCTGACGTTAAGACCTCCCCTCTGAAGGGGATACACAACCTGAATGTTTGAATTGCACACTGATAAACATGCTAGGTAAACTAAGATCTCATGGAGTCAACATGTGGATTTCCTAGCACATGTATGTGCACAACTCTACCAGGAATGGTGCCACTGGCTTTATGCCCAATTTGCTGATGTTTGGGCATGAGCCAAGATACCTATTGATTTTTGTTTTGTAGCCTCTGAAGATGGAAAGACTTACAGACACCCACAATCAATGCATCTCTCTGATAAGCAAGACACCAAGTAATGATAACTTCAGCCATGAAGAATGCTGAAAGAAATAAGCAATGACATGATACCCAAGTTCACTGTCATAATGTTCAACAAGGTGACAGAGTTCTATTGAGAAATCCTGATTGAGTAACAACTCTACTTCACAGTGCTACCCACCTGTGTTACCAATGAAGGTTTCATCTGGGCTAATCTTAAGGCCTTCTGAATTTGTAAAGATCCACTTGGAGAGATTCTCCATCTGGGACTCTCAGTCTTAGATACCCTGGTTTTTAGGGATCCACTAGAGAAAAATTAGCCTTTTGCTTTATCCTGTAATTGAACAGCCTGTTTCCTTTATGTTTTCTTTAAAAGTCAGACCTGGGGCAGCTAGGTGGCACAGTGGATGGAGCACCGGTCCTGGAGTCAGGAGTACCTGAGTTCAAATCCAGCCTCAGACACTTAACACTTACTAGCTGTGTGATTCTGGGCAAGTCACTTAACCCCAATTGCCTCACTAAAAAAAAAAAGTCAGACCTATTTTTTTGAGATAATTCTTTCTTGTTTTAATGTTTGTTAGCACTATACCCATTCATTCACAATCGCTCACTGTAATACCCTCTTACAATAATTAATTCAATTTAATCCCGGGGTGGGGAGCAAGCTAATGTCCACCTTGGGTCCACTTATTTCTCTCTTCTTAAGCTTTAGGGTGTCCATTTTAGATGATAAGTTCTGAGTTTGATCAAAATCACTCTGAGCCCCCAGTTAAGAAAATTTGTAACACAGAGAGTGGTTGGGCTCTCTAACATTATTTTTATACCTATTATCTATAATTAACCATCGGTCTCCTTGTGGATGAGTCAAGATGCCATCTACAGGACAGAATCTGTGGATAGAAAGGAATAAGGAGGGAAAGTTGAAGAAAGACCCAACTTTTTCTTTGGATTTCCTTCAGCTTGGGTCTTCCTCTTTAGGGTGCCTAAAATCCCTGATCATCCTCTTTGGGACTCTATTTGGGGTTTTCTTGGCAAAGACACTGGAGTGTTTTGCCATTTCCTTCTCCAGCTCATTTTACAGATGAGGAACTGAACAAACATGGTTAAGTAACTTGTCCACAGTCACAAAGTTAGTAAGTATCAAGTGTCTGATGCAGAATTTGAACTCAGGTTCTCCTGACTCCAGGGCCAGCGTGCTATCCACTGAGTCACCTAGCTGCCCTGAGACATTGTTTTTAAGGGACATTTTGGGTCCTCTGACCAAACCTGATCTTCAGCAGTCCACTCACTAGTCACAGTCTCTCTCTACCCCATATTCCTGAATTGTTTAATTGCAGCAACAGAAGAAGTGGCAACACTTTTCCCAGCCTTTGTAGGTATAAGAAGTGTGTGGTCATGTTGTGCAATTTGGCCCATGTTGGTTATGTGTCCACATGGGTCTGTTTGTGGCTCCCAGAGAAGCAGGAATAGATGCATCTCTAGGATGTCCTCCCTCCCCTCCCCTTCTCCAAAGGAAACTTTGATTCTTACTCAAAAGGGAAGTAGGAGGTTGGGGTCAGACTGGCCACCACTCTGTGTGTGTGTGTGTGTGTGTGTGTGTGTGTGTGTGTGTGTGTGTGTGTGTGTGTGTGTGAGAGAGAGAGAGAGAGAGAGAAAGCCTGTTCCTCTAACATTATATGAATCTTCTCCCTTACATATTGTTATTCTAGAGGAAATACTTTTTAGGTTGAAGCTTCATTCCTAATCACTCTTCCCTAATGGGGAAAGAGTGCCCCAAGCTATGTATCTAAGGCTTGACTCTCTTCCTACCAGATGCCAGTTCCATAATGAACACACATACCAAACAGCAGATAAGCCCATTTATCCAAACAGAGAGCAGAGAGAAATTAGAAACAGTATATATATGAAAATATATACCAGACAATACATAAAGGGGAATGAACTCTCTTATTTAGAGCAAGGTTATCTCAGCTCAACCAAGAGAGAGAGTTTCAAATCTCATCCAAGAAAAAAATTCCCCAAGTCATTAGTATAGCAAGCTGGGGATATGGACATCATTAAGGTGCCACCTCATATACACGTTGGCTTCTTCCCAGAATTTTTCTCTCCCCTGAAGGGAGTCTAGAACCAAGTGGCTTCTCACTCAAATCTGGAAGAGAAAAAAGTAGGATCTCTATCCTCCCAAGGTCTCTAAAACTCTGCCCCTCTACCAATGAGAAGAGTTTTATACAAATGGCCTTTGAGCCACAAGTTACATAGAGAACAGAAAGACTCAAATGTAGGCATCAAATGCCTGACTGAAAAAAAAATCCCCAGAGTACCAAAATAAATAATAAATTCTGAATTACAGCTCTTGACCCAGCTTGTTTCTCTTCCAACATCTTTCTCCCAAAAGTCTCCATTAAACAGTCCCAGAAATCTCAGTCTCACAGCATCATTGCTAGTGAATTCTGGGGAAGTATCTCCCATCTTCATAGCAAAGCCAACCTAGGGTTACATAAACATGTAACTTGGGGTATGCTAATAAATTTCAAACAACCATTCCCTGGAAGGGGGGAGGGTTTTCACATGGTACAGGTTTTTTGTTTTATTTTTGTTTTTGTTGTTTTGGGGTTTTTTTGCAGGGCAATGAGGGTTAAGTGACTTGCCCAGGATCACACAGCTAGTAAGTGTCAAGTGTCTGAGGCCAGATTTGAACTCAGGTACTCCCAACTCCAGGGCCGGTGCTCTATCCACTGTGCCACCTAGCTGCCCCCCACATAGTACACTTTTAAGTTTATTCTATATTAACATTTTCTCCATCACGATCAGAGATGTCAAATACAAAGTCTGCAGGCTACATTGAAGCCTGGAACACTCTTGAGTGCAGGCCCAAACCAGATTAAAATGTAACTGAGAGGGGGGGCAGCTAGATTGCGCAGTGGATAGAGCACCAGCCCTGGAGTCAGGAGTACCTGAGTTCAAATCCGGCCTCAGACACTTAACACTTACTAGCTGTGTGACCCTGGGCAAGTCACTTAACCCCAATTGCCTCACTAAAAAAAACAACGTAACTGAGAGGGGGCAGCTAAGTGGTACAGTGGATAAAGCACTGGCCCTGGATTCAGGCGGACCTGAGTTCAAATCCAGCCTCAAATACTTGACACTTACTAGCTGTGTGACCTTGGGCAAGTCACTTAACCCTCAATGCCCCACACCAAAAAATGTAACTGAGAAATATTTCATAAAATAAACAAAAATGCAATAGAACATAGACAATCTTAATATGTGGCATTCTAAGTCAATATGCAGGTGGCAGGGATTTTTATGTAGGATTTAGACAATTGACAAAACAATAAATCAAACTGTGATTCTTAGCATTTGCCTATTTCCCAGTTGGAAATGCTCACATCGACAATTTAACAATTGGCTCAATTGAGCTTGTTCCAAGTGACTCCGGCATACCCTGCATATAACCTACAAAAGATCCTGGGGGGTCCTTATCCCAATTCCCACTCTCACTGGTGGGCCAGATTCTCAGAACACGGCTCCTCTGGGGATAGCCCTGAGGAGCTGAAGATGTATTTTCTAGTACTATAGCTCACAAGTCCCCACTAATGTACTTCCCAACAAGATTATGGGCTGCTTATCAAATAGTCATCCAAATTCAATTAGCTTTTAGAAAAGGTAGAATGGTAATAATGGTTGGTGACCACTGCCCCCAAATCTATAACACTTCCACAAGTCCAGAGTCCAGGGGAAAGCGGGCTCCATCTTAGAGAACATGTGTAGTGAAGGGGTTAACTCGCAGCTTCTGGGAGAACTTTTGCTGGACTCCTCAAACTATTCCCCTTAGGTCTAGTGCAGTATCTTGACTCTTCATTCAGTTTTTCCTTGGCTCCCAATGCAGTCATGTGGTCCTGCTCCTGCTAAGGGGCAGGGGCAGGGGCAGTCTAAGTCTGAGGCTGGGACTCTGCTCTTTCTTCCCTCCTAATTGATTCCTTCTCAGTGGGGTTTAGCTAATCCCAATTACTCAGATTCCTCTTGTGGTAAACTAGCTCCCACTAGCTCCCTGGTCTTATATAGCAAAGCTTCTTAAACTGTGGGTTGTGATCTCATGTGGGGTCTGTAACTGAATGTGGGGGGGGGTCATGAAAAATTTGGCAATAGTAAAAGGTTATGTATACCCATTTTATATACCTATATACCTGGGATCGTGTAAAAATTTAGCAGGAAGTGTTTGATTCATATACCCATTTTGTATACCCATATACCCGGGGTTGCACAAAAATTTCTCAGGGGAAAAGGGGTCGTGAGTGGGAAAAATTTAAGAAGCCCTGGTACATTTGGCATCTAAGAGATGGTTAGGGGGGCAGCTAGGTGGCACAGTGAATAGAGCACCGGCCCTGGAGTCAGGAGGACCTGAGTTCAAATCCGGTCTTAGACACTTGACACTCATGATGAAATGCTACTGATGACCTGACAGACAGGTGACAGACCCAGAGTGCATGTTAAGACTTTTTTTTGACATGATCAGTATGGGAATTTGTTTTGCTTGGATATATATCTGTAGTACGGGTTTTGTTTTTCTTTGTTTCCTTGGACGGGGTGGGGAGGTTGGGGTGGGTAGAAGAGCAGACAGATTTTCATTAATTGAAAAAAATACTACACATTTTCAAACTAAATGTGAGAAAACTGCAAATAATATCAAAAATTAGAACCATTCTTTCCAGGGAGGCACAAAAAGCCACAGGACTCCATACACAAGAACAGCTGAATTCCTAAAGGGATACAATTCTTATGTTAATATGGTCAAAACCATTAAAAGTGTTAAAACTTTTGGATCAATTGTAAAATGCCTTATTTTGCTTACTTATCAATCAAATTTCTTGGCTATCTTACACTTTACATAATTAACACAGAAATTACTTATGTCTGTGAATACTTGTCAAACTAATTCCTTAAAATCTACAAAAATATGGAGTTTCAGAAAGCGTCAATTTAATTGACTATTTTATTTTTGCTTTATTTATTTTCTACTTTGTCACAGACCCAATTTAATTTGAAATGTTGAAAAAAATGAAGCATGATGTAGATTTTTACATGGTTTGCTTTGCATTAATGAATGTAGCAGAGGACAAAAGCCACAATGGTTTTTTGTGGAAATATTTTTCACAGTGGAAGCATGAAGCCTGTGAAACTGACAAGACCTCTCCCATCTGTCCATCCAAAAAATGTGAATTCTTGCCATATGAAAGAATCTTAGCTGGAAAAAGCTGAGACAGTTTCAAAACTTGGACTTATCATTTCACAAGCACCTTTTCTTGAAGCATCCTCAATGGTTGCTCACTGCCTTGCTGAGCAAAAGGAATCCCACACTACTTGAGAGACTTATAGCCATGTGGGCTGGATATGGTCCAACTGGTTCATCAAGTCAACAAGCATTTATTAAGCACTTACAGTGTGCTGGAAATACAAAGAAGGGGGCAGCTAGGTGGCTCAGTGGATAGAGCACTGGCCCTGGAGTCAGGAGGACCTGAGTTCAAATCCGGCCTCAGACACTTAACACTTACTAGCTGTGTGACCCTGGGCAAGTCACTTAACCCCCATTGCCTCGCCAAAAAAAAAAGAAAAGAAATACAAAGAAAAGGTGAAAAAACAATCAGCCCCTGTTCTCCAGGAGTTCAGTTGAATGAGGGGGGCAATATGGAGACAACTACTTACTAACAAATCCTGTATAGATGGGATAAATAGGAGATAGCTAAGAGAGGGAAGGCATTGGAATTAAGAGAGTTTGGGGAAGGCTTCTTGTGGAAAGGAGGGATTTTAGTTAGGAGTTAAAGGAAACCAGGAGGTCAGTCATTAGAGCACAGGAGGAAGACACAGGCTACAGTCAAGGAAAATGCCTGGAGCCAAAAGATGGAGTGTTTTGTTTGTGGAAAAACCAGGAAGCTAGTGTCATTGAATAGAAGATTACATCTCCTGACTGGGAGTAAGGTAGGAGGAGATGGAAAGGTAGAAGGGAGCTAGGTTATGAAGGGCTTTGACTACCAAACAGAGCCTTTTACCTGTGACCCTGGAGGTAATAGGGAACCACTGGAGTTTACTGAGTAATGATATGACCCACGATAAGACCCACACTTTAGGAAAATCACTTTAGTGGCTGAATGAAGAATTGACTGGAGTGGGGAAAGACTTGAGGGAGGCAGATCCACCAGCAGCTATTGCAGTAATTAAGGTGTGAGGTAAGGAGGGCCTGCACCAGAGGCACAGAGATTGGAGTCAGGAAGTCAACAGAAAGATAGATTATTCTGTTTTTTAGGGCAATGAGGGTTAAGTGACTTGCCTAGGGTCACACAGTTAGTGTCAAGTGTCTGAGGTCGGATTTGAACTCAGGTCCTCCTGAATCCAGGGATGGTGCTTTATCCACTGCCACTGAGCTGCCCCAAGAAAAATAGATTTGAGAATCATTTGAATAAAGACAATAGTTTAATCCATAGCTGCTGATGAGAACATTAAGTGAAATAGTATAGAGGGAAAAGAGAAGAGGGCTCAGGCAGTGGTGTACTGATAAATGTTTAACAACCAACTCTCCAAATATATACATGCATAGATACACACATGTGCACATATACACATACAACACACACTTTTAAGCTTAATCTGAATTATTAACATTTTCTCCATCACTTTCTTAAGTCCACATAATCAATAAAACAAAAATCAATCAAAATATTCAAGCCCTAATTTGTAGTATTTTCCAGTTTCTAAGGTGTAAATGCTCACACTGAAATTTTAATAATCAGCTTTCCTGAGGCAGTTTGAGCTGGCTACAACACACCCCTGCTTGGTGGACATTCACAGTTGGTAGATGAGACCTGGATGAAGATCCAGCAAAGGAGACTGAGAAGGAGCAATCAGAGAGGGAGGAGGAGGACCACAAGGAGGGGGGAGGTGTGCCTAAAACCTAGAGAGAAGAGAGGATGCAAAAGGAGAGAGAGATCAGCAGTGCCCAAGGCTTCAGAGAAGTTGAGAAGAATGAGGACTGAGAAAAGCCATTGACCTTGGAGAGAACCATTTTAGTGAAATGATGTGGTTGGAAGCCAGATTGTCAAAAGCTAAGAAGAGTGAGAGGAGAGGAAGTGGAGTCATCTCTTGTGATGATTTCTTTGAGAATGGGAGAAACATGAACATATCTGTAGACTACTGTCTACAAAGAACGGAGTGGTCAGGAGACAGGAAGAGATCAAAGATGAGTGGGAATAGTACTGGAGAGGACAAAGCCGAATGGAATCCTTTGTGCAGGTAGAGGGGCTGTCCTTGGCACAGAAAAGGGATGTCTTATCATGTGAGACAGGAGTGAAGGAGGAGAGAGTGGTAGAAGTCATCTGGGTCATATGGGATAAAAGGGAGGGGAGAAGAAGGAGCTCACAGTGAATGGCCTCGATTATTTTTTGTGAAATATGAGACAAGGTTTTCAACTGAGAGAGTGGGGAGCCATGGGAGGTTTGAGAATGGATAGGAAGGTTTGGAACAGCTGCTGTGGAGAGTGGGAGAATGAATTGATAAGGGAGGTAAAGTAGAATTGCTTAGCAGCAGTGAGGGCCCAGTTGAGATTATATGTCATAAATTTACAGTAAACCTAGTCAGCACAGTTTCATGATTCTCTCCAGCTTTGTTGAATAGCATGTGAATAGGAGCAAAGGCAGCAAATGGTGGGAGCCATTCAGGGCTGAGGTTTGGCATGTTGAGATCTTCAAAAGTGTCAAGGGACTTGAGAGAAGAGGATGGAGGTCCCATTGAGGACAAATAATAGGAGTTTGGATTGCAAGGCAGAGAGAGATGGAATGATGACGAACTGATCAGATAATGGAACATTTGTGTATCATGACAAGATTAAGGATATGACCATCTCTGGATGTAACTGAGGTCATAAGAAATGAGTAAATTAATAAACTGGAAGATTAGGGGGTTTAGGGAGTATCAATATGCATTTCAAGATCCCCTAGTATGAGGGCAGGAGTTGGGGAAGAGAGAACTGTAAGCCAGGCATTCAACTCATTGAGGAAGGAAGGGGAACTGTCCCAGAGGCCCCTAGACAGCAAGTGGTAGATATGGACTGAGTGAATATCAACAAAGGAGAGGTTACTGAGTGAAGGGGGTAGATACGGGAGAATCTGGAAATGACAATGGGGAAAAAGGATTATTCTGATCTCCCTCTCCTAGTTGGGTATGAGTGAAAGGACAACCAGAGAAGAAGTGTCAACAAGAGGGAGCCAGGTCTCAGTGGAAAGGGCTCTGGAGTGGGAGGTTAGGGCTGGAGTTTGGGTGAAGGAGATTGAGATAAGGAAGTGGTCAATGGGGGACCAAGAACCGAATTTGAACAATGGCAACTGGGGATTCGAATCCCTGGGATAGGGAGGAAATGACAGAGAGGGAATCTGTTAATCATCAAGGAATGAGGGGCAGCTAGGTGGCACAGTGGATAGAGCACCAGCCCTGGACTCTGGAGGACCTAAATTCAAATCCGGCCTCAGACACTTAACACTAGCTGTATGTGTGACCCTGGGCAAGTCACTTAACCCCAATTGCCTCACTAAAAAAAAATCATCAAGGAATGAGTTCTGGTAGGTTTTCACTGACCATAGGGGTTTGGCTTGGAGTAGACTTGCTCCAGAGCATCAGGCAGCTAAGTTTAGCTGGAAAGAGGGGCAAGAAGGAGAGGTGGAAAGTGCCTTGGGGGAGGCAGGGCTGCTGCCCTAACCTCTCTCTGCCTCAGGAGAAGCTGTAGGTGGCTAGAGAGGGTCCCTGGGGGCACAATGGAATGATCAGTCAGGGAGCCAGGAAGCAGCCCTCTCTCAGGCAGGCACAATGAAGGGGATCACTGCAGAGACGGAAGTGAGGGAACAGAGGAGAAAACAAAGTGGTTCCATTGTCAAATGATGTGATACACATCCTAAAAGAGCTGGTATTTCTTTTAACATTTTGAATCAGGTCATAAAGGGATTGGTTCATCCAGTGCCCAACTGGATGAAACCATTGACATCCCTCCAAAAGGAGCCAGTTCCTTCCTTCTGTCCTCCATGGGCATGCTGATGCCCACCATGAAGGATTCTTACTTCGTGAGTGCCTTTGGGGAAATACAAAGACCACTGATATTTTGGAAATGGTAAAAAGGGTTGTTTGTTTTTCCAAATGAAACTTTGACTGGGAAAACAAACTTTCTCCTCTTTGCACAGATGCGGTCCTCCAAGGAGCCCTTTGGTAACAGCCTGTAACAGCTACCATAACAAGGGCTGCTGTGCCCAACAAGGAGCGGCTTGAAGGAAGGCAGAATAGACAGTTCTGGCCTCTTCTCCTCCCCACTGCTACTGGGCTGGGATTATGTCAGTCTGCTTCCTTCAATAAAAACTGCCTTTATAAGCCCAGAGGATGTGATTTTCGGGTTCAGTCTAATTTCTGGTTGCTGTTTCATGATGCATAACAGCACTAATAACTGTTCTCGTGATTGTTCATATTCTATTACAATCAGGACGTTAGGGTTCTATGGCTTGAATCTGTACCCCAGGAGGCTCTGTCACAGTTCGGGGCAGGAGAGGACTTGCATCTGGGTCAGGTTTCCCACCTTGTGATAATACAGTCTCCTTGACTGGATGCATCCTTTGCAGTGCCCATCTCTGGGTCAGAAAGTCTTAGCACAGCTGTTGGACATTCTCTTCACCTCAGCCTTTTCCTAGGTCCGTGTCCAAGGAGGCGCTTCACCTTAGAAAGCCCAGATAACTCTCCTACGGGCAATAGCTGACTGAGGTAAAGAGTCATCATAGGCCCCTCCATTCTCTGGGGCTATTTTGTAAATACGCAAGTTGCCCAGTCTCTCAAACTTGTAAAATCCAGCTGGACAAATGAACACAGTCTTTTCCTCATCTCCCTCAGACATAGGAAACTGACAGTATCCACTATGCAAGTCCAACATGGAAAACCATGGGCTGTCTAGCAGCCAATCCTCGATATCCCGCACCCGTGGAATCATGTACTGGTCCACTTTAGTCCTTTTGGCCAATGTTCATTCATCAACACACAGCCATGTCTTCCCATTTTTCTTAGGTACCGCCACTATGGCTGATACACGAGGGCTGCTGGATTCTGTGATGGTGCTGTTAACCAACGTTTCTCTAAGATGGTTTCGGAGATCCTCCATCCTCCTAGATCTTTCTCAGAACTGTCAGAATCAGTGAGCTGGATTCTGGGGGCTGCACCTCAAACACATCCCATTTGTGCCATCTTGCTGAATCCCAGCCTCCACTTATCCATCCAATCCTTGCTAAAGGGGAGGCCCCACAGTCAAATACCTCAGGATCCAGCACATAGAGTGAACAGTTGAGGCTCCTGTGGTATTCACTGGAACCTCTCACCCCTATCCTCTTGTAAGCCTCTGCATGGTCTGCATGGGTGGTCAAAGTGTGCAGGTATTGGGACCTAGCTTCTCACTTGCCTTATCCTGCTAGAATTTGGAAAAAACCCAGGATGAGTTCTAATCAATGCTGATTCTACAATGAATGTTTAAGACTCTGGACATACCAGGACCGCAGTGTCCACTTTTCTGTTGATACCAACAACTTCCTTGGAAAATGTCAAGCTCACCTGGATGTATGGTCCTCTAATCCACAATGATACCAAAGGTGGATCTGTTACTCTGTTTTTGTTTTTGGGGGGTTTTTTGGTGAGGCAATTGGGGTTAAGTGACTTGCCCAGGGTCACACAGCTAGTAAGCGTCAAGTGTCTCAGGCTAGATTTGAACTCAGGTCCTCCTGACTCCAGGGCTGGTGCTTTATCCACTGTGCCACCTAGATGCCCCTTGGATCTCTTACTCTGATGATTACTCAATAGAGGTGGTCTTTTATCAGGCTTTCCTACCCTCCACTCCCTTGCTCCTCTGCCTCCTCTCCAAGGGGAACAGGACTGTGCCCTGCTGCATCTCTGACCTGATTGTCTCAGGTTCACCAACAGCAGCTCAGCACCGGTGGTGCTCTTGTCCTGCTTTGCCCTCAAGGCCCACAGCTTAGAAGCCAGGAGCCTGCTGAGGCTGAGCCCTGTGGATTATATCAGGAGAGGTCACCTGGACCATTGTCGGACTGTGTTTGCAGAGATCAAATGATGTGAGGTGTACGAAGGTCATGTACCAAGCCCCAGAACGGTCTCTGCACTGTATTCGTTCCTGCATTCTCCAGGGCCACCGTGGCTATCTGTATCAGTCTCTGAATGCTTAGCTCCACCTTGAGGACAACCCATAGACTTTTCTCCTTCCTATTTCACATATTAGAGTCGAAATGAGCATACGGGTCTCTGATCTTCCCTCAATCATCAGGCTAAAGTCTGTATACAGTCCTACCAGGTAACATCTGTCCTTGCTTCTACAAGGATATCCTGCTGTCCCCGTTGGGGCATCTGTCAGTCCCGTCACTTTGTCTGCCAGTGTCCCAGGTGCACTCTTGCCCATACAGCCCAAGTCTTCTAGGATTGTTCTTCTGGGAAACATGGTTCATGTCCAGGGAAAATGACGATTTTGCACCTATGGTATGTGCATAGTACAGGGTGTAAGGGGAAGTAAGTCTTACCCATAGATGGAGTGGAATTCCTGGATTTCATTGTGACATCCTATATCCTGGAGGAATATGGCCTCTAATTAGAAAGACTCCTGCCTCATTATCAGAGGGCAGATAGGCCTAAAATTCCAAGGAATTACTCCCTACTGTCATTTGGGGGGGGGCGGGGCAATGAGGGTTAAGTGACTTGCCCAGGGTCACACAGCTAGTAAGTGTCAAGTGTCTGAGGCCACATTTGAACTCAGGTCCTCCTGACTCCAGGGCCGGTGCTCTATCCACTGTGCCACCTAGATGCCCCCCTACTGTCATTTTTAAAGGAATACCTTCATGGTCAAAAATCTCAGGCAGGATTAGAAAACTTTATATGTACTTCTTCTAATACTTTCACTTTTCTGCCTCATCTCCTTAAAATGTCCTCATCCTTAAGGTCTGCTGGGTCTACTTCTGATAGTAGGAGACCGCTATGCTTTTCAACTGCCAAAGTAAGACAATGCCCCTCATTTACTTTAGTTCCCATCTTTTCTAGAGATTCTTCTATATATGCCCACATTAATATCCAAATATTAGTGCAGTTAATAAATGTGATGCACTGCACCAACAATGATCTATTGTATTAATATATACTGTGCTTAAACAATACAATGGTACAGCAAAAGTCCTGGATCAAAAGGTGAAAAGTGCACCAATGACTTTTTCAGGCATCAAAACATAGCAATTCTAAACAAAACAAAAAACTAAGAGCAGTAGGGGGCAGCTAGGTGGCGAAGTGGATAAAGCACTGGCCCTGGATTCAGGAGGACCTGAGTTCAAATCCAGCTCAGAAACTTGACACTTACTAGCTGTGTGACCTTGGGCAAGTCACTTAACCCTCATTACCCTGCTCCCCCCCCCAAAAAAAAAACACCATAGCAATTCTGCAAACACTGGCACTGAGACTTTTAAGAGCTAGATTATAACAAGCAATTCAGCAATTGCATAACATATTTTCATGCTAACATCAGATTAGGATGGAGCCAAGGCAGATCAGATAAGTTTGTTACAGAACAAACAAATAGATGAATCGTGGCTCTTATGAGAAGGCTTGCTTAGTAGACATTTTTAGGCAGTTGCAAATTAGACTCTAAGCAAAAAGAGGAAATATGGATTTCTGTAGCTTTTTGTCTATTTGTTAGGATAATTTTCAGATACTCCCAGTGCCCTAAAAAACAGAAAAACCTGGAAAGAATCAAGTGGACTGATGCTGAGTGAAGTGAGTAAAACCAGAATATTGCACATAGTAACGGCAACATTGTGCAGTGATCAGCTGTGATAGTTCAAAGGATGGACTGAGGCAGGGAGACCAGTTAGGAGGTTACTGTCATAATCTAGGTGAAAAATGATGAGGGCTTGAGCTAAGGGGATAGATGTGTGAATAGAGAGAAGGGAAAATATGCAAGAGATATTATAAGAGTAGAAATGGCAAGATTTTTTAGGGCAGACAGGCCTGAAATTCTAAGGAATTACTCCCTACTGTCATTGGGGGGGGGAGCAATGAGGATAAGTGACTTGCCCAGGGTCACACAGCTAGTAAGTGTCAAGTGTCTGAGGCTGAATTTGTACTCAGGTCTTCCTGAATCCAGGGCTTTATCCACTGGGTCTAGGCAGGGTAGGGTGTGTGTGTGTGTGTGTGTGTGTGTGTGTGTGTCTTTTATTTGGAAGCCAATGTGTGGCAAGTTAGCAGTATAGGTCTTGAATTACAAATTCAAAGGTCATTTCTGAGGTCAATAAGACATAAAATGGCTAAAAAGATATATTTAAACACAATTTGGCTTGACCAAACACCCAATTCATGATTACATCTCAATTGCTTATATGTATTACAACCAGGGTTATTGTTGTTTGTCCTTCATTCTTTTTTTTTTTTTTAGTGAGGCAATTGGGGTTAAGTGACTTGCCCAGGGTCACACAGCTAATAAGTGTTAAGTGTCTGAGGCCGGATTTGAACTCAAGTACTCCTGACGCCAGGGCCGGTGCTCTATCCACTGCGCCACCTAGCTGCCCCTGTCCTTCATTCTTAAAGGAAGTGATGTCATGACTTGCACTGAATTGGAGTTAACAGAGGCAGGACTGTGCAAGGTCACCAGCCTCACTCTCTCCTCCAGAGCCATCTGGCTCCAGTGGCAAGACAGACATATCAGGATGACTGGAGATGGCCCCAGATGTAGTACGAGACCTTGGTCTTTTTAAGCTAAGGTATCAGTTTGAAGCAATGCCCATTTAGTGATTAAGGCTAGGTGACAAGTGAGGTAAAGAATGGCTTCCTTTACTTGGTCAAAACAAATAAATAAATGAATAAGTGAATGGAGGAAAGAAAGAAAGTCTGGGAGGGGAAGGCACTTGGATTTCTGGCCAGAACAGAAGCCATTGCTATATAAAAGCAGGAAAAGGCCAAAACAAAGCCTAGGAGATAGTGACCTACCGCCCCCTGGTGACACTTCGCTGAAATGTTCAAGCAAGGCTCCGATGACAAGCATTCTTCAACAGGTCTAGGAAGGTGACATTGTGGCCAGTGGAGATGGGTGTCCATGGTACCATGACAGGAGGGAAACATTCTCTGAACAAAAGTAGGAATGGTTAGGACCTGCTCAGGAAAATGGTGGGGGGGAAGAAGAGTATGGGAAGACAGCTGGAAGAAAAGCAGAGAGAGGAGTTTGGGGTTTATCCTATAGGCACTGGGGGCCTTGGGGAGGTCCATGAACAAAGGGGTGGTCTGATCATCCACATGCCAAGGTCATCCACAGCCTCCCGGGCCATCACCAGTCACCCTGACTTTTGTCTTGCCACTGAACTTCAATGACTCTGGAAGTAAGACCAAACTGCCTCACTTGCATCCAATTTATGCACAAGTCAAGACATTACCTATTATGTCACTGGTTCTCTTCAAAAATGAAGGACAGGGGCAGCTAGGTGGCACAGTGGATGGAGCACCGGCCCTGGAGTCAGGAGGACCTGAGTTCAGGTCTGGCCTCAGACACTTGACACTTACCAGCTGTGTGACCCTGGGCAAGTCACTTGACCCCAATTGCCTCACCGAAAAAAAAGCCTTAGGCCCTCAGGGTCTCTTCTGTGTGGGAGGGGCTGGTGCCCCCGCCCCTCTGCTTCAGCTGAGCCAAAAAGCACTGTGGGCTGTACAAGACGCCAGGTCAGACCGCTGGGGGGAAAAGCCCGCAGCTCCCTCCAACCTGAGTAGATCAATCCCAGAGATCCTGGGCTTGTCCAGGCCGGGCTCTGGCATAGCCTTTGCTGAGGCACATGATGCTCAAGCATCCCCCCAACCCCAGCCGCAGCCCTGGTTGGCTTGGTCTGTGGGGGCACAAAAAGCCCCGAGGTTTGAGTGGAGAAAAGAAAGATATATATAGACCTGGGAGTTAGACAGAATGGGGAGGCCAGCAGACAAGAACAAAAAGGGAGAGGCTGACAAGATTAGAATGGTGGCAAAGGTTGGAGAAGACAGACAGGGAGGTTGCTACAAGGACCCTAGAGAAAGTGAGAAAGGGTTTTCCAGTTAGAAGAAGGTCCTTTGGTACACAGGGGAAGCCGAAGGACAAGACTGACGGAGCAGACAGACAGAACAGGAGGCAGCGGAGAGCACAGAAGTGGTCAGCACAGGGTACAGGTTGGAGAAAGCAAAGATTAAGAGAACAGTAAGGAGAGGAAAGTTAGAAGCAGGGGGATAGACAAAGTGAAAGGGGCTCAGAGTTAGAATAAAGCACCTGAGTAGTGAAAGTGGAACATACCCTAAGGCAAGAGGTGGCAATGGCCCTTATTGTATTAAAAAAGTTCCAGGCGCAAAAGGTGAGAAGAGACCGCAGGAACGCAGTCAGGTTGTACATTTTATTTCCTTGTATTCTTAATTTTCAATAGTATCTCATAAATAAACTCTGCTTTGATTATTTAGTTAAGAGGCCTCTTAATCTTTTGCTTATCAGTTTTGGGAGTGGAACCGTGTGGTGGAACTTTATAAATGGCCCACATTAAATTAACAGCAGTCAGATAGCCAGTCAGTCAACAGTCCCAGATTAAGTACCCCAGTCAGATTAGCCCCCAAATTAGCCTTAGTCATTCAAAATATTCTTACACAGCCCAGATCTTCTCTCCAGAAGTATCCAGAGCCCAGCCCTGACATCAAGTCCAAAGTCAGGAAGTAGGCTGGAAGAATGGACAAACAACAAAAAAACACCAAAAACCCCACCATAATGAACTATTGTGGTGGCAAAGGTACTTAAGACCCAGACTCAGAAAAGAATGGCTCCAAAACATTTTCAAACAAAGGCCTAGAGAAAAACACAGCTTGGGCACAAACTCAGGTAGAATTCCTGGAAGAGATGAAGCAAGACTTTAAAATGTTTTTTAGGGGCAGCTAGGTGGCGCAGCGGAGAAAGCACTGGCCCTGGATTCAGGAGGTTCTGAGTTCAAATCTGGCCTCAGACACTTGACACTTACTAGCTGTGTGACATTGGGCAAGTCACTTAACCCTCATTGCCCCACAAAAAAATTATTTATATATATATATATATATATATGTATATATAAATGTTTTTTAAACATATAAATGAAATGAGAGTGAGGAAAACATTTGGGAGACTTTGAAGTTCAAACACAAGAGTAAAGAGAAACATAAAAAATAAAAAGGTAAATGCAAACAAATAATGATAAAGGACCAAACAAAGATAAATTGTTTACATTCAGATATGGAGAGATGATCCATGGGCCTCCTCTGAAACTACATTTCCCAGAAACTTTTCTCTGTGTCCCCAAACCTGGGATTGTATGAACTCTCAATCTCTTGAGAATTCTCAAGGTTGGGATCACTCACAAGGCTAAGTGCACTCTCTGAATCTCTCCTTTCAGTCCACATGCATGTAGGAACTCTCTGTGTACTGCCACATAGTGAGAGTAGAAAGTCTGTCCTCAGAACTCTAGCATCTTACCTCTGTTCAGAAAAGGAAACGAAGGCAGAAGATAGCCAGGAATCTCGGGCCACCTGGACAAGAACATACTACTTGCTGTTTTTCTAAAAGGTATTGTTTTCTTCTGGGGTTAGGAGAGGGAGAAATCCTACCTCTACCCTCATTTGCTAGACTCTAACCTTAACTATGGACCATGGCGGGGAGAGAAGGGTGGTTCTTCCAACAGTTGTCTCTCCCCTGATTCAGTAACCAATTATCTTAAAGATTGCCTAAGTTCCATTGTCTTCTCAGCAAGTTATCCAGAGGCCTCTTGGTAAGGTTCCCTCTAGACAGAGGTCCAGGACAATCAAGTTGGTTAGGGGACTTGTTAAATTGATCAGGAGCCACACTGATCTACCCTGTCCCATTACACTTCCATCTGATCCTAACCTCCTGTCCTCCCAACTCTCCTTGTACTTCACTATGACACAATCCATTCATTCGTGTTCACAAATCCATGCCAAAATTTCTAGTCACTGACCCTCTGTTCTGGTCTCATTCTCTTCCCTTTGACATCTCAACCCTTCAGTTAACTGATTCATTTCTTCACTGGCCTCCACGCTTGTATTGGCCTCCATTCCTGAAGCCCTTGCCCTCTTGCCCTACTGTGGCCCTTCATCCCCCTTTTTTTTTTCGGTGAGGCAATTGGGGTTAAGTGACTTGCCCAGGGTCACACAGCTAGTAAGTGTCAAGTATTTGAGGTTGGATTTGAACTCAGGTCCTCCTGAATCCAGGACCGGTGCTTTATCCACTGCGCCACCTAGCTGCCCCTTTGTCATTTCTTATAGCACAATAATATTCCATTACAATCATATACCACATTTTGTGTAGCCATTCCCCAATTGATGAGCATCCCTTTGAGGAAACCCAATTTTCAAACATATCCTTCATCAGCCCTGAGCCCTTGACTTCATTGATTAAGCAGGCTAAGGTAGAGGGGCTTTCTGTTCTCCTTTTTTTTTAGGATTCCATTCAATTCAATCTAACAAGGATTATACTACAAGCCTACTATGTGCTGGGCACTGTGCTAGATGCTAAGGATATAAGGACAAAGATAAAGCAGTTCCTAACTTTATATAGCTTCCTCTTGGAGAGGTGGGGTGAGGTTTGAGGGAAACATGCCCAGACAACTGGAAGCCAAAGATGTGCCTGTTAACTACAGAAACATTGGTGGTCCCTTGGAGAATCAGAAAAGACTTCTTGGGTGCTTAATTCAGTCAAGATTATTGCCTCAACAGAGACAGTCAGCCCACAACCCACATCTTCACTCCAGCAAAACCTTAAAGATAGCCCCAGATGAAATAATGGTCAAGAAAGGTGACTGGCGGGGCAGCTAGGTGGCGCAGTGGATAGAGCACTGGCCCTGGAGTCAGGAGTACCTGAGTTCAAATCCAGCCTCAGACACTTAACACTTACTAGCTGTGGGACCCTGGGCAAGTCACTTAACCCCAATTTCCTCACTAAAAGAAAAATAAAATAAAATAAAAAAAAGAAAGAAAGAAAGAAAGGTGACTGGCTCTCTGCAAAAGAATGTAGGCATGACACACTTTTCAGTTTAATATGCATTATGTGAGAATTGGAATTGCACCCCCTACTAGAGAGATACTGTAGGGAAGCTCTGCCATGAGGAGAAAGCATGTGATTTAAAGACCATGTGACTTTAGCGGTCAGAAGTTACATCTATAGAACCACCTGTGGGACTTGTCAATCAGAGCTGCCAGCCAATTAGCTTGGAGCTGTGGGTGTGTGGATGGCCCTGCTTCTGGTTGGAGAGGAGGTTTCTGAGAGGAGGAAGGAGCGAGGGAGCTCTCTCTTTCACCCGGAACCTCGGTTTGAATGGAGCTGAAATGCTGGCTCCATGAGATAGATAGATGAAGGAATCTTGGCCTCTTTCTCCTCACCAAATTCTTATGCTCCTTAATAAATACTTAAAAGTCTAAACTCTGGCTAAAGCTTATAATTTATGGTGACCACTCAACAGATTTTTAGACACATTAGCTAGCATTTTAGCCACCGTACAGATAGCAACTTCACAATTACTAACATTTTCTTCATTACTTTCTTAAGTCAAGGCAACTGACAAGACAATCAAGCCCAAATGTGTAGTCTGGTGATATCTGAAGTGTCAATGGTCACAATGAAAATTTTGGCTCCAGCACCCTCCCTGACAAAAAGTGACTTCTTCCAACATAGAACTGCACAAAAAGTCAGTCAACCTCCCCCACCAGCACCACCACAATGCAATAAGATGGGAGGTCCCACCAACAAAGCCAATGCACTGGATAGCCCCTCAATGCACCAGAGACCAACTAGAGACAGATATAGCCTGTAAGGATCTGTATCCAGAGGCAGTAAGAAAGGCAGGCTCCCCTGAAAGAGTTCCAGGCTGACCAGAGTTCAAGAGCAGGACCCTTGGAAGCAACCAAGAACAGCAGCAACATGTGCAATGTGCCCTTGTTCTCTCTCCAAAGTTCTCTGTCCAACACCAAGACGAGACCTTGGGCTCCAAGGTCATTCCAAAGATACCCTGGGGTCAGCTAGGTGGCACAGTGGATAAAGCACCAGCCCTGGATTCATGAGGGCCTGAGTTCAAATCCGGCCTCAGACACTTGACACTTACTAGCTATGTGACCCTGGGCAAGTCACTTAACACTCATTGCCCCGCAAAAACAAAACAAAAAAATAAAAAACAAAGATACCCTGAAATCTAGCCTAGCAGGGGTGAGTAGCTCCATAACAATAACAAGAAGTGACTCAAAGGGAAAATTGATTTTCTACAATGTTTAAAGGAATACATATAAGACATGAATCAAGAGATCAAAAAATACAATAAAGATTTTTGAGGCACAGTGAGGACTTTCTCTCTGGCCTCACTCTCAGAGCAAAGCACATGGTGTGTAATGACCTCAATAGCCTTCCCTACCTAAGGAAGTAAGAAGTAAGGCCTGCAGTCATGGTCAAAAGCTTTTTTCCTCACGTTAGGGAGTTAGAATGTCAAGTAGCCACCAAACCCAGGGCACAGCCCTCCTCCCCTGGGCCCCAGCATGAGTCAGCACCTGTCTGGGCCCCCAGACCAAGTCCAAGCATCCACTCCTCATCCTGCCTAACCCACATAAGAACCCTATAAAAATTCATAATGTTTTACTGGTCTGGGGCACCCAATCCCACCAGAGACCCCAGCGGGCACAGACCTACCTTTTTCCCTGACCACTGCTTCAATTTTTTGTTTTTTGGGGGGGGTTCTTTTGCGGGACAATGAGGGTTAAGTGACTTTGCCCAGGGTCACACAGCTAGTATGTGTCAAATATCTGAGGCCGGATTTGAACTCAGGTCTTCCTGAATCCAGGGCCAGTGCTTTATCCGCTGTGCCATCTAGCTGCCCTTGACCACCACTTCTTTTAGTGAGTATGCCCCCCCACCAATAAGGCTGGCTTGCTCTGCCTTCTCACTGGTGGTGCTCCACTATGTTGAACTGTACTTGGGAATCCTGAACATCACTAAAACTTCATTATATAGGCATTATATGGGCATTATATAGAATGTCAGACTACCTGAAAGGTATAATCAAAAAATAATCTTGATATAATATTAGAAGAAATTATCAAGGAAAATTGCCCTGAGATTCTAGAAAAAGAAAGCAAAGCAGAAATATAAAAAAATCCACCTATCACCACCTGAAAGAGATCCCAAAAGGAAAACTTACAGGAATATCATAGTCAAGTTTCAAAGCTCCCAGGTTAAGGAGAAAATATCAGAATTAATAAGAAAAAGAGAAAATATTACATTCAATCATTTAAAAAATATAAATATCGGGGCAGCTAGGTGGCACAGTAGATAAAGTACCAGTCCTGGATTCAGGAGTACCTGAGTTCAAATCTGGCCTCAGACACTTGACACTTATTAGCTGTGTGATCCTGGGCAAGTCACTTAATCCCCATTGCCCCGGAAAAATATATATATATATCATGGATCTATAATAAGGATTACACAAGAACTAGCAGCTACCACATTGAAGGACCAATAATTGTCTTGGAATACTATATTTCATACAGCAAAAGGGCTAGGGAAGGGGCAGCTAGATGGCGCAGTGGATAGAGCACTGGCCCTGGATTCAGGAGTACCTGAGTTTAAATCTGGCCTCAGACACTTAACACTTACTAGCTGTGTGACCCTGGGCAAGTCACTTAACCCCAATTGCCTCACAAAAAATAAAAATAAAAAAAGAGCTAGGGTTACAACCAAGGGTGACTTACCCAGCAAAGTTAAGTATAATCCTGAATGAAAAATAAATGGACATTTAAGAAACTGAAAGACTTTTGGGTATTTGTGACAAAAACAGCAGAACTTAAGGAAAAATTCAACATGTGAGATCCAGGAGAAATATAAGGTAAATATTAAAGACCAATTAAAAGGGACTCAGTAGGGTCAAATTGTTTACTTCTTTCTTTTTTTTTTTAAGTGAGGCAATTGGGGTTAAGTGACTTGCCCAGGGTCACACAGCTAGTAAGTATAAGTGTCTGAGGCCAGATTTGAACTCAGGTACTCCTGATTCCAGGGCCGATGCTCTATCCACTGCGCCACCTAGCTGCCCCCGAATTGTTTACTTCTTACATGTGAAAATGTGATCATTACTCTTATGACTGTCATTCTTATTTGAGTAGTTTGAAAGAAAGGCTTGGGCTGAGCTGTGGATGATGGGGTGATTCTAAAAAATAAAACTTTGTAGGGAGATATGAAAAGGAGTAATTATCTCATATAAATGAGGGATGAAAGGAAGAATTGATACAGAAGAAGCAAGTGGGGGGCAGGGAGAGCAGGTAGTGCTGGAACTTTACTCTCATCAGGAATGAGTTAAAGAGAGAACAACATATATATCTAGAAGGGTATAAAAGTCTTTTAAATTCAGAAAGAAATAAGAAGGCAAGGAGATAGGGTTGGGGGAGAGGATAAGGGAGGGACTCTTAGAGGGGTAGATAGGTTAAGGAATAGGAGGGCAAAGTAGCAGGTAGAAGTAAATTAGAGGAGTAAGGAGGGATAGGGCAAACAGGGTGAAAAGGATAGTAAGGAAAAATAGGAAGAAGGGAAATAAACATTATAGTTTAGGAAGTGAATGGTATAAATTTACCCATAAAATAGAGATGTGAATTTCACATATGTTGCTTTCAGGAAACACAATAAAAATGAGAGCTATACACAAAGATTACAAAGATACACAAAGGTTTGTCATGGGGGAGAGGTGATAATTTTTAGGTATTCCTCAATAAAGAATTACACCCTTGCACACAGTCCAATTAGAATTAAAGTGGTCTTTTATTTGGCTCTAGGAAAGTGACCAAGTGGGAAGTTAAAGACTTCACTCCCCCCACCCACCCCCACCCCGGGGAAGGAGGGCTTAGAAACATTCTCCTCCTAGAACAGAGGGAAGGCAAAATCTCTTATAGAGGATAGATGGGGTGTCTACTTGAAAACTGGAAAGTTTTCTTTTGGGGTGCGGTGGGGAAAGCTTGGATGCTTGTAATATTTCTGAGAGTTGAGGGGGATTTTTTTGGGGGGTGAGGCAATTTGGGGTTAAGTGACTTGCCCAGGGTCACATAGCTAGTAAGTGTCAAGTGTCTGAGGTCGGATTTGAACTCAGGTCCTCCTGACTCCAGGGCTGGTGCTCTATCCACTGCGCCACCTAGCTACCGCTAGGGGGATTTTTAAAAAATGATTATCCTGACCTTTGGAGTTATCTCTGTCTCCTAGCTCTGGTCAGGTAGTAGCCACACCTGATTGACTTTCCTGCTATAGAATTTTCTCTCTCCTTACTTCCTGGGTATGTCAGTCCTGATATCTAGTTGCTCAATCTAAACTTTAATAGTCCCTTGATTCCTTGATATATCTGTCCTGCTATCTGGTCATCTTTGGTTTTGCTTCTCACAAGAGAAACTTCTGATTTATCCTAAGCCCCATGTCAGGCTGAAGTAGAATTTATTATGTAAAAAGAAAAGTAGGAGTAGTAATCATGATGTCAGACAAAGTTAAATCGAAAATAGATTTAATTAAAAAAGAAAAACAGGAAAACTATACTATATATATATATTACTATATGTATCACCAATATTATTCAATATTGTTTTAGACCATTTAAAATAACTAGACAGGTGGGGCAGCTAGGTGGCGCAGTGGATAGAGCACCGGCCCTGGAGTCAGGAAGACCTGAGTTCAAATCCAGCCTCAGACACTTAACACTTACTGTGTGACCCTGGGCAAGTCACTTAACCCCAAGTGCCTCACCAAAAAAGAAAAAGAAAAATAACTAGACAGGGACAGCTAGGTGGTGCAGTGGATTAAGCACCAGCCTTGGATTCAGGAGGACCTGAGTTCAAATCTGGTCTCAGACACTTGACACTTACTAGCTGTGTGACCCTGGGCAAGTCACTTACCCCTCATTGCCCCACAAAATAAATAAATGAATAAATACATAAATGAATGTATAAATAAATAGAATATCTGGACAGTGTAAAATAACTGAGAGTATCCCTGCCAAAACAGACACAGAAACTACATAAACATAAACATAAAACATTTTTATACAAATAAAGCTAAATTTAAATAAATGGAGTAATACTTATTGTTCATGGGTAGGTAAAGCCAATGTAAAAATATTGACAATTTTACTTAACTAATCTATTTATACAATGTCATCTCAATTAAATTACTTTAAAAATCATCTTACTGAGCTAGAAAAAAAATAACAAAGTTCATTTGGAAGAACAGACGGTCAGGAGTTTCAAAGAAACCAGTAGAGTCTCTTATTGACTCTGGTTGCCGGTAGGACTTCTCTGATATCACTGATCTACCTCCCAAATTCAGAAGTAAGTCAGTAGTCAGTCAAGAGTCATTTATTAAACACCTACTTAGTGGAGGTACTGTGTCAAGTGCTGGGGATACAAAGAAAGGCAAAAGCCAGTCCCAGAGCTCAAAGAGCTCACAATCTGAACTAATCCAACCATTCTGGAGAACAATTTGGAACCATGTCCAAAGAGCATACTTTGAATACCCTTTAATCCAGCAATATCACTGCTAGGTTTATATCCCAAAGACATCCCCCCCAAAAAGGAGAATGGATCTATTTGTAAAAAAATATATATTTATAGCAGCTCTTTTTATGGTGGCCAAAAATTGGAAATCAAAAGTATGCCCATCAATTGGGGATTGGATAAACAAGCTGTGGTATATTGATTGTAATGGATTATTATTGTGCTATAAAAAAATGACAGGGGCAGCTAGATGGCCCAGTGGATAGAGCACTGGCCCTGGAGTCAGGAGTACCTGAGTTCAAATCCGGCCTCAGACACTTAACACTTACTAGCTGTGTGACCCTGGGCAAGTTACTTAACCCCAATTGCCTCACTAAAAAAAAAAAAAAAAAGACAAGGGTAGCTAGGTGGCGCGGTGGATAGAACACCGGCCCTGGATTGAGGAGGACCTTAGCTCAAATTGGGCCTCAGACACTTGACTAGCTTGTGACCTTGGGCAAGTCACTTAACCCTCATTGCCCCACCAAAAAAAAAAAAAAAAAGAAAAGAAATGACAAGCAGGATGATTTCAAAAAAACCTGGAAAGATTTACATGAACTAATGCACAGTGAAATGAATGCAACCAGGAGAATGTTGTATACAGTAACAGTAATGAAGTTCAATGAATAACTGTGAATTACTTAGCTATTCTCAGCCATTCAATGATACAAAGCAATCCCAAAGGACTAATGATGAAACATACTGTCCACCTCCAAAAAAAAGAAGGGATATTGACTGAACACAGACTGAAGCATACTATTTTTTCCTTTCGTTTTCTTTCTTTTTTTTTTGTTTTCTTTCTTTTATTCAAGTTTTCTTATACAAAATGACTAATATGGAAATGTTTTACATAATTGCACATGTTTAACCTATATCTGCTTACTGCCTGGCTGGTGGGGGGGGAGGGGGTGGGGAGACAGAATAGAATTTGGAACTCAAAAAAAATTTTTTTTAAGCACTCACAATCTAATGGGGGAGACAATAAACAAACAAATTTGGGCAAATAAGCTATAGACAGGACAAATAGGAAATAATCAAAGGAAGGAAAGCACTCAAATTAACAGGGACCTGAAAAGGCATTCTGTTTGAAGTGGGATTTCAGCTGGGCCTTGAAGGAAGTCACAAAAGCCAGGAAGTAGAGATGAGGAAGGAGAGCATTTCAGAAAAAAAGGCCCAGAGTCAGCAAGAAAGCCAGTGTCACTGGATCACAGAGTACTTGGGAAGGTGGCACAGGTTGTAAGAACACTAGAAAGCTGTGAAGGCCTGCCTCAGTGTCAAAGAAGAGACAGAAGCATATTCAAGAGAGATTACAAAGGTAAAATCAACAGACCTTGGTGACAGAGAATGGTGATACCCTCAGCAATAACAGGGACAATAGGAAGGGGAGAGGGGTTAGGAAGAAAGATGTCTGAAAGGCACTTGAAGATAAGAGATTGGAGGTCAGCAGAGAAACAAGGGTGGGAAAGGTCGATTTGAGCATAAGTATAGAGATAGTAATTGAATCCATGGGAGCTCATGAGATCACCAAGTGAACTGGTATAGAGGGAGAATAGAAGAGGGCCCCAGTCCTGTGAGACACCTGTGGTTACAGTTACCTGGACAAAGATCGAGCAAAAAGCAGGCAGAAAGAAAGAGCAGTCAGATAGAGAGGAAGACAACCAGGAGAGAGTAGTGCCTCCAAAAGCTAGAGAGAAGAGTAAGAAGGTGAGAGGACAGCAAGGAGAGAGATGGGAAAATAGGTGGGGGAGGAGTGGAGAATGGAAGGATCAGGTTGCTTGGATGCTCCCATCTCAAGATCTGCCAAAGGAGCAGCTAGGTGGCGCAGTGGATAGAGTACTGACCCTGCAGTCAGGAGGACCTGAGTTCAAAATCGGCCTCAGACACTTAACACTTACTAGCTGTGTGACCCTAGGCAAGTTCCTTAACCCCAACTGCCTCACCAAAAAAAAAAAAAAGATCTGCCAAGGTCAGGAAAGAATGAATACAAAAGAAACAGAAGCACGACTGGCCAACCACGGCGTGGGGAGGGAGAAGTTTCTCCCAATTCCATAGCTCCAAACAATCCTCCAGACTCAAAAGCCACTGGGGAAGAGACTGAGAGATTGTCGTCTCAAACCTTTCATATGCAAAATCTGTTCCAGCTCAGACTCTTTAGACAATAGGAAAATTGACCCACACCTCACAGTACTAGCCCCTAAGTCACTCAGGGCCATAAATAGGGCCATTAAGCCTCCACATTGGAACCAGAGAGGGAAAATTCGGGCTCTGCATAAGCCCTCATGCAAAGTAAATTTGAACATGTTCCAAGGACTGATCCCTCATTGGCCAGGCCCCCCATCATACTAGTTACATTTTTCTCTAGTAACACTTAAATCCCCCCCCCCCAATAATTAGCTCAATTGAGCTTTAGGGATAATATGATTGCCCTCAAGTCCACTTGGTTCTTTTCTCTTTTGATTTCGGGAATTTATGTTAGATGAAAAGATCTTGATCCTGTCAAAATTACTCAGCTCTGAGTTAGGAAAATTCCTGACACCTAGGCAGAGGGTGGGCTGTCTGCCTACCATTTCATGTATATTTATCTCTAGTTAACACCTATGCTCTTCCTGGTTGAGGCAAGATTCAGTTTACTGGGAAGTAGCCTCATACTGTGTCTGTGGATAAAAAGGCATACAAAGGGAAAATTGAGGAAAGAGATCTGAAATGACTGTCCAGCCCTTGACTCTTCTGGGTATTGCCCTTCTCTGCCACAGTCCAGTCCTCCCTCTCTTCCTCAAAAGTGCACTGCAGGGGCAGCTAGGTGGCGCAGTGGATAGAGCACCGGCCCTGGAGTCAGGAGTACCTGAGTTCAAATCCAGCCTCAGACACTTAACACTTACTAGCTGTGTGACCCTGGGCAAGTCACTTAACCCCAATTGCCTCACTAAAAAAAAAAACAAAAACAAACAAAAAAAAAAGTGCACTGCAGGGGCAGCTAGGTGACGCAGTGGACAAATCACCGGCCTTGGATTCAGGAGGACCTGAGTTCAAATTCAGCCTCAGATACTTGACTACTTTACTAGCTGTGTGACCCTGGGCAAGTCACTTAACCTTCCTTGCCCCGCAAAAAAACCAACAACAAACAAAGTGCACTGCAAATGCCATGACTGCTGCAATTTCTTGAATCCATACCCTCCAAATATCTCACTCTTGGTCCTAAAACGACTTCTTCCTTTTATACAAATTCTTTTCTCACTTTCTCACACACTGGATTAGATTAATTCAAGGAAGTATAATAGGCCCCCTTCTGATTGTTTGATTCAATCAAAATGTGTCTTTGCCTAACAGTGATGACTTTTAAATGGCAGGGGGCTAATCAAAGGAGGCCCTACCTTCTGTTAATCAATCAGTTCATCAAAGGGCCAGGTGAGCAAGAGGAGGCTCCAGTTCAAACAAAAGAAGAGTAGAGTTTGCGTGATTGCACAGAAGCATTAGGATTGATCAAAATTATTTACTGACACAGCCAAGCTGTATCAAGTCAATCAAATGAATAAATAAAAAGATAATAGAAAATATTTCAATGAAACACAGCTTCGCAGAGGACACTAGCAGTTGAAGGATCAGGAAGGAGTTCAAAAAGAAGATGATGCCTGAGCTGCATCTTTTAGAAAGAGGGATTCTAAGAGGCAGAATTGGTGAGGAAGGGTATTTCAGGCATAGGAAGGTATTGCCAATGCAAAGAAGAGATGGCATGATACGTGTAACAGAAAGAAAGCCAATTTATCTGGATCCATAAGTGGTAGGAATGAGACCACTGGACAGTAAGACTGGAAAGATAGGTTGGAACCAAGTTGTAAAGGGCTTTAAAAGCTCAACAGAAAAGTTTCCATTTGATCCTACAGATAATAGATTCCATTGGAGTAGATTGAGTTAGGGGAATGACCAGATGGTCTTAAGGATACTTGTTCTTCGAAGGAGGGTGATGTCATTACTAGCAAGTGAATTGAATTGAAGTGAGGCAGAGCTATGCAAAGATCCACTCTCTCCTCCAGAGTCATCTGAGTCCAGTGGCAAGACATCAGTCAGGACAACTGGAAATGGCCCCAGATGTAGTGGGAGACCTTGGCCTTTTTAAGCTAAGGTCTTTCCCAGGTCTCAGTTTGTCTGAGGCAACACCCATTCAGGGATTTAAGGCTAGTTCATCTAATTTAAGAATTAAGGCAAAAGATGGCCTGGTTTGCCTTCATAAAAGAATACATCTGGGAGGGAAAGAGTTTCTAGTCAGAACAGAAACGATTGCTATTTGTTGGTATTGTTTGTCCTTTGTTCTTTTTCGTGTGTCCTTTGTTCTTGTAGAGAACCATGACTGGGGTGATGTCATGACTTGCACTGAATTGGACTTAAGTGAGGGAATGGTGTGCAAAGGTCACCAACCTCACTCTCTTCTCCAGAGCATTTGGGTATGGTGGCAAAATATACATCAGTACGACTGAAGATGACTCTGGATGTTTAAGACGATTGGGGGAGGGGCACTTAAGTGATTTGCCCAGGGTGACACAGCTAGTAAGTGCCTGAGGTGGTATTTGAACTCAGAACTTCCCAACTTCAGGGCCACTGCTCTATCCACTGTACTACATAGCTGCCCCTATTTATACTTACTCTGAGCCATCAAAACCCAAACAAAGAACAAGCGAGGCTTGAGCTGAGATCTATTATTGGCCAATCTGTGGAAGTTAAAGTGATTTGGGTTTAGAAGCATAATCAAACTGCTCTACTTGAATAACAATAGGTTTTTAACAAAGCCTGGTTTTAAAGGGCTGTGGGGCTGTGCATACCCTTTGTGCATACTACTAGGTCTGTATCCCAAAGAGATCATAAAAAAGGGAAAAGGACTCACCTGTACAAAAATATTTCTAGCAGCTCTCTTTGTGGTAGCAAAGAATTGGAAATGGAGGGGATGCCCATCAATCGGGGAATGGCTGAACAAATTGTGAATATAATAGAATACTATTGTGCTGTAAGAAATGATGAGCAGGCAGATTTCAGAAAAACCTGGAAAGACTCAAGTGGACTGATGCTGAGTGAAGTGAGTAGAACCAGAACATTGTACACGGTAACAGCAACATTGTGCAATGATCAGCTGTGATAGTTCAAAGGATGGACTGAGGTGGGGAGAGCAGTTAGGAGGTTACTGTCATAATCTTGGTGAAAGACGATGAGGGCTTGAGCTAAGGTGATAGGTGTGTGAGTAGAGAGAAGGGAAAATATGCAAGAGATATAAGAATAGAAATGGCAAGATTTGGCAACCGATCGGATATGTGGGGTGAGAGAGACGTGCAGGATAATACTGAGATTATAAAGCTGGTAGACTGGAAGAATGATGGTGCTTTCGATAGAGATAGGGGACGATTTGGGGGGAAGGTAATGTATTCTGTTTTGGATATGTTAATTTTTACATGTCCCCACAACATCGGTCTAACATTCCCAGTAAGCAACTGATGATGTGAGAACGAAGTTCGTGGGAGAGACTGAGACTGGATATATATATATATATATATATATATATATATATATATATATATATATATATATATATATATATATGGTCTGGGAGCCATCAGCATAAAGGAGCTGATGAGATCCTCAAGGGGAGTGTAAGAAACAGGTAAACTGAGACAGGACCCCAGGTCTGATGCGAAGCAGGAAGGCCATTTTATTCTCGACCTTGCAAGGATGGGCAAATACCCCTTTGGGTGTGATGTGGGTGATGAAGCAGAAAAGGAAACTGAAAAGAAGTTAGACAGGTAGGGGGAGAACCAGGAAAGAGCAGGGTAACAGAAGTCCAGAGAAGAGGGAGCATCCAGGAAGAAGGGGCAATCCACAATATCAAATTTAGCAGATAAATTGAGAAGGATAAAGGCTGAGAAAAGATCTTTGGATCTGTTGATGAAGAGATCATTGGGTCACTTTGGAGAAAAGCTGATGAGGCTGGAAGCCAAGGCTGCAAAGGGCGGGAAAAGGAGTGTACTGAGAAGCAAAGTCAGAAAGTCTATCCAGATCTTTCTGGGAGTTTGGCTGAGCAACAGAGAAGAGAGGATGAAAGCCTGAGAGGGTGGTAGGATTTAGGAAGGCTGTTTGAATGATAGGGGAGACTTGAGGCTGTTTGAAAGCGGGAGGGACTGAAGATTGGAGAGAGGGGATGGTTGAGGATACTGTCTGTTAGCAAAGAATGGAGGAGATGGAATAAAGGGTACATGGAAAATGTTGGCCTTGTCTAGGAAAAATACCAATTGATTGTCAGAAGCTACAGGAAAAGAGAAGAAAGTGGAGGATGATACCAAGGAATTTTGAGATGAAGAAAGGAAGAAGCTCACTGTTGAATGGCTTCAATTTTCTCAGCTAAGTAGGAGGCAAGATCTTTAACTGGGTGGTGGGGGTGGGGTGGCAGAGGTGTGGAAAGAGAAAAGAAGGTCTGGAAAAGCTTTTGTGGGAATTGAGAAAGTAAAGCAATTAGAGAAGAATAGTGCTACAGAAAGGGCCTAATTCAAGTTAGATAACATGAATTTATCAAGTATCCCAGGGCGGTGCTGGTAAGTGTTTAACAACCAATTCTCTCAGGGGTAATGTACTTATGATGCACTTTTTTTTTTTTTTTTTGGTGAGGCAATAAGGGTTAAGTGACTTGCCCAGGGTCACACAGCTAGTAAAGTATCAAGTGTCTGAGACTGGATTTAAACTTAGGTCCTCCTGAATCCAAGGCCGCTGCTTTATCAACTGCATCACCTAGCTGCCCCTTGATACACTTTTTTTTTTTTTTAGTGAGGCAGTTGGGGTTAAGTGACTTGCCCAGGGTCACACAGCTAGTAAGTGTTAAGTGTCTGAGGCCAGATTTGAACTCAGGTACTCCTGACTCCAGGGTCGGTGCTCTATCCACTGTGTTACCTAGCTGCCCCGATACACTTTTTAAAAATAACTTTTTATTGATTGTTTCTTACATTACTATAGTATCCCCATGTATCCCTCCCTCTACTCTTCCCAGAGAGCCACCCCACACGACAAAAAGTATTTTTGGAGAGGAAAAAATAATAAGCACAACTGATCACTACAATGAAAAAGTCTGAAAACACGTGCAGTGTGTGACACTTGTGTCCCTCCCACCTTTGTAAGGGGATAGGTAGGGGGCATCTTCTCATATTCTCTGAGTCATTCTTTTTTTTTTCCTCAGTGAATACTCCTTTATTTAAAGTTTTGAGTTCCAAATTTCATCCCTCCTTCCCTTCCTCCCTTCCCCCCTCCCTGAAGTAAGCAATCAGATATAGGTTATATATGTGCAATTATGTAAACCATTTCCATATCAGTAATTTTGTACAAGAAAATTTGAGTGAAAGAAAGTGAAAAATAGCATGTTTCAGTCTGTGTTCAATCAATATCAGTTCTTTCTTTGGAGGTAGATAGTATGCTTCATCATTAGTCCTTTGGGATTGTCTTGGATCATTGCATTGCTGAGAATAATTAAGTCATTTACAATTCTTCATCAAACAGTATTGCTGTCACTGTGCACAGTGTTATCCTGGTTCTGCTCATTTCACTACAAATCAGTTCATACAAGTCTTTCCAGGCCTTTCTGAAATCATCCTGCTTGTCATTTCTTATAGCACAATAATATTCCATTACAGTCATATACCACAGTTTGTGTAGCCATTCTCTAATTGATGGGCAGGCTTTGATTTCCAATTCTTAAATTCTTAATTCCAAAAGAGCTGCCAGAAATATTTTTTTACAAATGGGTCTTTTACTCCTTTTTGAGACATCTTTGGAATATAAACCTAGCAGTGGCAGTGCTGGATGAAAGGGTATGCACAGTTCTACAGCCCTTTGGGCATAGGTCCAAATTACTCTCCAGAATGGATGGATCTTTTCACAACTCCACCAACTGTGGATTAGCATCCCAGTTTTCCCACATCCCCTCCAACATCCAATATTTTCCTTTTTTATTATATTTGCCACTCTGGTAGGTGTGAGGTGATACTTCAGAGTTGTTTTAATTTGCATTTCTTGGGGGCAGCTAGGTGGCACAGTGAATAAAGCATCGGCCCTGGATTCAGGAGGACCTGAGTTCAAATCCAGATTCAGACACTTGACACGTACTAGCTGTGTGACCCTGGGCAAGTCACTTAACCCTCACTGCCCTGTCCCCCGCCAAAAAAAAAGAAAAGAAAGAAGCTTCACAGTAAAGCAGAAGTAGAAACTAGTTGGGTTGTAGAAAGTACATAAAACATACAGCATAACCAAGTGGAGTCTAGAATAGAAGCAAAGATGTAAAAGTTATTTTGTTGTTGAAGGCAGCTCCTGATCAGGAACTCTCTGACCCAATGCAGACTGACACTTGCTTTATAGTGTTGCATTGTTTGAGATGTGGCCCGGATAAGTGACTTGCCCACAGTCACAGAGCCAGTAAGTATCAGATGCAAATTGAATTCAGATCTTATTCCCTCAGAGGCCCCTTTTATATACCCAGTCTCCATCACCTCGTCATCCAATAGGTTAATTTTTGGGAAACACAACCATTAGTCAATAAAAATTTGGGGAAAACTATATAGCAGCATAATTAAAAGGGGGAAGGGGACGGATTCCCTCCTCTGCTCTGGTCTTCCAGTTCTGTGATCCAGTTGTCCTCTAGGCTGACTAGATTCACCTGCCAGCAGAGTCAAATTCCTTCTAGAACAGACAGAAGCAATGACTGGGACCAAATGGTTGGTCTGGATTGCTGCCCCCACCCCACATTCCCTTTGAAATAGTATGTTGTCAAAGTGGTGAAATTGTCAAGTGAAATGACCAAGCCCTTCTGGAAGGAGGAAGCACATATTGTCCAAAAGACCCCGCTTCAGAGAAATGCCATAGAAAAACGGGGCCACAGACCAGAGCGCGGGAGGCGGAGGCTGGGAGGCGGAGGCTGGGAGGCGGCTGCAACTGGGAGGCGGAGGCTGGGAGGCGGCGACTGGGGGCTGCAGCGGCCAGCGCGCAGCTTGGAGAGCCTGCATCGCGCAAAGCAGCCGAGAGCCGGACTGGGGCAGCAGCAGGCCTGCGCCAAAGGGGCCTCGCTCCTGGCCGTCCGCCTGCGTGCGGCCCGGGCAGTATGAAGGTAGAGCCCAGCGGGTCGGGCCCGGGCCAGGGCCAGGACCAAGGCCAGGGCCAGGACCAGGGCCAGGGCCAGGGCCAGGACTATGACCAGGATCAGGACCAGAGCCTGGACCAGGGCCCAGACTAAGGCCCAATCGCCACCACAGGCTGCACCAGGCCCACAGCCTATAAGGGGACTCGGACCTGCGTAGCCCCCTTGCTGAGCACAAGAAATCTCCATCTCCCGGCACTCCAGGGCAGGAAGAAGGTCGGGCATCGCCTGACGAACCGGTTGGAAGTCCCAGGCCTGGTCCTAGGCTTGGCATGGGACCAGCTTGGAAAGAAACTGCCGCTTCCTGGACATCCCACGCTGGAGAGTGGGAGCCCCCACTGACTGGCTCTTCCTCCGACCTCGAGCTGGTAAAGGATATTCTTTTCTCCTCTTCCTCCCCCTCCCCCATTCTTTGCTGTGAGAATTTGTCCTAAGGGGTCCAAAGTGCTCTTTCCCATCCCTTCCCCCTCCCCCCACTCCTATCCTCTACTTCGGTTCTGGTCGTACTCCTTTTCTCCATCCGCTCTCTCTGCCCTCCGGAAACCCACTCTAGCCTGAAAATCCGGAACATCTCTCTCTCCTTCACTTCCTCTTGTCTACTCACACAGCCATCAGCCTAATTCATCATCTCCCACCTGGAATATATAGCAAGAACCTCCTAATTGGTCTCTACACCCTACCCCCCAAGTCTCTCCTCTCTCCAATCCATCCTCCTACTAAAGCAAAGATTTCATCATGTCACTCCCTTGAGCAAAAAAACAAAAAAACCCAAACCAAACCCAACCCCTTTGTGGCTCTTTACTGTTCTTAGGGCCTCTGCAACCTACGCGTTAAGCTTGATGTCACAGTATTCCTCATTGTACATGCCAGAAAGACTGGACTGTTTCCTGAACTCAGCATTCCATCTCCATCACTCCTGCTTATCTTCACTTCCCAGAATCCTCAATTCCTTTCAAAGCTCAGCTCAGGCTTCCCAACCCCCAGATTTTCATGTTTTTCCTTCTTCAAATATCCACCTAGTAGATACTTTGTATTCTTCAAGGACAGAATAATCTTGAGAGGGAGAACTATTTGCATTTTGAGCTTTGTAGCCTCACTGTGTGTGGCACAGGGCCTGGCTTCTTGTGGGCTCTTGATAGGTGTTTTTTGGAACGAAAGGTGGGCAGCGGTGGACGAGATGAAGTAAGGAAGCATCCATGCAGTTCAGAGGGAGTTCAGAGTGTGTGAGGGATGGTGAGCTACACTGGCAGGCATGTGGGGTGGGGCCTGACTGCTGTGGAAACTGCCATTTATGCAGAACTTTTCTTAGAATAACCCGAAGCTGGCAGGTAAGATCTTATTATCTCCCTGTTATGAATGGGAAGAAAGAAAAGCATAGCAATTCGGGGACACAAGTTCCATGAGTTCCATGTTGTTATCAAGCACTTAGAGGAAAATATTGATGGCACGCTCTCAAAATTTGTACATTCAATTCAAATTCAGGTTGATTTGTTAAGTCTTTGTTGGGGGCAAAATTGATTCTATTTGGACACACTTTGGTTACAGATGTAGGATTGATTGGTTTCCAAATTGTTTGTGTACAATTAGACTATCGTATCTGGAGTAGTGGGCAGAGAGGAATAAAATAAGACTTTGGCTTGTAATGGGCTTTAAATGCTAAACAGTGAACTTGTTTATTTGTTCCTGGAGGGAACAGGGAGCCACTGGAGTTTAGAGGGCTGACATGGCCAGCTTTAGGAAAATAATTTCGGCAGCTGAATGGATTAGAGTGGGGAGAGATTTGGGCTACCCACTGCAATAGGTGATGAGGGCCTGGACTGGGATGGTGGCTGTTTGAGTGAAGGGGATATATGTGCATGTATATACATTTATACATGTCTATGGTGCTACAAAGGTAAGAAACAAGATTTGCCAATATATTGGACATGTGGGGTGAGTATGAGTGAGGAATTAAGGATGACACTGGGTGTGAACCTAGAAACTCACAAAAAAAAACCCTTACAAAATGGTGGAACCTTTAACAGTAATAGGAAGTTGGGAAGAGGGGACAGTTTGTTGGGGGGAGGAATGAATCATTTGGGATATGGTGAGTTTGGGATGTCTGTGGGATATCCAGTTAAGAGATATCCAAGAAGGGACAGCTAGGTGGTGCAGTGGATAAAGCACTGGCCATGGATTCAGGAGGACCTGAGTTCAAATTCGACCTCAGACACTTGACACTTACTAGCTGTGTGACCCTGGACAAGTCACTTAACCCTCACTGCCCTGAAAGAAAGAGAGAGACAGAGACAGAGACAGAAACAGAGACAGAGAGAGAGATCCAAGAAGTACTTGGTGATGTGAAACTAGAGCTCAGGAGACAGCTTAGAGATGGCTCTGTGGATCTGAGAATCATCTGCACAGAGATGATCAGTGAATCCATGGGAGCTTAAGAGAAGAGAAGAGGGTTCAGGAGAGAACGAGGACATCCTAGTGGGTGTGACTTGGATGGAGATCCAGACTGAGGAGTGGTAGGCAGGTAGGAGGAGAAATAGAAGAGAACAGGGAAACCTAGAGATGAAAGTTCTTTCCAAAAAGATAAATATGACAGTAGTTAGCCTTTATATAGCACCTACTATGTGCCAGACACTGAGGCTCCAAGCAACCTTTCAAAGTAGGTGCTATTTTTATCTCTATTTTCCAGTTGAGGAACCTAGAGACAAACTGAGATGAAGTGACATGCCAATAAGTGTCTGAGGCCAGATTTGAACCCAATTCTTCCTGACTCTAGGTCTAGCACACTCTAGGTTCAGCACTGTGCCTACTGTGCCAACAGCTGCCTCTATGATAGCAAAGGATAACATTGACTTGGAACATAATTCATTTGTACATTTGTTTTTAACTGGGTGTCCCAATCTCACCCAGACTAGAAGTACAGTCTGTCTACAGGCCCAATCTCAATACTGACTGGCCTAAAACTTTATTTAACCTGCTCCTTTTTTCTGCTCTGGATTGGTTCAGGACTCTAAATCCAGGGGTTCCTAAAATTTTTACCTCCTAATGCGACCCCCTGATCTGCTTTACTGTTATGGCTTGGCTGTCCTAACAATCTGTTGAATTCAAGTGCCCCACCGGCCTTAGGCCTTGCCCCTCTATAAAGTATCACAAGCATTGACACCGCCATATCTGGATTACTCATCAGATCTTACAGAGGAGGAAAGTAGAAGATTATGAGCAATAGTGTGTCATAAAAGTTTGAGCTACAGCAGAGAGAAAAACAAATGGATAGGAAGTTTGGCAAGAGACCCCACTGAGCTAGATTGTCCTGAGGGCACTCAAGGATGAGAACAGCAAACGGACAACAATAGTGGAAAGATTTCTATAGCTCCTTTTTTCCATGAATTCCAATGGAGCTACCACAGTTGTACTCTGACATGACAATCTTCAATGAGGATATAGAAATGTCACCAAAGAAAACCAAACTAGGAAGAACAAATGGACTAAAGCATACACAAGGTTGTTCCATGTTCTAGGCATCAACAGTCCTCAGGGCCCTGAGGGAGAGGAGAAGATAGTAAATGTTGGGGGAGGGCGGGATGTAGACTTTGTGCTTATTCAGAAAAGTGACCAAAAAGATAGTAAGTCTTGACTCATCCACATACTTACTTTCCCATTTCTACAAAATCTTGCAGAGAACAATCAACACAGGCACTGAGCGCATCCTAGATGAAAGTAGAAGGAAGCAAACTTTGTTAAATGTTATTAAGATCAAGGCTTTAGTGGCTGAAAGGTGTTTGTTTGTGAAATGAATGAAAAAAAAAAAACCAACCATTGAAGAAGTGATTACCATGTGCAAGGCCCTGGACTAAGCATTGGACAGGCAAACAGAGGAGTGAGCCAGCCCCTACTTTCAAATGGGGAAGATGGGGAGGGGGAGGGGGGAACATGGTCATTTCTTTTGCTTTTTTTTTTGCAGGGCAGTGAGGGTTAAGTGACTTGCCCAGGGTCACACAGCTAGTAAGTGTCAAGTGTCTGAGGTCGAATTTGAACTCAGGTCCTCCTGAATCCAGGGCCAGTGCTTTATCCACTGCCCCCGACATGGTCATTTCTATAGCTAAAATGCCATCAGTTTCTGGTGTAGAAACACTTGACATGGCCAAGGACTTTGGTGGTAAGCATTTTCTCTTCTGGCAGGAGCCCCTGCATCTCTCCAGGGATTGCATCCCAGGAGGATGAGAGAGGGGGCAGGGGCTTGGACTGGAGGTAGTTCCAGTACTCTGGGGGATCCAGCCACTCCCGGGCACTTTCCTGACCTTTGGTGGCAGTTGGTCAGCCATTTGTGTCGCTGGCGGCAAGGAAGTTGGGCTTTGGCCCCAGAAAGTCCATTTGTCAAATCAGAGAGGTGGTGCATAAACAAAAATGCATTTGGGGATAGTTGAGGTTTTTCTTTTTTCTTTATGGGAGAGGAAGTTCAAACCCAGCCTTACTAGCTGTGTAACCCTGGGCAGTCATTTCACCCTATTTGCCTCGGTTGCTTTGTTTGTGGGATGAGCTAGAGAAGGAGGTGGTGAGCCACTCTGGTGTCTCTGCCAAGAGTTTGACACGACTGAAGTGACAATAACATAGGTGTGCATAGAGATGTGTATGTATATATACACCCATATTACATACGTTTACAGACATATTGATGTATGTCTTCTCTGACTTCCAAATGGAGAAATAAAATCATATGCATATACATTTAAAAACCAAAACAAGGAAGGTGGGCTTCTTCTCCACAGTGATCTATCTGCAGGGCTCAAGGTTCTTGGGCTCCAGACCTTAATCTGTCTTCATTAGGCTAGAAGAGGAGGTGGTTGTCCAGGCAGTAGTGGGAGTGATTGGACTTGCTTGGCACATGTTACCTTCTGTATCTTCTTCAAGGTACTGGCTAGAATGGTTTCCCTGCTCTCAGAAGTCAGTAGGAAGTGTCCACTTGGAATCTGATTTGATAGAACAAAGTGTTTCCTTAAAGGCTTTCCTCGGTCTGTTGTCTACTGTGAATATGTAACAACCATATAAGATTCCTTGCTATACACAACAAGAGAAGGAATTTTCATAACCTTAATCTGATTATTATCAAGCAAGGTACAAACTGGGAAAATGCCACATGCTCGCCACGTCATCCAAAGGAGTTTGCCCCTGTCATGGAGACTGTATGATATAGAACGTCCAGATAGAGAAGGGAATTTCTATAGACAGTGAGGTCTTCCACATGGTCCTGGTTATGGATGACATTGAGCCAATTACATCAAAGCCTGGAATATGACAGTGCCTCCACCAAGAGATTTTAATCCCTCAAGGATCTTACCATCCACAGGGGGAGAGTACATCAAGAATATCCATTGTCTAGACAAGGTTGTGCAACTGGATGGACAGAGCCCTAGATCTTGTGAATCTGTAACCAAGATCTGGGACAAACACTGAGGATGAACAACAAACCGGGCCAGTTGACTGATTTGAATTGCCATTAGGAAATTAGAGTGTTTTTCATGACCCCCAATTTTTCTTAGAAACAAAGGATCATCTTTTTAAATATTGATATTTTTCTAGTGATGTCATAAGTCATGAAATAACACAGTCTTTGAAGATTAAAGTTGTACATTACCCAAAAGCCAATAGAAGAGCACATGGTGCCCATGAATAAGGTACAATATGTAACACCAAGTAATGGCTCACATATGCCCAGGGAGCTGGCCCCTTCACTCATCCACTCCCTCTCTCTAATCTTCAACATGTCTTTATCCACTGGCTCCTTTCTTACCTCCCACAAACTTTCATTTGTTCCTCCTGTCCAGGAATTGTCCTGTGCCTCTCTTCTCTTTCACAACCAACTCCTAGGAAAAATTGTCTTCAGTCACTGCCTCCACCTCCCTGTTTTCACCTCCCATTCACTTCTCTACCTTTTACAATCTGGGCAGAAACTGTTCTCTTTACTCTACCAGCAATCTCTTAGTTATCATGTCCGAGATCCTGCCCTTAGGCCTCATCATTGTTCCCGTCTCTGGAGCATTTCATACTGTTTACAGCCCTCTCCCCTTGAATATCATCTCTGCCCTGGGTTTTTGTGATACTGACCTCTACTGATCATTCCTCCTCAGGTTCCTGTGCAGGAATTGAATCTATGTATAGGTGTGCCCTAGGTCTCTCTTACTGGGACCCTCTTTTCTTACAGAGTGCAGCTATACCCTCGGTGATTTCATCAGCTCCCATAGGTTCAACTATCATCTCTGTGGCTGACTCCCAAATCTACCTATTCAGCTCTCCTCTGTTTTTTGAGAAATGGGCCCACTTTACTAATTGCCTGCTAAATATTATTGGGCCCCAAGCATCCCAAACAACATGTCCAAAAGAGAAGTCCTCATTTCTCCCCTTAAGCCTCCCCTTTCTCCTAAGCCTTTTTTTTTTTCTGCTGAAGGGACCACCATCCCTCCAGAAGCCAGGTTTACAACCTCAAAGCCATCCTCAACTCTTCATCATCAATCTATCAATCAATTAAACATTCATTAAGCTCCTGTTATATGCCAGCCAGGCATTGCACTAAGCACTGTAAATTCAAAAAGAGGCCAAAGACAGGCCCTGATCTCAAGGAACCTACAATCTAAACAAATATATAGCAAGCAAGCTAGCTACAGGATAAATCAGAAGTAATTCAAGAGGGAAGGCACTAGAATGAAGAGAGATTAAGAGTTCCTGTCCAAGGTGGGATTTTAGTTGGGACCTAATGGAAGCCAGCTGGTGAAGTTGAGGAAGGAAATTATTCTAGATATGGGGAACACAGCCAGAGAAAACCCCCTGTAACTACGAGATGGAGTGTCTTGTTTTTGGAACAGCTAGGAGGCCAGTGTCACTGGGACTGAAGAGTACATGTTGGGGAGTAAGGTAAAAGAAGACTGGGAAGGTAAGAGGGTGCTCATGACGAAAGACTTTGAATGCAGAGGGTTTCATATTTGTTCCTGGGGGTGACAGGGAGCCACTGGAGTTTGAGTAAGGGGGATGGCTGAGTGGAGGAGGAATTAGTGCAGGGTAAGACCCACAAGTAGGCTATTCTAACAGTCCAGGCTAGTTCTCATTGCTTCCGCCTCTACATTTCACCCATTCTCTCTCCTCTTCCCTTTGCATGTATCACTTCTTGCCTAGATTACCACAGTAGCTGCCTCTGTAGTGTCCCTTGCTCCCCTCTCCAATCTATTCTCTACACAACTACCACCAAAAAGTTTCTCAAGCCAGATTTCACCATGTCACTCCCTTGCTCCAGAAGCTTTGGTGTCTCCCTATTATTGCCTCTAGGATAAAGTACACCAAGCTGTCTTTCCAGAATACTTACACATGACTCCCCAACACTTGATGTTCTGGCCAGATTTATCATCTCCTACAATGGAAATCCCCACTGCAGACCTTTGCACAGCCTTTCCAGCTTGACTATAGTGTACTTCCTCCTCTTCTGGCTCCTTTCAGGGCTCCCCTTCTTCCTTCATGAGGCCTTTCCTGCTCCCTCTGGGATTAGCACTTCCTGAAATCACTTGGCACATGCTTTGTGCTTTGGAGTCTCCAGTAGAACACTGCTTTGGCTTTGTATCCCCAGGGCCTTGCCCACAGCAGGCACTTAATAAACACTTATTTAGTTGGATTGGATCGATAAGTAGGTGCTCATCACTGCCCTTCAATGATTGGAGCTCCTTAAGGGTGGGGCCTGTCTTACTTTTCTGTGTGTCTCCCCAATGCTTAGCACAGTACTCTGCACATTTGGCTGCTATGGATTTGAAGAAGGAAGCACACAGATAAGATTCCCCCAGGAGGAGATATTATGGATAGGTTGTTATCTGTGCTGCTGCAGGGCATGGCCACATCAGTCATAGCACATGCAGATCACCGGATTTCAGTCTGAAGGGGCCACATTAATCATCTAGTCCAACCCTCAAATCCCCACTAGAATATTCACAAGTAATCATCCAGCTTCTGCTAGAAGCCCTCCATGAGGGAGCCCCCCACCTCCCAAAGTGGCCCATTCAATTTAGGGTTAGTTCTCCTTGTAACCAATTCATTTCTTGGATAGGAAATAGAAGTTACATGGAAAGATAGGTTATAGGGGGCAGCTAGGTGGCACAGTGGATAAAGCACTGGCCCTGGATTCAGGAAGACCTGAGTTCAAATCCAGCCTCAGACACTTGATACTTACTATCTGTGTGACCCTGGGCAAGACACTTAACCCCCACTGCCCTGCAAAAAACCCCTGAAAGATAGGTTATAGGCAGATTTGGGGGGGGGCAGGGCAATGAGGGTTAAGTGACTTGCCCAGGGTCACAGAGCTAGTAACTGTCAAGTATTTCAGGCTGGATTTAAACTCAGGTCTTCCTGAATCCAGTGCCGGTGCTTTATCTACTGCGCCACCTAACTGCCCCCCCCCAATTCATTTCTTAAACCAAGGCTACAGTTGCCTCTTTCTAATGTCCACCCATTGCTCCTAATTTTTATCCCCTGAAGTATACTGCTTATGATCAACAGGGAGGAGTTGCTAATATTTTGGGATTATCTTTCTATTTTACCTTGTATCTTAACAGATTAGAACAAAGGACTGAATCTAATATTGACCTTTAATATGAATAAGTGATAAATGCTACCTGTAGGTTACAAAAATCAAGAGACTGTACGAAACATGTTTCAACACTGGTTAATGTGAAGGTTTGAGTTTTAGAGCATGGCAAACTAATTGTGATACAATAGTGTGATGTGTCATCCCTCAAAAGGCATCTGATCTTAGGCTATGTTAAAACAAGTGTATCTTGAGGGAGAGAATTAATAGGCCTACCATGTTCTGATGTGTGCTGAGCAATTTAGCGAGAAGAGGGCTTGGGGGAGATGGAGCTGACAGCTGACTTCAAATATTTGAAGGGTTGTCCAGTGGAAAAAGGAATAGCTCTGGCCCCAGAGCAATGGGAGGAAGCTGCAGACAGGGTGAATTGCACTTGAGCTAAAGACAAAACAAAGTATGTAGGGGGGATGGGCCACCTTGGGACCGAGGGCCCCCTCACAGGTCTTCGGGTGGAGGATGGACTTGTCAGGGATGTTTTAGAGGGGTTTCTTTTCATATGTGGCCTGGGCTCACTGTCCTTTAAAGTCTTTTTCAACTCAAGTTTCTATGTTAAGGACAGTTAGGGAATACTTCTCTATACTACTATCAAAATTCAGAGAAAGAAAAGGCTAGAGCCGGGGCAGCTAGGTGGCGCAGTGGATAGAGCACTGGCCCTGAAATCAGGAGGACCTGAGTTCAAATCCAGCCTCAAACACTTGACACTTACTAGCTGTGTGACCCTGGGCAAGTCACTTAACCCCAATTGCCTAAAAAAAAAAAAAAAAAGGCTAGAGCCATGGGAACTGTATTAGTTGGGGAATGGAAGAGGTGAGACTTGAAATAGACTTTTTGAAGATATCACACACACACACACACACACACACACACACAGTCACACAACAGAAGAGTTTCCTTGTACTTTGAAAATCTATAGTTCAAGCATGGGGGAGAAAGGTAGAGTTTCAGGGATTTGGTTCTAAGAGGCACTAAGGATTCTAAGAGGTCAGCCTTGAAGCCTTAATGCCTTACAGTGAAGGCCTTGCTTGAGTTCCTAGCACAGACTAGGTGCTTTGCAAATGTCTGTTGAAATGATTTAAGGACTTTTCTGGAAGGCTATACACACTATTCTTGCAAACAATCTAGACAGGAAATGTGACTGTGAAGCCAATTCAGAGCAGAGTAAGCAACATGCAGAATTTCTCTGGAAAAACAGGAGAGGCAGGCCACGTAGTGTGATGGAAAGCCGGCAGGTTTTAGAATCAAGAAACCTGCCGCTACCAATGTAACTTGCTATTTAGTGAGAGTCACCTTAGCTTTCTGAATGACACTGTTTCTCTGTAAAATGGAGCTAGATAGTACGTTACGCACTCACTGCCTCACTTGTGTTTTCCAGTGACCAGGACTTCTGAGTTCTCATTTAATAGAGAGAACGCTGAGGCTTGAGCAGTTGTCTAAAATTCTGAGGTTTGGAGAGAGGAGGTCATTTTGCTAACTCATGTGATGTGCTTGGCTAGCTATAAGTCCCCACATTTCCTGTGCTTCTGAAGAGGGGTAGCACGTAAGTATCATGTAGCCTGGGACAGTCGCAGAAGTTATTGCCACTCCTGCTGGAAGATTTAGGGGGTCAAAGCTAGGGAGGAATTAAGTAGATCGGCCTTGGCCAAAAGTTTCACTTTGAACCTCAAGAGCACCTCCTCCTTCCCCAAGACCTTGGCTCTTTTTGGGTCTTCTCTCCTGTACCCTGGCCTTTTTTGCCAGAAAATTTCTATACCCCCACCAACCTCCTGTCCCTTTCATTTAATGCCCACTGCCACCATCCTAGTTCTATATCATTGATTCCCCAGCCTCTCTACCTGGCTGTCCTGGGCCGTTTTCTCTTTTCTCTCTATACTGGTCTCTTGGAGATCTCATCCAGTCTTAGGACTTTAGCACCTCTACATGGGTACCTCCCAGATTTATATATCTCGGTCTAATCGATCCCCTGACTTTAAGCTGCACATCTCTGATTTCTCCGGATCTCTCAAAGCCCCTTCCCCTCAATTTCTAATCTGTGATCAAGCCCTGTGAATTCTAGCTTCCTACCATCTCTTGAGTTTGTCTCCTTTGCTTCACTCCTGTGCTCCAAACCCTAGTTCACCTCTTCTTTGAACTACATACCGCTGGTCTGTTCCCACTGCAATCCATCCCTTTGCAAACCACTCCCTAAATAATCTTCCTAAAGGCACAGAAATGGCTCTTATCAGTCATCTGTTCAAAATTCTTCAGGGCCTTGCTTGCTGTTGCCTCTAGAACACAATTCAAAACCCTTGGCCTGGCTTTTCAGGTCTGCCACGTCTGGATCCAAGCTGTGTCTAGACCTGTTTCACATTATTCCCATTCTAGCTCTACTGTACTCTGGGTTATTTCCTACAAACGCCGTGCCATCCCCCTGACTTCATGCCTTTGTTCATATAATTGATGTCTCGCCCTCCCCTCCCCCACGTCTGACCTGTGCCGGCTTTATCTGTGTGCCATCAAGACACAGCTCCTGTGCCACCTCCTCAGTGAAGCTGGCTTTCTTTGCTCTCTCCCCCTTTGATTATTTTGCATGGTCATTTGTTTCCCTTTAGAATTCGGGAGAAACTAAGCTCCTTGTTTCACTGTTTGCCTTTATCTTCCCAGCACAAGCACATAGCAGGCAGGAGCTACTAAAAAGGGCTGATGGCAACTAACTGGGGGTGGCCAGAGGCTTGGAGCTCTGATTTACTCACTCCTCTCCCGATGCAGATCAGCAGCATCTGGCGGCCCCACGGGGTCCTTGAGAGTGGCCAGGGAGGGGAGAGTTGGGGGAAGGCTGCCACACAGGGCTGCGCAGCCAGCCTGGAAGTCTGGGGCCAGAGGCTGGCAGGGGGCAGGGCCGGACGCCAGGCCTTCCGGACACCGGACTGGCTTACTAGGCAGCTCCTAAGAATGAGAGCCGAGCGGTGAGGCCCGTCATTTTATAGCTGAGGAAACTGAGGCGGTGAGACTTTATGTGACTAAGCCAGGGTCACCCCAGCCGACCAGGCCCGGGCTGGGGCGGCTCGCGCTTCCGCGCGGAGGCGAGTGCGTCAGAGCCGGAGCGAGCGCAGCGGGGCCTAGCCAGTCGCCAGCCAGCTCGCGCGCCAGCCCGCGCGCCAGCTCTCCCGGCCGCGCGCTGCGCGCTGCGCGCCCCGCCCCTTGCGCCCCGCGAGCCCGCCTCCCCTAGCTCTTGCGGCCAATCAGACGAGCGAGTGCTGCGCCGGACCCCGCCTTCAGCCGCTGGCCTGCTGGCACGCGCCCTAAAACGTCATGCTTCAGCTTGACGCTAAAGGGGGCCGGCTCTTGGCCCGCACAGCCTCACGGGACTGAGGCGGGTTGCCTTCAGTCGTTCCTCTCAGCGCCGGGCTAGAGCACGCGGGCTGGAGGCCCCTGTTTGTGGCCATCAACATGGCGGACGGCGACAGTAAGAAAGGGCCCTTGCGCCGTTTCGGGGCGGGAGGGGCCGCTGGGGCCTTCTGGGCCTGGACGCGGTTGGCATCCGTGTGGGAACGGTCATGTAGGGATCGGCGCGTGTGGGAAACTCGGGTTGAGTGCCATCGGCCGGGGCAGGGCCCGAGCTTGGCGCACGGCCGGATAGGGCCGCGCTGCGCCGCTTCAGGAGGGCCCGGGGCCGCCGCCCGGGCACTAGCAGCACCGAGGTGGCTCGGCTTGGGCTGGCCCCCTGCTGCCTGGAGCCGCTTGCCCACTAGGGCCTCGGCGGGCCCAGGAAGCCGGCGGGCGGGCGGCTGAAGTGTTGCGCCGCGCCGCGCTTGGCAGCCTGGCTCGGCTTGAGCTACGGGGAGGCGGCAGCCGCTGCCCAGGATACAGCTTCTTGACTGTCTTTAAGAGAGGCGGCGGCGGCGGCTGGCGCGTGCGGGCTCTTGGGATGGAGGAGGCAGGCCGATCGCGTGGAGCGAGTGGGAGGGCCCAGAAGGGCAGGCGGGGGCAAGAGGTTCTGGGGGCCCAGCGGGCAGGCAGGATGCCTGGGCACCCCAGGAAGTTGTCCTTTAGCAGCAGGTCGCCCCGTGTGCCGCAGTAGGGGCTGCTGGTGGTGCCCTGTCGCCCCTGCTGCTGCTTGGGGTTCCCCTTAGAGGTGGGCCCGACCCTCTGCAGCCACGTGGTCGCCCCGAGGGGAAGGGACCACGTGCTGACGGGCCAACTGAGCACTCACCTTAGCGGGCACCCTTTGGTAGAAGCCTGATCTCTCACTGCCCCAAGTTCACTGCAGTCTTTTTCTTTTTTTCTTTTTCTTCTAAAGTTGTCGTGTCAAAGAAGCACAAGAAAAAAAAGGAGCGCAAAGTATTAGGAGAAGACGATGTGGCTGTGAGTAGACAGATGCTTTTTCCTTTGCCAGTATTTGTGATCTGCCATTTCTTTTTGTTAACTTTAGAGTTTTGCTGTGTTTAGAAAGTGACAGGGTGGTGTGCTCCTCGTGCAGGGTAGAGGGAGGGGAAGAAGCCAGTAGCTATCAGATCTGATTTGGATCCTGGCCCACTCTAAAGATTCCAAGATACTGTTTGCCAACCAAATGGCCCCCTCCAAGTCACTCTGCAATCCTCTCCCTTTTCTCTGAACGTACCTGGCCAGCACCTTTTCTGGTTTTTTTCTTTGCCTTTTGTTCCTCCTTGGTTCCATGTACCATTTCTTGGAGCCACAGCCATGGAACCAGATTTAGGACCAGTTGTTAGGCCCTACCTGCATGCAGAGGAAATGGATGTCACCAAAAAAGTGAAATAGAGGTGATTATTGGACTTTTTCTATCCTGCTTTAGGACCTACAACATGAAGGGGAATTCTTCATCAAACCTGAATCTAAAGTAGTTCAATTGGACACATCTCAGTGGCCCTTACTGCTAAAGGTAAGGAATACAAATGTTATACATCAAATAATTGCCTTGTTTCCCATGTGATTTTATATTGGTTGTGTTTTAATTTATTAAATCACTCTGGTGCACAATCTAAACTTCAGTTAATTTTATGAACTGGGTTTCTTTTCTGACCTATAAATTCTACTGCAAGGCAAATGTGGTTTATGCATTTTTTAAGTCCTTTTTAATACCAGATACTATCTGTTGCCAGTTTTTCATGTCTTCTATAAAACTATAGTGACAGCCTTTGGGAGGGTTTTTTGTTTGTTTTAGACACAATTTTGAGAAGCACTTGTACATTGTCTAATTTAAAAGTTATGGGGTTGAATTTTTCTTTGTGCTATGAGACTTCTCATTTGTTAGCTAAAGATTTTCTTCCTTGTGCTGATTTGCTCATCAAGCCTGCCCAAAGAGGCTGATTACTTTATCTGCTTTCTCAGTGGAGGGCAGCATGATTTTTGACAATCACCACCAGCACCCTTCTCCCCCCCCCCCATCAGAATCAAATAGCACAAGTTGTATCAGTCATTTAAAGCATTTCGTTTAAATTCTCAGATTCATTATTTTTAACTTTAAAATGGTGCCAACTAAGGTTGGGAATCACTGCTGTAGGTAAGGAATTTTGGAACCTAAATATCTGGTAGATGATACCACAGTGCACAAGCAGAACCAGAAAGTTCTGGTTAAGTCAGTTCCTGGTTTAGACTGGCAGATTTGTTTGGATTTTCATATGTGGTCTTATTGGGTCTAGAAAAGGGTCAGTCAAAAAATTGAGAATTTACTTGTTAATTCAGTTTTATTTGTGTCCTGTCATTGCTTTTTAGAACTTTGATAAACTAAATGTAAGGACAACTCACTATACTCCCCTCCCTTCCGGATCTAACCCTCTCAAGAGAGAAATTACAGACTATATCAGGTAAGCTGTTTTGCCAGCGGTGACTTTTCATTATGCTTTCGTTCAAACCTTTTGGACACTATCCTTGACCTTCTATTAAGACCATTAAAATAAGTAAGAGGTCTGAAGCAATACTGTCCTTCCTATTTCAGATTGGGGGGAGGGGGCGGTGCTTTAACCCCAAGCAGATGCATGCAATTTGCAGGTATAATCCTATTATAGCAAAAGGTCTAATAAGGTTCTGTATAACAGAAATATGTTCATGCAGACTGCCTGTGGCATGACACCTGAATTAATAGGTGGCATGGAATTCTGCTTAACCAGCAGGTACGACATTGTTTCCTTCAGTCCCTGATTGGGGATCAGTCATTCAGTAAAAGTACCTGTTTATATGCTTTTCTCACTTCAGGAAGAGAGGGAGAGAGGGGAGCTGTGTGCAGTGAGAGCTTCACAATTCTTGTGCTTCCCACTGAGCAGCAATTACCCTGTGGCAATTCTCATCTCTGTGCACCTGAAACATTGCCAAACATGCCTGTGCACCAGTACACAACACCCTAACACAGCAATGCCTGGGGGAGGGGGAGGGGGCGGTGGCGGCACTCAGACTCCTGGCAGGAGTCAGCCACACAGCACCTAAGAAAGTATTCTCCAAATGACAAAACAAGTTTCCTTATGAGTAATTTGGTCAAGTGGAGTTTGTTATACTGAGATTTTCCTTGTATCACCAAAGCAATGACAGACAAGCACCCACAGCAAGCCAATCGACAATGTGTGCATTCTGCACTGGTCATGCATAATGTGTGCATTCTACCAATGCAGAGATTGGTCAGAAATCGATCCGGGCGACCAAAAACATAGCCTTGTTGCTTGGTCTAGAATCAATCGTTGAATGCATCTTCTTGATTGTCGTCTGTTCTTGGCACTGTGTGTAAAATAATCTGTCCATCTCTATTCTTTTTTTTTTTTATTATAAATAATTTTTTGTACCAACGCCCATTAAGGATAATTGGGTAAAATCGGGAAGTTTGAAGAGACAAGAAAGCAAAAAGTGTTAATAACCGCCTGACGATGAAACAAAACCTCCACGAACCTAGTCCAAGTACCAAAACAGAAGAAATGAAAATATGACCGATAGCTAGTCATCCTGACATGCTGTTATGGTACCAAAATTTTAAAAAAATAGTTCCATGATTTTTTGGCAAATTACAAAGGCATTTTCAAACAATGCAGCGAATTTAGAAACAAAACTCGAATTTTTTTAAAGCGAAAATGTGATGAACTGAAACAGTCCCCCCCAAATACTGGCTTGTGTAAGTAAAGGGGAATATGAGAATTGGTGTGAATCAGCCTACAAGGTGAGCTATCCCATCTGTTGTTCCCAGTTATCAAAGGATTATTGATAGCATATCACTTTCTTGCTAAGTCTTGATTACATTTTCAGAACAATTTTATTAGTTTGTGTTTATTTTAAGATCAGCATTCTCTTTGGTGCCATTTAATAGGCATTTAAAATCATTTAAAGACATTTTGTCTGAACTACTGGGGTGGGTAGAATTAAATTTGGTAAGATGACCTTTTGGGTGGTAGTCTTGGGGGCCTTGTGCCATACTAGGAAAAGGGGAAAGAGGTGGTATACTAATATCTTAATTATAAAAAAATTTTCATTCTAGGACAGGTTTCATTAACCTTGACAAACCCTCCAATCCCTCTTCCCATGAGGTAGTTGCATGGATCCGGCGAATACTCCGGGTTGAGAAGACGGGCCACAGTGGTACTTTGGATCCGAAGGTGACTGGCTGTTTAATTGTGTGCATAGAACGAGCTACCCGATTGGTCAAATCTCAGCAGAGTGCGGGTATGTTGGTTCATTTTGAGGCTTTCTAATCAATGAAGGCACAATAGGGGTTGTTTTAACCTTTTGGGCTTGGTGCAAGCTCAGAGTTGTTTCCTTGAATACCTTTATCTTCGAGGTCCCTTGCACAGCTGGGTGTTTGGCACATCAGGCAGACCAGCCCCAAGGAGTTAGCCACAGCATGCCTCACCTCATTGTCCTTCTCTTTTCAGGCAAAGAGTATGTGGGAGTTATCCGACTGCACAATGCTATTGAAAGTGAGGTTCAACTTTCCAGGGTAAGACTCTGGGGGTATTAACTGCTGTCAGTGGAAAATATTGGGGGCAAGTCCCTTTTTCTGAGTGTAAAGAATTGGACTGCATTCAGCTCCTCAGAAGTTGTTGGCTGCTCTCGTGAGCTGCATTACTTTGTATTTATTTAGCTGTTTTTCCTTCAGTAAAATGCAGGTTCCTCAAAGTCTATTCATTTGGCTCAGTGCTTAATCACCCATTGGTGCTTTATTAGTGTTTCTGCAATGGCATCAATACAATTTAGATTTTATTTCATTTCTCCAGCTGTCTGCTATTATGGGAATAATTTGTACATGTTGCAGCTGTCTCTCTAACTTTCACCAGACCGGGCACGTGGCCATGCTCTGTGTGTGTGTCCGTGTGTCCTCATGCATGTGCAATGCTGTTTTTCTTTTTGGTGGGGCCATGAGGGTTAAGTGACTTTCCCGTGGTCACACAGCTAGTAAGTGTCAGGTGTCTGAGGCCTGATTTGAATTCAGGTCCTGCTAACTCCAGGGACAGTGCTTTATTCACTGTGCCACCTAACTGCCCCAACAATGCTTTTCTAATTGGCTATCCTGAGCTCTCCTAAGGACTCTTCGGGGGTTGCTTTAGATTGTCTTGGAGATGGTAGAGCCAGCAGGGTTCTTCTCAGGACATGGCTGTATGTAGTAGCAAAGATTGGTTGAGCATTTGATTACTATTATAAGGCTTTTTTTACCTAATGATATACAGGTAAACAATATTTTTTTTAAAACCTTTAGCATATGAATGAGGATAAACATTTGAACACACAGTCTTAATGTGTACTTGGGGTGAGGTAGAACTCTTTCAAGGAGTATAGGGTGCTTTTAACTTTTGCTATACAAGTGACTTAGTATTTCTTTGCCCCTATGACATTCCACCGCTCTGTCCAAAAATATAAGCTTGTCTTTAGACTCTTGGTCTATAATTGTGCCTTCCAAATGTGCTTAAGAGCACATTTTGGCTTGAGAAGGGTTGGGGGAAAGTACTCCAAATGGGTAATGATGTGAATAACATCTGTGTGAGAAGATCATTGATCCCTATTTGAATTTTGGTTCTTCTGGGATCCTCTCAACCTGTGACAAAGCTTAGAAAGGGGCTTAACCTTTTTCAAGGATCCTGCAAATAACAATCAGCCTTTTGGGGGATCCTGAGATTTGGGCCATACCCTTAAACTTAAAGGAATTTTTGTTTTAGGTGGTGTGTGTCATGCTTAAAATGTGTTTTCTTTTAAGGCACTGGAAACTTTGACAGGCGCGCTATTCCAGCGACCACCTCTCATTGCTGCGGTCAAGCGACAACTCCGAGTCCGAACTATCTATGAGAGCAAGATGTTAGAATATGACCCTGAAAAAAGATTAGGTAAATCAGATAGCACCATGGCTTTAAACAAAAAATGATTCCCAGTATGCCAAAGGGGCCATATCATTCCTTCTAATCTGAAATGCTCTTGTTTGCTCATTTGCAATTGGAAATGGTGGGGAAGGCACAGGTATCAGCATATGATGCAAAGATGACCTAAGAAGCCAAGCACATTGGATTGTAGACTTTTAAAAGATCTGTTTTCCTTGTCTATGTATTAGGTATCTTTTGGGTGAGCTGTGAGGCTGGAACATACATTCGAACATTATGTGTCCATGTTGGTTTGTTACTGGGAGTTGGAGGCCAGATGCAAGAGCTTCGCCGGATCCGCTCTGGAGTTATGGGGGAGAAGGTATGATTGAGGTGTTACCGAGAAATCTAATTTTCCCAGATTTTAAACAGGACTGTTTAATACATCCCCCTTCCCCCAAGACACTTCAAACACTCTGAGGTTTTAAATATCCAAAGTGTTGAGTTCAGAACAGGGAACCTCCCCCTGTTCTGTTAATTAACTTTGGAACATTAAGATTGGCAGGGGAAAATGAGGATGGGAAAGAATTTCTGTCCTTTTGGTCACCCGGCCTACAATCTACTCTTGCACTCTGGCATTCTCCCTAGTGGAAGGTCCCTGCTAGTCCTATGGTGATAGTCCAGGGGCTTGGTAGAGCTGGGACTTTTGTTTGCTACTTTGGGTGAGGATTTTGTGCTGTTTTACAATATGTATAGGTAAGTTTTTTTCCAGTTCTCAAGAATGGAAGGATGCCTTTAAGATATTGCTTAGGGGCAGCTAGGTGGTACAGTGGTTAAAGCACTGACCCTTGTTAAGGGCGAAAATTCTAGCTAGTCTGTCTAAAATAGCCAATGAGTGGTCGCCAATAAATTATAAGCTTTAGCAAGAGTTAGACTTTTAAGCATTTATTAAGGAGAATAAGAATTTGATAAAGAGAGAAGAAAGGCCTAGATTCCTATCTAGTAAAGGGAGAGAGCATTTCTAGCTTCACTCTCCACCAGCGTCCTCAGGAAAGAGAGTGAGACCGAGCGCCAGTCTCTTCCTTCTTCCTCCCACTACCCAACGTCACTTCCTTATGCCAAAGAAAAGACTCCTGGTCTTGCCCTCAAAGACCTTCACTTCATGGGTGGAACTCTTCTACAGTAAGTCTCCAGCAGGTGGCGTCATTCCAATCGTTACACCCTGGATTCAGGAGGACCTGAGTTCAAATGTGGCCTCAGACACTTGACACTAGCTGTGTGACCATGGGCAAGTCACTTAACCCTCATAGCACCGCAAAAAAAAAAAAAAAGGATAGTAAAGAATTTAGTGGGTATGTGAGATGACAGCAAAGTTAGTTGTGATTTTTGAAGATTTTTTTTCTATTTGGTGAATGAAATACTTACGGTGCAAGTGTGCAAGCTAGAATTTCTGGATTCAGTTCAGAACAAGGGGGTGGGGCATAGCTCATGTTTATTATCACCTTATTCCTTGCAGGACCACATGGTGACCATGCACGATGTGTTAGATGCTCAATGGCAGTATGACAATTACAAAGATGAAGGTTACCTTCGTCGGGTTATTTATCCTCTGGAGAAGCTGTTGACATCTCACAAACGGCTGGTCATGAAGGACAGTGCGGTATGTTCTGCTTCTTCCAGGGAGGCTGTTGTTGTCTATGGTTAGGGCTGCTGGGTACTGGGCCTCTATAGATGTGCCAGTCACACTATCCACAATATGGGGGGTGGGGGGGGGTGGAGAACCAACTAGATAAAAGAAAAGGCATGAAACCTAGTTTAAAAGAGAAAAAAGGCAGAAAGCTATTACCTTGACTGAGCCTCTCCAACTCTCTAACTTTCCTTGAATAGGGGCTGATTAAGCTGCTTTGCTTGTCAGATCTTTGGGAATGTTACATTTCAGAGGCTGTCTTATCATCTGACCCTTTTCTGGCAAGGGTGATCTTAGAGTGGCTGAATCTGTCCTTTGAGGCCACTCTCTTTATCCACTGTAGCATACTGCTGTTGGGGGGGGGGGTTGATAGCAAAGGAGAATTAAGAAATGAAACCTAGGACGCTTGGGGGGGGGGTGTTCAATGCCTTGATCTTGTACAATGTTGGATAGCATGATTACTGGCCTCCTTCAGATACTTCCTGGTTGTATAGCCCTACACAAAGCACTTTGCCATTTAGCTTTATTTCCCTCTTCTGTAAAATATAGAACACCTACTTCACAGGGCTATCTGAGGATCAAATTGAGATATGGGTGTAAAGTGCCTTGTAAATGTTCCCTATGATTAATCCAGTGTTCTTGTGTGACTCTGTTCTGTTGGAGCTCAGCAACCAGAAAGCAGGGCCTGGGGTACTTTGTTGAGGAGAGAAAGAATATGAGTGACCTCTCTGGGATGATAAAATATTGGGAATGGGGCAGAGAAAGGACTGTGGTTGAATGAGTACTTTGGGTGGAGCCTGATCAATTATGTGCCAAGTTGAGAAATCCTCTCCTAACATACCTTATAAACTAAGGGCTAGAATGGAAGAGAGAAATTGTGTGTTTTGGTGGGGAAAAAAAGCAGAAAATAACCTCAGACTTTGGGGAAAAGCCATGTGGGAAGAGTTGAGAATTGGGGTTAGGAAGAAAACTAGGACTAGAGATAAAGGGCCATTGAGAAATCTAGGAACTAGGTAGGCGAGGCATCAAGAATTGGGGTCGTCTGGTCTAACTTGCTGCCTCCAGCCCTAATTCGACCTCCAAAAGGAGGTATGACCATTATATATGACCATTGGCTCTGCAGACAGCCAACCCCAGGCTCTTTTCATTAGTAGGAGATAGATGGCACTTTAGTACAAATGGCAAATTAACATAAATTACTACAGACATTAGATAGTTCCCAGTTTCCAGCAAGGAAGGAGATTTTCACTGTCCCTATAGAAATAGGCAAGCTGGCCTTGGAGCCAGGAAAACTTGAATTTGAGTCCAGCTTTTGGCACATACTGACTGGCTGACCATGCCTTGGGAAGAACATTGCTTCATAGGCATTGGTATGGAGTTGCCTCATCTAGAAAATCTGATCCAGAGGAAGAAACCAAACATTTTCTCCTGAAGTTTGGGGAGGAATTAGAGGTTTTTCATCTCTCAATTCTTTTTCTATAGGTTAATGCCATCTGTTACGGAGCCAAAATCATGCTCCCGGGGGTTCTTCGGTATGAGGACGGCATTGAAGTCAATCAGGAGGTTGTAGTCATCACTACTAAAGGGGAAGCCATTTGTGTGGGTAAGACATGGAAGAACTTTGGTACTAAGTTCAGCAGTCCCAAGGAAATGGGGAAAGCAAACTAAAAAAAAAAAAAACATCTCAACCAGATTTTAATTGCAGTGAACATTTCCTTGGTGTTGGTGGAGTCTAGCAGAGGCAAAGAAAGGATCTGAAGTGTATAACGCTTGTAATGAGCTGTTTTTCCCTTCCTTCCTGCTTTGTTACCCCTTTACCTAAACACTGAGGAGCAGAGTACCTGGCAACTTCTCTTTCCAAGCTCTTATCACTTCTTTCAGTGGTGGTGATTTGGGGAGACTTTTCTTTGTCAAAGCAGTAGACCTGTTAAGTCTCTGCAGTCTGACTTGTTTGCTAAGACCGCTGCCAGGGAAAGTAGCTGTCCTATGACAGGTTACTGAGTGCTTAACGTGAGTGGTTTTTGTAGCGATTCTTTTGTTGCCAGAAATAACAGTTTATAGAATTATTCAGTGGGTATTGGCATCCTTGCTGTGATTCTGCAAGCTCCTGACTGTTCTGCTGTCATACCACTCTTGGGAAAAATAGGTTTGCCCTGTATGTGAAAAGAGTGGTGTTCTGGCCTTCTGTTGTGGTTTCTGTTCTGTACTTCCTCATCTTACTGTGTTCTACTATAGGCATGTGAGTGTGTGTGTGTGTGTGTGTGTGTCTGTAGGTGGGAGGGGCACGGTCCTGCTTGTAGGAAAAGGATGTCAGCAGAGGTGAAGCACGTTTCAACTACAGAGGAAAGATGAAAATCTAATCAGATGCCATCATCTTTAGAGAACATCAAATATAGCAATGGGCTTTGCCAAAGCTTGAGGAAATGTTTTCTGTTAAAGTATTGGTGACCCATTACAATCAAGGGTGCCAGTGAAGGGAAGTCTTGGGCTTGCTTGACAATGTCCACATCTGTGATAATTTGAATAGAAACTGAGGGTTTGCCTCTGAGTATGTCCTCTCTGCAGAGCTGTGTAGTATGTGAACACCTCAGAAAATAGGCAAACTGCCCATACAGGCTCTATCATTCTGATTGTCCAGTCCTAAAAAAGTGATGGAGAAACTGGTTAAGATATTTACCAGGGGGCGGCTAGGTGGCGCAGTGGATAAAGTACCGGCCCTGGATTCAGGAGTACCTGACTTCAAATCCGGCCTCAGACACTTGACACTTACTAGCTGTGTGACCCTGGGCAAGTCACTTAACCCCCATTGCCTGCAATAAATAAATTAAAAAAAAAAAAGATATTTACCAGGCCAGCCCTGGTCCTCTATACCTTTTCATAAGGGGTAGTTTTATTTTTCTACATTAAACTTTGGAATGAATAGATCTGCTGGGTGTTCCCCTTGCCCCCCATCATTCTCTTTTCTTCCACTTTCTGCAGCTATTGCCTTGATGACCACAGCAGTGATTTCTACCTGTGACCATGGTATAGTGGCCAAGATTAAGAGAGTGATCATGGAGAGAGACACTTACCCTCGCAAATGGGGTCTGGGCCCAAAGGTGAGTTGAATCTGACAGTAGCATGTCATTCTTTTCTGTTCTTGACATTATTTTGGGAAACTGGCAGCTGTTAATCCTTGGATGGCAGGGTTTGAAAAATATTGTGATTTCTTTGGAAGAGCACTACCAGGAGTGATTTCTGACCACTATAACAAACAACATGTAGTGGTGCAGACTCCCATAAAGCTCTGCTTAATGACCAGGCCTTTTGGAGGAGAGAGGTTATACCCATATTTATCTTTGGCGCTTCTCTTAGCTCCCTGTTTTTTTTATGGGATCTGTTGCTTTGGGAGTAGGACTGGATAAAGGGCAGTTCCTGTTGGATTACCTGCTGAACAGAGCACAAGAGCTGTACAGAATTTGGCCCTGTCCACAGGTACAGAGCTCCCTTATTGAAGGGAAAGACTAACTGATAGCATTGGCTCCCTTGGCTGTCTTGTATCTAGGAACTAGAGGAAAATTACTGCTGCCATTCAGAATCACGCATCTTCAGTCTCTTCCTGGCTCCTTCCCTGCTGCCTACAGACAGGCTCATGTCTTCCCCCATCTTCAAAAAACCTGCACTTGATCTTTCCATCCTGATAACTATGTCTCTTCTGTTCCTTTTTAGCTAAACTCCTTGAAAAAGGTGGTCTACAGTAGGTGCTGCCACTTTGTCTTCTTAACCCCTTATAATCCAGCTTCCAACCATGTCTCCATTCCACCCAAACTGCTCTCTCCAAAGTTATCAGTGACCTCTTCATTGCCACGTCCAGTGGTCTTTTCTCAGTCCTCATCCTTCCTGACCTGGTGGAGGCACTTATTTATTCCCTCATGCTTTTGGACTACTGCAATAGCTGCTGTTGGTGGGGGCAGTGTCTACCTACCTCAAGTCTCTCCCCACTCCAATCTATCCTCCATTCAGTTACTTGATCTCTCCACTACTCAGTAAACTCCAGTGGCTTCCTTTTGTCTCCAGGATCAAATAGAAAAGGCTCTGCTTGCCATTCAAAGCCCTTTTTAACCTAGCCCCTCCTACCTTTCCAGTCTTCTTAGACCTTATTCCCCAGCACATAACTCTTTGATCCAGAGACCACTGGCTTCTCCTGGCTGTTCCACAAACAAGACCCTCTGGGGCTTGGCTCCAGCGTGTTCTCTGGCTCTTCTCTCTCCTCCCCCCTCCCCCCCCCCAAAAAAAAAAAGACAGCAGGATATAGTAGAAAGTGCTTTCTACTAGGAGGCCTGTCATTAGCTTTGTGAATTTACAACTTCTCAGCTTCCTTCTTTTTCTTTTTTTGGTGAGGCAGTTGGGATTAAGTGACTTGCCCAGGGTCACACAGCTAGTCTCAAGTGTCTGAGACCTAATTTGAACTAGTCCTGACTCCAGGGCTGATGCTCTATCCACTGCGACACCTAGCTGCCCCTCAGCCTATTTTCTAACTGAAAGGAGAGTGTCATCTGCCTTGCCTGCCATTGCTCTGAGACTCAAAGGATATAAAATCTCTTAGATGCCAACAAAGTTCAGACTTACAAAATTCATATAACATTAGTTACATTTCAAACAGTCCAGAATTGCTTGTGTTAGGCTTCTTTTCTCATTGAATAAAATAAAATGAAATGTGAAAATTGACTTTTTGTTTCTTCATGAGGCAAGTCAAAAGAAGATGATGATCAAGCAAGGTCTTCTGGATAAGCATGGAAAGCCTAATGACAGCACACCTACAGCTTGGAAGGATGACTATGTGGACTATAGGTGATTAGCAGCCTTTGGCCTCTGAGGGTGGGAGTTTATACCAATTGAAATCTTAAAGGCAGAGGAATTACCTATACTAGTTAGGAACCTTGGTGACTAGTGTGCTAAATCTAATAACAGAAATGGGCAGATGAAGCTTGGATGAAAAATCAGTAGTCTCAGCTCAGGGGGGCTAGTGGGTACTGTGGGTTCTCTTAGCATGCTGATTAAAGGACAATGGGGGAACAGGCCATTTAGTGCTTGAGTTAACTGTAAAGCAGACAGTTATCCCTTTCTAGTCTCCTTGTGACTTTAGAGGGAGTCAGTCTGCAAAATTAAATGGTGAGCTGTTTCTGTCCAGCATCACAGTGTGTTGGTGGTGGCTTCAGCCTTGCCAAACATCACCAGCTACTCAAGGACTTGAGGCCCTACTGAAGGGGGGGTTGGGGAAGGACAAGTGGCAGGGAATTTGGCTTCAAAGACATACTGCCTCCTTTCTTTCAGTTCATCTGTGAAGCAAGAACCAGTTGCGGTTCCAATCGAACCCATGAAGACAGTAAAGACAAAGAAGGTAACTAAGTTGTTCTCAGATGTTTAGTATGTTTACTTAAACTTCCCATGGGCACGTTTGGGAAGCCCCAGGCTGTTAAGGTGTCCCAGTTTCTAAGGAGGGTCTGGGCCAAGCTCTAGCAGTGGGGTGGGGCTTAGATTAACAAGAAAGGAGACTCAAATACAAAAATGTTGGATCAGCTGGTGTTGCTGATATTATGAAGGAGTCATTCACAGAGCAAAAGGAGAGTAAACAAACTAAGGAAGTCTTTGCATGTCTGGCACATTCAGGAATCTAGTCCCACGGAAAATGAGAATTTGAAGTATGCCTGGTAAAGAGGCAGACAGAAGTCCAGGAGTTAGTAATGATGAGCAAACAGCGTGTTGGCTGCTCAATTCAACTCAGAGTTGAGAAACCTTGCTTCTAGCCATTTACTTCCATTGTAGCTTGATATAAGATCAAGAAAATGCTGTAAAGATAAAGGACTGTCCAAGGGTTTCCTAACTCCATTTGGGACACGTTCTTGGATCAGATTTCTTTTGCTTCATTCTCTTTAACTTGTTCTTCCTGATCGAAGGTAAGGTTGACTTTAACTTTAGATTTGTTTGTTTGTTTGTTTGTAAAATAAATAGCGGAAACGAGAAGGGGATAGTGAAGAGGAAGACCAGTACAGTGGTTATAGTGATTATGGGGATTATGGGGAGAATGGTGAAGAGGATGAAGAAAGCAGTGAGGAAGAAGAGGATGAAGGTAGCGAGGAGGAAGAAGAGGAGAAGATGGTGGGAATAGAAGGTATTAAAGAGGAAGAAAGTGTTGAAGAAAAAGAGGCTGAGGAAGATGATGGTGATGAAGACGAAGAAGAAAGTGAAGCCTTTACTCCTCCACCGGCAGTCAGCAAAAAAGTGAAGAAGAAGAAAAACAAGAAAGAGAAAAAGGCTAAAGTTGCAGTAGAGAGCACAAGCAAATCAAAGGATTCGGTATGTATTCCCTATAGGTGATGTTTATTTGGTTGTCAGGGAAACATGAGTTTTTTTGTTTGTTTTGCGGGGCAATGAGGGTTAAGTGACTTGCCCAGGGTCACACAGCTGGGAAGTGTCAAGTGTCTGAGGCCGGATTTGAACTCAGGTACTCCTGAATCCAGGGCCGGTGCTTTATCCACTGCACCACCTAGCCGCCGCCCCCCCCCCCCCTTCATGAGTTTTGAAAGGAAATAATGTTGCATTGGTATTTGCACTTGGGAAGACTGAAGACCCAGCATGGTCAAGTCAACAAGTGTGTGCCTAGCACTCTAACCTGAGAGGTGCTGGGAGGCTTTTTTTCTTTGGCTTAGTAGTAGTAGCAGCACTGTCATAACCAGAATATTCAAGCTATTGCTGATTACATCAATACTGAATATAGCACAAACACGTGTTGTATTGGCATCCAGTGAGTGGGCATTGCTACTACAGTCCCATCTCTCCCCCCCCCCCCAAATAAATAAATGAATAAAGCTTTTGAGAGTGAGGGAGAGTGTGCATTGTATGATCAGTCGAACTTTCTTGGCCTCTCTTTACAGGGCACAGAGAGCACCAAGAAGAAGAAGAAAAAGAAGAAAGCCAAAGTAATGGAAGAGGATTCCGAGTAGTGAGTGTCCACCTTGGGGAAGATGATGGAAACCTTAACCAAGAATAAAAGCAACTCTCCACAGCAGTTTGGAAATGACAATGTACTGAAGGAGTGGCCAGTGGCATCCCATTGACCCTGCTGCTTGGAATATACTGTGGGCTTCTGTGGTGTGGGGATAGGGGAATCCCATCTTGTCCTGTTTTAAGGATATTTGCAAAGGGCACGGGTGAGAAATATATGCAAAACTGCCCAATGAGTAGCAGATTCTGTACTATAGCTTACATTTAGAGCAGCGGGTGGCCAGGCTACCCACATAGAACACCTAGTAGCTTGTCTGCAGCTGTTCTTTTTAATTTGCTGGTGTTTTATCTATTTTACATCATGAAATGAGTATGTTTAAATGGTCTTTTCCCCCATTTTCCTTTGTTGAAAAGTTATGAAACATTTATGTTTTGCACAGGACAGAAACCTCCATTGTTGGTGGGGGTCACTATAGTGCAAGTTGTGGTCGTGCAAAAACCCTAATGTCTGAGGAGGCCAAGGAAGCCCCCCAACCCAGCTTCTTCTCAGACTTCTTGAGCTGAGTCACTTTCTCCTCTCTCCAAACCCACCTTCTGAAATGAAATGTGCTTCTTCCCTCAATGTATGCTATGTATTGGTGAGCCTTTGGGGGAGAGGTCTCTTGGGACTGTCTGCTCCTCCTGTTCCAAATCTTCTGAGCTACCTTAGACCCCAGATACTGGAGATGGGTATTTGCAATGGAGTTGGGACCGTCCTAACTATATATATAATATATATATATATATATATATATATAATATATATATATATAATATATATATATATATAATATATATATATATAGACACACACATTGATTATGCCCATTCAATTAGTTCAGGGAGGTGGGGAGCAGTTAATGGCTGTTTTACGTAGGGGGGAGAAAAGTTGTAATTTTTATTTACTTTTTATTAAAAATAATAAAACAATTAGTTTTTAAGGATTCTTGCCTTTTTTTTTTTTTTAAAGATGTGAGACTTTATCTAGGCCAAACATTTAGACAGAATAGGGAGGAAGCAGATCTAGCTGAGTTCTGACTTAGCCTGGGGATTTGCTCAGGGTCACACAGTCTGAGGCTGGATTTCAACTCGGGTATTCCTGAATCCAGGTGTTTTATCCACTTGCACCACTTAGCTGCCCCAGCCTGGGGACTTTTGACTGTAAGTTGAAAGGTCCTAATATATTATACTGGATCATATATATTAGGAACAAAACAATATAAATGTGGAAGAGAAAGGTGACTCAAGCTGCAGCCAGAAGTCTGAGGCACTAATGGAAGGAATAAAAAAGGGTAACTCCAGGGAATGTGAGCTTGGAGCCCTAGTGCTGCTCCCCAGGGCCCGGAGTAACCTTTCCTTCCTTAAAAAGGGGGGTTAGGGGCAAGTAGGTGGTGCAGTGGATAGAGCACTGGCCCTGGAGTCAGGAGGACCTGAGTTCAAATCCGGCCTCAGACACTTAACACTAGCTGTGTGACCCTGGACAAGTCACTTAACCCCAATTGCCTTGCAAAAAAGGGGGGGGGGTTGGACTCGATCTTATAACAAATCCTGTGACCAGAATGATGAGTTCTATGAGAAGTACCTAGGGGTCAATGAGATGGCACCATAGGGAAGATGTGAGTATATGCTAAAGAGGAGCCCCATCTGTTGGGTTTGGCATCCAGAGGGAGATTTCTCACTGAAATCTGGGGCATTAAATAGGCAGTAATTGTGTGTTTGGGCCTTGATAGAAGTCCCAATTAGTGCTTATTCATGGATTGGGAGTCACAATGTCTAAGGGGCCTAGTTCACATTCTGCTTTTGGACAACTTCTGGGCTTTGGTGTCTTCAATTGTAAAATGAGAACGAAGCTTACTAGATCAGATGAAAAACCGATATATCGGCATTTGTTCTCAATCCTTGTGGCACAAGCACTGTAGGTGCCCTTTTAATAGAAGAGGAAACAGGCCCAGAAGTGGAGGTGTCATAGCTATTGAGCGGCAGGAAGGTTTTACTCTAGGCCATGATTCCTGTCTTTGTAAACCACGAAATATATAGCCTTTATTTAAAGGATTCTGTTAAGTATCCTTGAGGCTTAAAATAGTTACCTATGACCTGCTAAGAATTAGCATTCAAAATTTAGATGTGGTAGAACATGGAAGTGATTGTCCCTACTTCTTAGCCAACAGAAGCACAGAAAGAAGTTGTTGCTCTTGTGTGTAGTTTAGGATTCTCCCATGTATAATTGAGCAACAGCAATGTGCACCCTCTGGGATGGGAATGAAGATGAACATTGTTAGACTGGATATATTAGGGTTATACGTTTATATATACACACATATATGTATATTAGTATATATATGGTTAGGGGCTGGATATGAGGGTTCTGAAAAATGGCAGCAGATCAGAAGTTTTGAGTTGTGGGTCTCCCTAACAGGAAGAGGGTTGTTTACCAAGTTTCATGGATAGGGGCATAGGGGCAGCTAGGTGGTGCAGTGGATAAAGCACTGGCACTGGATTCAGGAGGATCTGAGTTCAAATCTGGCCTCAGACACTTCACACTAGCTTTGTGACCCTGGGCAAGTCACAACCCTCATTGCCCTGCCCCAAAATAATTTCATGGATAAAGAGCAGAAAAAAAGGGGTGGGGGGTGGGGTGGGAAGCTAGGTTGCACAGTGGATAAAGCACTGGCCCTGGCCCTGAGTTCAAATCTAGCCTCAGACACTTGACACTTACTATCTGTGTGACCTTGGGCAAGTCACTTAACCCTCACTGCCCCGCCCCCCAGGGCAAAAAAAAAATCTAGGGAAAAAACACAGGGGTGGAAACTTTCTGCCCAAAATGTTGAAAGGGTCATGGCACTCAGATCACCCAGAGCTGGGATGAACCCAAGACCTCTGGACTCCAAAACCAACTTCCTGTCAATTTTTTTTGGGGGGGCAGGCAATGGGAGTTGTGACATGCCCAGGGTCACACAGCTGGTAAAGTGTCAAGTATCTGAGGCCAGATTTAAACTCAGGTACTCCTGAATCCAGGGCCGGTGCTTTAACCACTGCGCCATCTAGCTGTCCCCCTTCCTGTCAATCTTGATGCAACAAAAGATGTCAGTCATGCTTTCTGAAAATCACTACTTTCCTTCAAAAGCTGCAACCCCTAGTTCACTCTTGGGTCTGCCCTTTGTGACCTCAGGGGTTTTCCCAGTAATCCCTAATTACAGCGAAACATACATGTTTAGAGGGTCAGGTCAAGTTCTCCTTGCTATAAAGGTCTGGACTTGAATTAGAGGCTAGAAAATGGACATCTTGAAGGTGATTTTGAGGGGCATTGGGAGAATCTGAAGAGACAAAGGGATGAACAGAGGTAAGTGGGAACAATGAGAATAGCTCAAAGGGAGGAGGGGAGACTCAATGGGAAGGGAAAGAAAGAGTTGAGAACGGGCCAGGTTAGTGGGAAGAAAAGACATGGGGTGTGGTTGCCAAGAAAACTTAAGGTGAGATTTGAAAGGCAATGGCTTATATATGTGTGTGTATATATATCTATCTATATGGATATGGATATGATATATAGATACATAGATATAACCTATATCAGATTACCTGCTGTCTAGGGGAGGGGGGAGGGAGGGAGAAAAATCTGAAATTGTAAAGCTTGTATAAACAAAAGTTGAGAACTAGCTTTACATGTAACGGAAAAAATAAAATACCTCATACATTGAAAAAAAAAAATAAAGGCAGAAGCTGGAGAAAAAAAAATAAGGTTCCTATTTTGGACCTTGACTTCAGCAATGAACTTGGTATTGTTGGATGAGATGGCAAAATGTGCCATGGGTTTGAAGCCCACTTTTAGGAGCCAATAGTGTGACCTAGCTTTGAAGAATAAGAGATGGTGAGAGGTGAAGCCAAGATGGTGAAGGAAAGGCAGTGACTTCCTGGAGCTCTCCCTCAAAACCCCTCCAAATACCTTCAAATAATGCCATAAGACAATTCCTGGAGCAGCAGAACCCACAAAAGGATGGCTTTAGGAGGTCGGCAAGAAAGGTCTGTCCTCACTGGGGTGAGAGTGGAGTGCAGACCCAGCCCCAGCCCCAGAGAATCAGGCCTCTGGAGCCTTGGAATTAGCTGAGGCAGCAGCTACTTCTGGAACTCAGCTCACGGACCAGTGAGGGGGTCGAACGGTTGGCCAGGGGAAGATTGTAGGAGTCTGCTGGCACTGAGGCTCTATTGTGTTGCCTGCCCGTGCTCGGAACCAGGAAGCAGTCTTGAGTGGCAGCCCAGGTAGGGGAGGGGTGCAGGCATGCTGGAGCTTGCAACCACAGTGAACCCAGAGCAAGCAGTCTGTAGTTAATTACAGATCAGAGCACAGGCCAGGAGAGTGTAGAACGTGCCTCTGTTAAATCTTACCACCTGGGACCCCCTGAAGCTTGGGACAGTGTGCCCTGGAAGCAGTGCCCCACTTTAAAAAGTCAAGAAATAGGGGCAGCTAGGTGGCGCAGTGGATAAAGCACCAGCCCTGGAGTCAGGAGGACCTGAGTTCAAATCCAGCCTCAGACACTTAACCCTTACTAGCTGTGTGACCTTGGGCAAGCCACTTAACCCCAATTGCCTCACCAAAAAAAAAAAAAAGTCAAGAAATAGGCTAGAAAAAATGTGCAGATGGAAAAAAAATTGCTGATCCTAGGAGGCTTCTTTGGTGACAAAGATCAGTATACATCCTCAGAAGAAAATAACAAAGTCAAAGCTCCTACATCCAAAGCTTCCAAGAAAAATATGGATTAGTCTCAGGCCACAGAAGCGCTCAAAAAGGACTCTGAAAATAGAGGTCGAGGAAAAAATGGAAAGAGAAATGAGAGAGATGCAGGAAAAGTCATGAAAAGTCAACAGCTTGAAAAGCCAAATTGGCCAAATGGAAAAGGAGGTACAAAAGCTCTCAACAATTCCTTAAAAATTAGGCTTGAGCAAATTGAAGCTAATAAGTTTATGATAAATCAAGACACAATAAAGCAAAACCAAAAGAATGAAAAAATAGAAGGCAATGTGAAATATCTCCTTGGAAAAACAACTGACCTAGAAAATAGATCTAGGAAAGATAATTTGAAAATAATTGGACTACCTGAAAACCATGATTAAAAAAAGCTTAGGGGAGGGGCAGCTAGGTGGTGCAGTGGATAGAGCACGGCCCTGCAGTCAGGAGTACCTGAGTTCAAATCCGGTCTCAGACACTTAACACTTACTAGCTGTGTGACCCTAGGCAAGTCACTTAACCCCAATTGCCTCACCAAAAAAAAAAAAAAGTTTAGATATTATCCTCCAAGAAATAGTCAGGGAAAATTGTCCTGATATTCTAGAAGCAGAAGATAAAATAGCGTGAAATTTTCTGATGGGTCCTAGGCTTAGATTACATGTACTGCTAGTGAATATTTGAGAAAATGAGGCTGAGGGGTTTAAAAAGATAGAGGTGATTTCATTAAGAGTCCAAATTGTAGGACTGACTATGCCGTAATTGGCTGCATAATCCCAACATGTCCAGCACTACTTTAGGGAAATTGAGGATGAGGGATTTAAAGGGACTTGGGGGAATTCACAAAACCAGTCCAACACAAAATCTAAGGAGGCCTTCAGGGTCCACAGAATCCAAAACCTTTTTAAAAAAATAAAATCATCCATAACCCTAATAGAACCTTGGAATATGATATTCCAGAGGGCAAAGGAACTAGGATTACAGCCAAGAACCACCTACCCAGCCAAACTGAGTATAATCCTTCAGGGGAAAAATGGGATTTCAATGAAAGAGAGGACTTTCAGGCATTCATGATGCAAAGACCTGAAGTGAATAGAAAATTTGACTTTCAAATACAAGACCCTAACAAAGCATAAAAAGGTAATCAGGAAAAATAAATCATGAGGGATATTAAAAGGTTAAACTGTTTACTTTCCTACATGGAAAGATGATATTTCTAACTCATAAGAACTTTCTCATTATTAGTGCAGCTGAATGGAGTTTACTTAGAGGGCACAAGTGTGAGTTGAATATGAAGAGATATCTTTAAGGCATTTATTTTTTTGGTTTGTTTTTTATTTTTTTGAGCAATTTGGAACTATGGCCAAAAGGCTATAAAACCATGCATACTCTTCGACTTAGCAATACCACTACTAGGTTGGTATCCAAAAAGGGATTTAAAAAAAAAAAGTTGAATTCGAAATTGGGGTGATGGATTAGGATGGAACACTATTGTGCTGTAGGAAATAATGAGCAGGATGCTCTCAGAAGGACTTATGAAAAATATACATCTACAGAGAAAGAACTGATGGTATCTGAATACAGATCGAAATATATATACTTTTTGTTAGTTCCTCTTTCTAAAGGTTTTTTGGTCTGTTTTCTTTCACAACCTGACTAATGTGGAAATGTTTCTGTGACTGCACATGTATAACTTATACTGAATTGCTTGAGTTCTTAAGGGAGGGGTGGGGAGGGAGGGAGGAAGAGAATTTGGAACACAAAGTTTTAAAAATCGATGTGAAAATTTGTTTATACATGTAACTTGGGGACAACTCTAAATAAATAAATAAAATTTAAAAAAAGAATAAGGGATGGTGGATTTATATAGCATGGGGGGGCGGTATATGCCTCTGTGCTTGGGTTTGGAGTGTTGGGTTCCACTCTGGGCACTGGGAAGTCTTAAGAATCTTGTTTAGAACAGACTGAAGAGCTCAAGGGATTGATTGTCTTCCAAATGCCTCAAGGGTGGAGATGTGGAAAAGGGAAGGTGTGCTTCCCTGAGGGAGGGAACTGCCCCAGGGCACAGGGGCACTGTAGCTGCAGCAATGAAACTCAATGACCTAACTGAAGACCTCGAGAAAAGAACATCTAGGCCTGAGGCGACAAAACTGGCATTTGCACAGCGACATTTTTATTGCTACTTAAGGCTTCCCTGCACATCAGTAGTTTTCTCTGTTTTTGGCATTTAAAGAAATTGCACAACAATAAACATTTGCATCATTCTACTAGACCTTCCCCAAAGCAAACCAGATGAAGCTTGTGCTTCCTGGGGAGACAAGAGAGAAGCAGAAAGGGAGCTGAATCAGCTGTAGCAGTGGGAGGGACAGGCTGGTGCGTGCAGGGTCAGGAGAAAGAGCCTAAGACGACCTGGGACTCGTTTTCAGGCCTTTTCCACACAGCTCCCGGTGATTTTCCAGCTGATTTCTCCTGAGTAATTTAGATCCCCGCTCTGGCGATTCCAGAGTGATTCTTGGAAGGAGTCTTGCAGGAAAGGTCTGACCGCAACTTGGCCAAGTCCCAAAGATTGATCCATTTTTGGTGGGTGGGTAAGTCGAGGAGCAACTATGAAGAGGGGAGGACCAATGGAAGCCGTGTTGCCATTGGGTGCTGGGGCAAGATCAGGAGCAGCAAGCTAATGTGCTCAGTAAACCCAGGAGACAGGAACCCACTGAGGGGAACTGCATGCCTGCTCAAAGGCCTCTTGCAATATCTTGAGGCTCTCATCAATACCATTATTTACCAGCGTAAGATCAAAATAATGTGCATATCTGTTGTGGATAGTCTCAGAATCCTTTTGCAGTTGCTGCAAAGCTTCTGACTGCAAAGAGAAAAGGAACAATCAATGAAATTGTGTTGCCCCTACAGGCTATGGGCCTCTAACTGCTGCTGTCAGCATCCCACCTTACATTGCTTCTTGGTTCTACTTTTTGGTGTTGCTCCTAGGACACTACTTGGATAGCCTCCCCAACCCTCTCTGATGGTAGGAGTGGCTGGTTAAAAACAAGGCAAAAAGAATCCCAGCGGGCCAGCCACTGGTCCTGAAGCGAGGGAGCTTCTGCTCTCTTGGCTTCCACCTTTTGTCCTCTTCCACAGAACAAAGCCTTCCCCCCCCTACTCCCCACTCCTCCATCCCCCATTCCAGTCTTCTCCATCCCACACACACCTCCCAGAGAGGAGAATGAATCTTTGGAGTCCTCAAACTTAGCATTCCGAATTGATTTTGTATCCCATTATGTTAACTCAGAACATCAGTGGTTTCCAGTTTCTGCACTTACATATACTACTATTCTGACCAGTAAACACAGATGTTTTGTTGTGATTTTTGACTTTCAGATATACTACCAGATTTCTCTCCAGAAAAATTTATCAATTTGTACCAGCAAACCAGCCGTTTCTCAATCCTACCAGCATTGCATTTTGCTGCTTTTAATTAGGTTTGCAATTTGAAGGGTGTGAGGCAGCATCTCCAAGTTGTTTTAACTTATACCCTCTTAAGTTGAGCATCTTTAAGACTATTTCTTTAAATACAAATTTCATTTTGAACTAATTTTCTCTACCATCCCTTGTGACAAAGAAACAATTTGTTTCTTTGAAAAACTGTTCATGTTCTTTCTTTGACCATTGTAGAGTGGATCATACCTCATACCACTCCAGCTTTGAGACGTTTCTTGTCTTTTTTTTTTTTTTTTGCTCTGGAGGGGAAGGGGTTGCAATCTGTGAAATTTCATTCCCTGTCCCCCTCCCTGCCCCAGAAGTAGCCACCTTCCAGCTATGACTTCCTACTCTGTGATCAGCCTGCTACCTTCTGTTCCTGCAGGAACTCACCAAGGAACAAACATGGGGCTCCAGTCCTTTCCCAACCAATTTTCTAAATAAATAACCCTTTCCAAGTTTTTGTCAATAAACATCCATCTGAATGTATATAAAAGATTAATGTTTGCTTTTATACTTCCCAGTTATCCTTTTCATTCTTCTTTCCATAAAAATTTCATTCCAATTTTGTCCAACTCATATACAAATGACATAATACTAACAATACTGCCTAAATTCATTTACTCTCCTCCTTTGCCTTCTGGAATATCATATTCCAAGCCCTCCGATCCTCTAATGTTTTTGTGTTTTTTCTTTTCTTTTCTTTTTGTGGGGCAATGAGGGTTAAGTGACTTGCCCAGAGTCACACAGCTGGTAAGTGTCAAGTGTCTGAGGCTGGATTTGAAGTCAGGTCCTCCTGAATCCAGGGCCAGCCATCCTTTAATGTTGAAGCTGCCAGATCCTGTGTAACCCTGACTGTGGCTCCATGATATTGAAATTGTTTCTTTCTGGCTGCTTACAGTATTTTCTCCTTTTAAATTAATTTACTATCAAGGGTAATAATGAAAAATGGAAGGAAGGAGTGATGGGGAGCTATCAGTGCCAGATACCAGTGTGCTCTAAAGCCCTGACCACTGGTGGAAAGGTTGATCAGTGGAACAAATGGTGGCCCGGTGTAATATGACAGACCCAAAGATGCCAGTTATGAGGGAGGGACTCACTATTTGACAGAAACTGCTGGGAAAACTGGACAATCCTTGTATATATGTATTCGTATATATTGTATGTTATATATAATTGTATGCATGTGTATATATATATTGTAGTTATGTATATAAATTATATGTATATGTACATATAAATTGTAATAGATAAAAGAAACAAGCAGTTTTCAGAAGAAATCCAAGTTATTAAACAATCATTTAAAAATGTTTTAAATCACTAATTATTTAGAGAAATACACATTAAATCAACATAAAGGTTCTACCTCACACCCATAAGATTAGCAAAGATGAGCAAAGAGGAAAATACTGGAGAGGACATGAGAAAGTAGGGATGCTAATGCACCGTTGGTGGAGCAGTGAAGACTTGCCCCAGACACTTGATACTTACTAGCTGTGTGACCTTGGGCAAGTCACTTAACCCTCACTGCCCTGTAGATAGATAGATAGATAGATAGATAGATAGATAGATAGATAGATAGATAGAAAGAAAGAAAGAAAGAAAGAAAGAAAGAAAGAAAGAAAGAAAGAAAGAAAGAAAGAAAGAAAGGAAGGAAGGAAGGAAGGAAGGAAGAAAGAAAGAAATGGTAGGAAGTAGAAGCAGAGGTTAGGTGAATTGCCCTGAATCCAAAACAAATGTCTGAGACCAGATTTGAACTCCAGTCTTCTTGACTCCAGTTGGTGTAGTGGATAGAGTGCCTGGCCTGAAGTCAGGAAAACTCATCTTCCCGAGTTCAAATCTAGCCTCAGACACTGTGTGACCCTGGGCAAGTCACGTATCCCTATTTGCCTCAGTTCCTCATTTGTAAAATAAGCTAGAGAAGGAAATGATAAAACACTCCAGTATCTTTGCCAGGAAAACCCCAAATGGGGTTACAGCCTCTTGATGAGGGTGAAAGAGGAGAATGTAAAAGTCGTCTTGAAGCTTAAGATTAAAACAAAACACAAAAAACAAAAAGCTAAGCTCTTTGCAACTCGTCCCATCCCTTCCTGGCAAATTGAGGAAGAAGAAATAGAAGCAGTGTCAGATTTTATATTCTTGGGCTCAAAGATCCCTGCAGACAGTGACTGTTGTGATAAAATTAAGATACTTGCTCCTTGGACGGAAAACTAAGGCAAATCTGGACAACATAGAAAAAAGTAGAGACATCAACTTGCTGTAGAATCGAAGCTAGTTTTTCCAGTAGCAATGCACGGCTGTGAGAATTGGACTAGAAGGAAAGCTGTGTGCCACAGAATTGATGCTATTGAATTGTGGTACTGGAAAAGACTTGGGAGAGTCCCTTGGACAGCAATCAATACTTAAAGAAATGAAATCTGACTCTTTACTGAAGCTGAAATCCTTTGGCCACATAATGAGAAGACGGGACTTATTGGAAAAGACTGCCATGTTGGGAAAGATGGAAGGCAAAAGGAAAAGGGGACGGCAGAGGGAGAGATGGACAGACAGTGTCACAGAAACAACGAACATTAGCTTGCACAGACTTCCATATGATAGGAAGGCCTGGTATGCTATGGTCCACTGGGTCACAGTCAAATAACTTCCTGACTCCAGGCCCTGTGGCACCACCTAGCGGCCTCTGAACTAATGCAGAGCAAAACGAGCAGAACTAGAACAAGTTATGACAACAGCAGAGAAAAACACCTTCAGAAGACTTTGGCAGGGCTGTGATAACAGCCTTCACCTTCCTCCTCCTCCTCCTAAATTTGCGGCTATATTTGCCATGGGACTCTACAGGTACTAAATAAATATTTCTTCACTATTCTGAAATATTTCTGCCAAGATCTTTGGAATCCTAATTCTGTCATCTATTTTGGTGTTATTGAAAAATCTGGTGCCAGGTGCCACACCTAACAGCGTGGCACAAGGAGATCAGAAACTTTGTTAAATGCCTTTCAGTTTCCCCATATAGATCTATCTGTTCTTGGTAAACCCAGAGTGGCAGAGGATGTTCACAGCTGGGGAAAGAGGGATCCCTACAGACCTCCAAGCCCAGTTTTTAAAATCCTAACCTTTTTAAATAACCTGAAACATTGTCCAAGTTTATATATATATATATATATATATATATATATATATATATGTATCATACACATCCAAAACTTCAACTCTAAATGCTAAATGGACACACTTTAACTCTTTGATCAACTTTAAGGACTAGAGACACTTCTGTACAACTCCTAGGAGACACAGTCTTGGCAATCTGTACAGAGACAGTCACACATACAGAATCACTACCAGAAACCCTAAAACCAAGTCACCATGACTGCCACCCAAAAGACACAGAAAAGAAACTGACTCTCTTCAATAGGTTTAAGTGACAATACCCTTTCTCCAACTACCTTCGTAAGTACTGTTTTCTCCAGGGAAATTTCAAGCAAGCAGTAGATTGGCATATCCCTGGAAGAGCACTTGGCTTGTGCTCTCTGGTCCTCCTCTGAGTACTGACCTCAATTCATACTTCTCAGTGTGCATGGATGGGGCAGGAGCCTATTCAGGAATTGGATTTTTTTCTCATCCTTAGTTTCAGACAGACATTGCCTAGGGCAGGTGCTTAATGATAGTTCTTGAATTAAATGGAGTATCCTTAAAGGTGGGATTACAGGGGAGATAGGAGGGGAGTTTTCCCCAAAGGACCATATCAAATATGGAGCCCCTCTCCTTATGCTACAGTAATACACTATTCCCTTCACTCTTTTCAGAAGCTACTTTCTCTCTGGACTCAAGGAATGGTTTCCTTTGGGATGAAGAGGAAGCCATTCTCCAATAAGTGTCATTGTAGACAGCAGGATAATAATACCCAGCTCCTACCCCACCTCCATCATGAAGTAGTCTTGGGGGTCCAGGCTTTTCTTCCCTCTCTCTCACCGTCATTTTCCTGGTAACCTCCCCAGACAAGGGCTTTGCCTTTGCAGAATAATATGTTACAAGGGCAGTCAGTCAAACATACCTCCTGGTCATGGTGGAGGGTAGGGGGAGGGAGCAGGCAGGGAGTAGCAGGGGCAAAGGGAAGCATTTAGTTTCACAAGTAGACCTGAGGGGTAGGAAGCTCAATCTTGGAGCTGCTGATTTAGTTTGGGCAAAAATGTTCAGAATCCAAGGAACAGTTAGAGACCAGTCCTCTTGTTAAAGAGGAAGAGGCCCAGAAAAAGGAAGGCAAGAACAAAGGAAGATAAGTACAGGAGATAAACGTGGAAATAGGCATATAAAGAAAGGGAAAGAGCTGCAAGATTTGGTAGAAGTAGCTAGGAGATTGAGAGTCATACCTGGAGCAAGTAGCAAGTAGGTTAAAAAGCAGATGACAGCTAGAGGGGGTGGGTTGCCCAGGGTCTTCCCTTCTCTTTGCCCCAAGGGTTTTACCAAAAACACCTCAGGTTTAATAGAGGCAAGGAGCAGTCAGAATGGGTGGTCCACACATCCCAGAGTGTGCCCTCTCCATGTAGTCCCAGGTGTCCCTCCCCCTGCCTGCCAACACCATCCCACCTGATGGGCCTTGTCTGTCGGAGCAATGAACACGATGAAGGGGGACAGTTCTGCCGTCCGAATAATCTTCAGGGTCTGGGGAGGGAAGGAGAGAAGAAATGAAAGTGATTAAGAATGGTAAGTTGAGTCTCCCAAGCACTGCCATAGGCATTAGTATCTTCTGAACCCAGGTCTCTGCTGACTCTTAACACGCCCACAATCCAATTGGATTACAATAGTCTATTATTTGGGGGTTTAGAGAAAGTGACTGAGAGGTAAATCAAAGACTTCACCTCCAGGGGAGGCTTAAACACAACAGGATTCCCCCAGTCACTTTGCTCCTCTTTGGCCTGGGAGGGAGGCCAAAGCCTTTATAGAGGATGGATGATGGGGGAAAGGATGGGGTGACCACCTGACTAGGGAAAATTCCTCCTGGGGGTGGGGAAAGCTTGAGTGAGGGGTGGTGGTACTGACTTCTGGAGTTATCTCTGGCCTAGGGGCTTATCTCCCCTACTTCTTAGGTGTGTGTCCTTTAGCTAGTTGGCCAGTTTAAACTTTAATAGTTTAAACCCCCATGTCACTCCCCAAGCAAGGGTAACCCTTAGAAATCAGCAGCACTTTGCTCTCTGTTGGGGTCCGGGGCATTGGGTTTGACCTTGCTACCTCTTGTGTTCCAGGAAAAGTGATCTGTGTGACCTCAGCTGAGCACCCCCCCCCCCGCCCCTTCTGGGCCTCAGCCTCCTTTAAAATGAAGGAAGTAGGTAGGGTAAGCCTGTGGGCTAGGACTGGCCCGAATAAGAGGGCCCCAAACCCAGAGCAGGGATAGGAGCCACAAAGAGGCAGCCTGAAGCTTGGTGTCCAAGAAAGCCTCCCGATTCTTAGGGCTCTCCCACTCTCCCCTTGGCAGAAAGAAGCTGGATAACAATGTGCTTCTGCGTCACAGAGTCCTCGAACCTGAGATGGTGCAGTGTGACCCCAAGATCACCCAGTTCAAGCCTGAGATTCAGTGTTTTCAGACCAAAGAAAGGAGGTTGAGGAAGCAGTCAGGGACATACTCCAGCGTTTGCTTTCCTATTATTGCTTTCTCGTCCTCCAAAGTCATAAATTACTTCTTGAGGGGAAGATTTGCAAACCTGCCTGTGACCTCAAAGAAGGTGCGCTCCCCCCCCCAACTATAGGGGGTTCGATTTGAGGGAAACAGAAGACATTCTGCTCATGTGTTTAAAAAGTGACAGGGGAACATAACAATCTTGGTTCAGTTAAACAAATACTTCCCTCCATGGCATTCTCCCTTGCTAAAGTTTTCACAGCGTCTTAGGGAGGGACAACTCAAAGGTTTCCCAGAAACCTTGAAGACATGGGCCCTCCTCACCCCCCACACCTTTGGCAGGCTAAGGAACCCTATGGACCTCTTCTCAGAAGTTTTTAATAGGAAATAAAATGCAGAAGATTACAAAGGAAAGCAATTATACTGAAAGAGAATTACTAAAAAAAACAACTTTAAACCAGTTCTAATCCAAGGCTGCATGTCAAACCCTAAATGTGGCAACAGCCTTTCTCCATGAGGGGAGAAAAAGGGACTCTGAGAGCTAGCCCAAGCTCACAGACCAACCTGATCCATTTCAGGACAGATTCATCTGACCAGGGGCTACACAATTCCTCCCTCCCTCCTGTATGTCTGTCCATCCATTTGTCTGTCCTTCCGTCCTTCCTTCCTTCCCAGTGGTAGGTGCTGAGAATTGGAGGAGCAGAAATGAATTGGCTTTCTGGACATTTTTATGAAATGCTTTCTCTGCTGATGCCCAAACCTAGTTTTCTTCTCTTTTAAGAGGCCTGCTTGGCCGGCACAAGCCTAAGTTGTAGCATCCAACAAATAACAGGGAGTCTCTCAAAGGACACCCTTGCCCTTCCCCCATCAACCTGAAGCCAGTTCTTCTTCCTGTCATTAAGTATGGCCGCCTTAGCATTTCCTACTGCCTAGTGATGGCTAGTTTACTGGGATACTGAAGCTAACAGACAGCAAAGTGCTTTGGCCCAAGCCTCCTGCCCAGAACCCCTGCCCATTCACCTGGGGCTCAATGTCCAGGATGGCGACTTTGTCCTGCTGATGGATCTGGTGCAATGTCTCAAATTTGGTGCCAAACATGTTGCCCTGGTAGCTGCCAAATTCCAAGAACTCATTGGCTGAGATATTCTTGGTCATCTCCTCGGTGGAGATGAAGTGATAATCCTTCCCATTTTCTTCACTCTTCTTTGGAGGTCGGGTGGTATCTGCAGAAGAGAGCCAATAACAGTCAAGTTCAGGCTTCTCTCCATCAGCCGGACTACTGCCCTTGCCTCCTGACTGCTCTACCACACTCATCTTTCCAAAGCAGAGGGCTTTCCAGGTCACTTCCCTAACTCTGCTCAAAAGCTTCACTTTAGGCTCTCAGTTTGATGTTTAAGACCCTTCATAATTGTGCTCTGACCTCTTTCCTCACTTAGTTTATGTTATTTTCCACCCCTACCACCCACACACTCTGTTCCGGTCAAATTGACTGACTTGCTATTTCCCATAAATCATTGCATCTCTCGTCACCTTTACAATGTGTTCCCCATGCCTGGTGTGCCCTCCCACCTCACCACTGCCTTGCCTCCTTAGAATGCCTTCAAGAGGGTCAGATAGATGGTGCAGTGGACAGAGCACCGGCCCTGGAGTCAGGAATACCTGAGTTCAACTCCAGTCTCAGACACTTGATACTTACTAGCTGTGTGACCCTGGGCAAGTCACTTAACCCCAATTGCCTCACCAAAAAAAAAAAAAAAAGAATGCCTTCAAGATTTCTTCTAGATGGCCCAGCAGAAGGCCTTTCCTGGTATGACCTTCTCTCCCACCTACAAAAGGCCCTTCTGTTTATTTTGCATTTACTTTGGTGTACAGTATTGTGTCTCTCCCTGCTCCCCCTTATCTCCACCCAGTAGACTGGATGATCCTTAAAAGATGGGGTCAGGGGTAGCTAGGTGGTGCAGTGGATAAAGCACCAGCCCTGGATTCAGGGGGACTTGAGTTCAAATCCGACCTCAGACACTTGACACATACTAGCTGTGTGACCCTGGGCAAGTCACTTAACCCTCATTGCCCCACAAAACCCCCAAACTAAAAACAAAGATGGGGTCATTTTGCATTTGCAGAGAGAATTTGGAACTGTGATTTATCAGAGAGGAATTCCCAGTGTGGAAACTCCTTCCACCATTGCAGATGGACAGCCTGCCTTTAACTTTGAGGAGATGAGGGCTTAGGGGACTTGCCCAGAGTCACATGGGTGGGTGCCATGTGTCAGACACAGGGTTTGAACCTGGATCTTTCCAGTTCCTAGTTGGCTCATTATCTGCTAAGGCAGTCACCTGGGCCCTAACCTTGAGCAGAGGAAGTACTTAACAAATACTTATTGCATAAAGGTCCTGGAAGGAAGGGAAGCATTTTGTTGACTTTTTCTCAGCTAGGTTTCTGCAGAGCATTGCATCTACTTAGAAATGTCTATAGGGGAGGTCAACTTGGCTGTGGGAGGTAGGAAGGCCATGACCATGGCCTTGGGGCTGCTGGGCTCCTCTACCCCTTTGCTCTCCCAGGCTGAGGAAGATGCAGCCACAGACCTGGTAGCAGCCAGGTGACTTTGGGAAAATGAGCTGAAGGCATTGTGCCCATCTCTAAGTCACCCTCTCTACTGGGGACCTTGGTGGGAAACAGACAGTCAATTCAATCCCTACCACCTGGGCAAAGTGGGGCCATAGGCCCAACTCACAGCTCACAAGGCTGGCAAAGTACCTGACGAAATGGCCGAGTGTGGCATCAGAAGCCAAGGCCAAGGAATTTGCATTCAAAGGTTCTCTCTGAGGACTCAAGCATACCAAGACCAGGGGCACTGCCAAGATGTGACTCTTGCTCAGCTCGGGTCAGAGACGAAGGACTACACCAAAGACAACTTAGCTTCTGAGCATGATGAGAAACTGTCCACTCTACCAGGGCTACCAGACACTAGGGCAGAAGCAGGTTTCACAGAGTTTGCTTAGGCCTTAAATGCAGTCCCCAATTTGCATATGCATTGACTTCCAGGCTAGAGCTTGGCTGTGAAGCTCCTTTCTCCCAAAGGCCACTCACATGGAGCTGGGTACACAAACTTCTCTGGGTTCTTGTTGACCAGCGCATTCTTGATGTGGCTGCGGCCGACTCCATTGGCTCCTGTTTGGGGAGAGAAGAGAAGTCAGCGGGCGGAAGTGAGCAGCAGCAGGGCTGCCATCACCACTCTGAAAAAAGGGGGGCAGATCCCCGCAGCAGCTGGCTTCCTGCCGTCAGCTCCCACAGCTGTTGGCCATTCTGCCTGAGGACTGGAAGCAGAATGGGAGGGTAGGGTCTAATGCTAGGCCAGCAGCCTTCCTCCCTTCCCTGGGGGAAGGGAGGGACAAGGGCCTCTTTCCTCAAGTCCTCCTCTCTCTCCCTCTCCACCTAGTCCAGATGGTAAATTGTCTTTAAACACTCTGGAGAACCTTTAAGAAAAGCATCCAGCTTTGTGGTCAATGTGGATTGGTTATCCTCTCTCTTTCTATGTCTTTTTCCCTCTCCCTTGATCTCGCCTCTGTCTCTGTCCCTATCTCTCTGTCTCTCTCTTCTGAGTCTATCTCTCCCTATGTCTCTGTTTCTCTCTCACTACCTCTTCGAGGTCTCTATCTCTCCCTATGTCTCTGTCTCTCTGTCATACTCCCTCTTCTGGGTCTGTCTCTATCTCTCGCTATGTCTATCTTTTTGTCTCTCTCACACTCCCTCTTCTGAGTCTATCTCTCCCTATGTCTCTATCTCTATGTCTCTATCCCTTTGTCTCTCTCACATTCCCTCTTCTGAGTCTGTCTCTATCTCTCGCTATGTCTCTTTTTGTCTCTCTTTCACACTCCCTCTTCTGAGTCTATCTTTCTCTCTCCTGAGTCTATCCCTCTGTCTCTGTCTATCTCCCTCTTTTTCTCCCTTACACTCCCTCTCTCTTCTGAGTCTGTCTCTCTTTGTCTCTCTCCTTTTCTCTGTATCTTTTTCTCTTTCAAACTCCCTCTCTTCTCAGTCTACCTCTCTCTTTGTCTCTCTCCTTTTCTCTCTCTTTTTGTTTCTCACATTCCCTCTCTCTTCTCAGTTTGTATATGTGTTAATCTATTTCTTTGTCTCTCTCTACCTCTGTCTCTCACACTCCTTCTCTCTTCTGAGTCTGTCTCTCTATCTCTCTCTGTCTCCATCTATTTCTCTATTTGTCTCTTGTCTCTCTCTCTGTCTCTGATGAGATCAAAGATCGTTCCAGTGCCAAAGCATCAGAAATGTATGCCAGGGGGCAGCTAGGTGGCACAGTGGATAGAGCACCAGTTCTGGATTCAGGAATACCTGAGTTCAAATCCAGCCTCAGACACTTAACACTTACTAGCTGTGTGACCCCGGGCAAGTCACTTAACCCCAATTGCCTCACTAAAAAAAAAAAAGAAAAAAGAAAAAAAAAAAAAGAAATGTATGCCAGGAGCCTCTGCACTTCTCTCTTGGAGAACTCAAGCTGAAGGACCTGACTTTGGCTCATCTACCCTGTCCCTCATGCCTGGTTCACTCTCCCTCCTCATCTCCCCGAATTTTCCTGCTCTGCTTATCTCCTAACCTAGACATCTCTTTCTGACTGTAAATATTTCAGACTGACACCATAAGTCGACTGTAAGCTCCTGGAGGCCAGGGACTGTTTTATTCTGGTCTCTGGAGCCCCAGCATCTAGCCAAGCTCCCTAACATGATCTCCTCCCTTGTAGTTCCTGTTGGGTCGCTGCCCCCAGTCATGTGCTAAGACAGATACCACATTTCTGTAATCCAGCCAAAGAGGCTGCCACCTGCCCAACTCCACACACGCATGCACACACACACACACACACACACACACGCTTCTAATGGCACTGAGCTTTAGCAAACATCTTTGGAGGGTGAATGCCACTGGAGCAAGTACTTCTCCAATGACGGCAGAAGCTTTTCTCTGCCCGTGGAGCAGGCCTCTTCACATACCTATCAGCACCAGGGTCTTCCTCTTGAATGCAGGGAGCTGCACAACTTCCTCATAGGAAACCACGTCCAACTGATCGAAAACTAGAGACAAAGAGAAGTCAACAAGAGTGAACACCAGGGGTCACAACCCAGCATCAGTTCAAGTCTCCGGCCTGAGCTCAATTTCCTTCCCACCCCCTTTCCAAGGTTGTCTTCTGCTTTACAGCTGGGAGGGACCTCAAAGGTCATCTAACCCAACTCCTTCCTTTTACAGGTGAGGAAACTGAGGAGCAGGGACTTGCTGAAGGTCACACAGAAAGTAAGCAACAGAGGCAGGATTTGAACCTGAGAGACACTGATGCAGAAACCATTCTGGAGGAAGTACTTGAGTGACCTAAGCATTTGTGAAATCCTGGAGCCCAAGTTAGTACATTGAGAACAAGAGTGTGCCTGAGAGTCGGGGCTGGAAGGGACCAGTGACGCCACCCAGTCCATTTTACAGGTAAAGGAAAGTGAAACCCAGAGAAAGGAAGGAATTTGTCCCATGGTCAGCCAATACTAATAAGGAAAAGGACAGTTTCTAATGATAGGTGATCATACATTAATTTAGTAGACTCTGAAGTTCAGCCCACACCCAGCAAATTGAGAAAGATAACAAAAGACAGAGAATCCATGCTGGAGGGGCTATGGGAAAACAGGCATACTAAGACATCTTTGTGACATAGGGGCAAAATGTGAATTGGTTCAGCCTTTCTGGAAAGCAATTTGGAATTATGCAAAGAAAGTGACAAAAAATGTCTGTAGCCCTTTGACCCAGAGATCCCACTGCTCAGTATATACCCCAAAAAGGGCAAAGGGAGATGGAAGTCCCATCCACACAAAAATATTCATAGCAACACTCTTTGTAGTGGCAAAGAACTGGTCAACCAAGTGGGTTCTCATCAACTAAGGGAGGGTCAAATTGTGGGACATAAATGTTTTGGAATAACCCTGACCCTAATTTCACTGGAAATTCGTCAGAATAGGCAGAATTTGGGGGCAGCTAGATGGCACAGTGGATAAAACACTGGCCCTGGATTCAGGAGGACCTGAGTTCAAATCCGGCCTCAGACACTTGACACTTACTAGCTGTGTGACCCTGAGCAAGTCACTTAATCCTCATTGCCCCGCAAAAAACAAACAGAATAGGCAGAATTCAGAGACACCTGGGAAGACTTGTGTGACTATAGAATGAAATAAGCAAGAGATTTGATTGGCCTAAGGAAGAGGAGTCACCACTGGCCTCTCCTCCAACCCTCTCATGCAAAAAAAAATTATTGATGCCTTTTGTTTTATATAAACCTCTTCTCCAAGATAGATATTAAAAAATAGCAACCCCTCTGAAGAACATCTCTCAGGCCTTCTTCAGAGGCCAAGCATGTCCACCACCCAGAATTCCATTTCCTTTTTGGTTCTTTCCATTTCCATTGCCATACATGTTGTTCTGGCTTGGCTTGGTGCACTTCAGTCCTCATCAGCTCTTATATGTTCTTCTTATTTGTGAAGGCACAGTAATGTTCCCTTAAATTCATGTGCCACAGTTGGTTTTGTCATTATCAAATTGATGGGCATCTGCTTTGTTTGCAGTCCACCACTTACCCCCAGAGTCTTGCTATAACTGTTTTTGGTGCATAAAGGAATGGAGTCTTTGGGAAGTAAGATGTCTGAATCAAAGCACATGGATACTTTTCTTAGTCACATAAAAAAGCCTAATTCCAAATTGCTTTTTGGAAAGGTTGAAACAATCTGCAGATCCACCAATGATGTATTTGCATTTTGTTTGTTGTTAGATGAACACTCAGAGTGGTTTGGATTTCAATTCCTTACTTGTGTCATGAATGTTTTAGCTTATTCTTTTCTATGGTTATTCATAGTGGGCAATTTGTCTTTTGAGACTTGTTTGTTGAACTCCTTTGACCACTTACAGGTTAGGCAATATGTATTTGTGTTATATCTTTAGAAATATTGAATATCAGAGTTTTATCAAAGAAATGTAAATATTTCCCCCCATTATATTTTTCTTTTTAATTTTATTTTAGTCATTTTGATTTTGTTCATGCAAAATCTGTCCAATTTTATGTAATCCAAATTTGTGGTATAGTGCCTCAGGTACTGGACTGGAGTCAGGAAGACCTAGGTTCAGATTCTACTTTAGTCCCTTATCCACTGTGTGACACTGGGTAAGTCACCTAAGCTTTCCTAGCCTCAGTTTCCTTACCTGGAAAATGAGAAGGTTGGAATCAGAGACCTAGAAGGTCCCTTTCAGTTCTAAATCTATGATGCTTTTATGATCTCGATTTCTTGTAGATTATGAAAGTAGTTCCACTTATCTTTTCCCCAAATACGTTCATTTAACCATTTCTACATAGGTCACACATCTGGCCTTCACCCTCTTCTCTTTGGCCTCTGCCACTCCCATGGCTGCAATGCTGATTTCACATCTATTTATCCAGCAGCAGCCTCTCTGCTAATCTCAAACCTTGCATCTCTGCCTTTCTGACATCTCCCAATGGATACCCCTCCTGTAGGTGTTTCAGACTTCCAAAACCCCAAACAGAACTCATTCTCCTTCTGCCCAAATCTTCCCCTGATTATCATATCACTGAGGGCACCACCATCCTTCCAGTCAACCAGGCTCCAAACCTAGGTGGCATCAACGATGCCTCAGCCCACCTATATTAGATCTGTTGCTAAGGCCATCAGTTTTACCTTCACAACAAGTGCCAGACCTCTTCTCTTCATGCCTGGACTATTGCAATGGCCTGCTGGTGGGTCTGCCTGAGTCAAGTCTCCTTCCCCGCCCCCAATCACCACATTGGGTCATCATCCACTCAACTGTCAAAGGGATTTTCCTAAAGAGCAGGTCTGACCACGTTGCTGTTGCCCCACTCCCACCCAATAGACTCCAGTGGCTCCCTATCATGTCCTCCATTCCGAGTCCTTCATCACTCACCCCCCTCCTGGCTTTTGCACTGACTGCCCCTCACCTCCTGGCTTCCTCGGCTTCCTTCAAGTCCTTGTGAAAATCCCACCTTCTCCAGGAAAAGCCTTTAGTCACCCCCATTCATTCTAGTGCTGATTTCCACTTTATCCTGTATTTCGCTCATTGGGACATGCTTGTGCTCCCCCATTAGACTGTGAGCTCCTTGAAGCCAGGGACTGTCTTTTCCTTCTTTTTGTATATCCAGCACTTAGCAAGTGCCTGGCACATGGTAGGTGCTGAATCGATGTGTATCCACGGTTACTGCAGTTTTTGATCTAACATGCTGGTCTAAGTCCATTTGAGGCCAAAATACTTCCCAGTTTTCCTAGTAGTTCTTATCAAATAGAGTCCTTCCCTAAGTACAAGCAGTTGATGGCCTTGCACTTATGGAAAGAAGGCATGATTATGTTGTTTAGAAAACGAACTCATTATTATACTGTTTAAATCCATCTTTACGTGCTTAGGCACTGCTTGTACCCAGACTGTTGCTTGACCTCGAGAACTTCCTAGGAAAGCTGGGATCCGCCTGAGCTTGTGTTTTGGTTTCCTTTTGTGTTCTGGCCTCATCTAAAGTCCATTTGACAATTACTCGTATCTACCTCGATCTACCTGGCTTTCCAGCTGCCTGGCTCAGTGATTCACGTGGGACTCATACAGGCCAGCTTTGTCAGATGTTTTACATGTGACTTGTGTGCAGAAATCTTTTTCAAAGTCCTATATGATGCCAGTCTTCCAGAGACTGGGAGAGCATTCTTTCTTTCTGGCTTGCTCTGCTCTACCAAACGACCTCATAAATGTCTTTCTAAACCTATTTCCAATTCGGGGGTTTGTTCTCGTGAACACACTGACCCCCCCATTTTACGGAGAAAACAGGCCTAGGAAGGAGAAGATGAGTGACACAGTTCAGCCTGTCCCCCTCACCCCCTTATCCCTCGCTCTCGTATGCGGGGATGTTCACAGACATGTCGACATGCTCTCAAACAGGCTCAACCTCCACCCCCCACAAAGAGCCCCATGACGATTTCACTTCTATAATACTGGGCTCTGGGCACTACCTCCTACCCTTCCATCTCTCCCTCTGCCTCATCCCTCTTTTCCAAGTCCATGTAACCTATTCTGGCTTTTCCTCTGTTCACAGTTTTCGATCAATCATCTGCTGTTCGCTCCCCATGAAGCCTGTGATCCCATGTTCTTCTGCTGCACATACCTTGTCAAACTCCAACTCAGGCTGACCCACATCTCTGCCTGCTTTGCTGCCACTCATGGAGTGACAAATGACAGTGGAGAACATCCACTGACAGTTCCTGTGACCTGACTTCAATCGAGTGCAGGCTGCTACATGGAAATTCTCTCTCTTTTACAGCCTTTGATCCTCATTGCACACTTCTTCTTTCCTAAAGCTAACGAAATCCTCTCATCTTCTTGGCCCAGAAAGTCAGGAGGTAAAAGGTGATGAGAGAGAGCACTCCAGACATGGGGGCTGGCCAGCCAGAGAAAATGCTACCCCCTACCCCTTCCTTCACCATTTTCTCCCAGCAGAGGGGGAGCCTTCTAGGTAAGATTTGACCTCTGGGCAACTCCTGATGCTGCTAAGCACCCTGCCACCCCAGGCTCTGCCCACTTCAGGTTTTTGGGTTTTTTTTGTTTTTTTTTTTGGGGGGGGGGGTTGCAAGGCAATGAAGGTTAAGTGACTTGCCCAGGGTCACACAGCTGATAAGTGTCAAGTGTCTGAGGCTGGATTTGAACTCAGGTCCTCCTGAATCCAGGGCTGGTGCTCTACCCACTTTGCCACCTAGCTGCCCCCAGGTTTGTTTTTAAGACTAGGATTACTGAATTTCAACAGACTTGGTTTCTTTCTGGGAAGGGGACCCAGTAGCCACCTGCCTACACACTAGCCCAGTAGCAGATGGGATGCTAGACTTAAGAGCCAGGAAGGCCTAGGTTCCAATCCTGCCTCTGAGGCACTTACTGGCTCATAACTCTGGGCACATTCCCTGTGTCCTGATACAGAAAAACCAAAGGGACTCCTAAGGGGCCACACTTACCTCCTGAGTTGCTGTTGGGTTCCCAGGGGATGGCATCCGTCAGCCCTTGGCCAACCTTAAAGTGCCAGAGAAATGTGGGCCACTGTCTGAGAGTGGCAGACAGACAGTGAGCCTTGTCCCCAAGCAGAAAGGAAAAGCTGCCCCACTTCTGCTTGGCTCAGAACCCTTTCCACACATACATGACCTCACTGGATCCTCACAACAAGCCTAGGAGGCAAGTGCTTTCCTCAAGGGAAAGGTCTGTCCTCTCATGGCCTCTGTTGAGGGGGGCACCGACTTGACAGGGCAGGCAGGAAGTGAACTTCCAGGCCTCCAGGGCTGGCAATCTCCCCGTTTTATAAGTTGGCCCCAGTGATCCTTAGTCACCCACCAGCTGGTGGCAGCAGAGAGTCCCAGGTGAGGTGTGGAGGCCCATAAGACTCCCATCCCATGCTGCCTCCCAAGGAAGGAAGAGGGGGATTGGCTTACTTGAGCTGTGCTTTGCCAGGTACTTGTCTTTGTACTTCTTCTTCTTCCCCCCAAAGGGGCTGCAGCTTGGGGACTCAGCCCGAGTAGTTGACTGGGCCATGCTTGCCACTCTCCTGGGGGAACCAAGCCCAGAAATACTCAGTGAGGGGTGGGGGTGGCTAGGGGTTCAGTCCCCCGCCCGTATCCCCCCTTGCTCGGCCCCCCAAAGTTGCCAGGGATTTGTCTTTCTCCTTCCCCCCATCTGAAGTAAGCACAAGCCCCAGACGAGGTGGCCGAGGACAAGCTACAGCTCAAACTGTCCCAGAGTCACTCCTCTCAGCATCCCCACAAGTCACCGGAAGGCCTGAGGTGATGGCTGTCCCTGCCCCACCCCATATCCCCTTCTTTCCTCACTCAGACATTGTCAGACCACATGGAAGATGGGACGGGCGGGGGGCAGGGCCTGGGGTGAAGAACAATCAATGTTTAGAAGGAGGGCAGATGGGAGGGAGCCCAAGCCTGACCCTTGGTTAAGCAAGGCCAAGACCAAGGGGGAGTTTGTACCCTTTTTTTCCAAGTGATGGATCTCAAAGTGTCAGTGAATATAATGGCGTATTTAGAGAGTTTCAGACTTAAGGGGCAGAAAAGAAGCAGCTTTGATGAGGCTGGGAACAGGGAGGGGGAGGCAGCTTCTAGGACACAGGGAGGGGAGAGCCACAGTCCTGGAAACAGGCACTGAGCAGAAGGCTTTGATACAAATGTAAGCCATTCAGCTGCCTGGGTGAGATAAGGGCAGATATGGAAGTACATGTACAGAAGACATGGGGGAAGAGGGGAGAGAAAGGGGGAGAGTGACAGAGCAGCCAGCCTGCAGGCACGTTGGGAAGACAGGGACCCAAGCTTTGGAAAGGTAACATGGACGAGATGGGCCCCAAGAGGCCTTGGGGATCTCAGAAAGCTGCTTTGGGCGCCTTTGCAAGGCTGAGCATCACCAGAAACACCCTCTAGTCTCTCCCTTTATCTCCTTTTCATTTCTTTTTTTTTTTTTTTTTTTGCGGGGCAATGGGGGTTAAGTGACTTGCCCAGGGTCACACAGCTAGTAAGTGTCAAGTGTCTGAGGCCGGATTTGAAGTCAGGTACTCCTGAATCCAGAGCTGGTGCTTTATCCACTGTGCCACCTAGCCTCCCCCTCCTTTTCATTTCTAATACAGGAGAAAGAAACTTTGTACCTTCAGTTAGACTAGTTGAGTCAGCATTTAGAACACCAAGCAATCTAATCAATGGAAAAGCAGGTAAGACACAGGTGAGGTCCCGGTAAAGGGGTCCTCTCAGTCACTACAATACTGCAGGATGGATTAGCCCCTGACCCCCTTTTACAGATGAGGAAAATGAGGCAGACAGAGCAGAGTGATTGAGCCAGGGCTAGGGGGCTGCTCAGTGGCAGAAGGAGAATGTCAGTGCAGGTCTTCCTCATTCACAGACTCACACCTAGAAGGAACCCTCACTCTCACACACATCCTCTTCCGGGCTCTCCAGCTTATCAATACGTACCCCAACTAATGAGCACAGTCCTCCAAATGAGGTCAGACAAGGGCAGAGGACCACGGGATGGTCACCTCCCTATACCTCGAAGCTCAGCCACTCTGAATGCTGCCTCAGAATGAGATTGATGCCCACTCCCAAAATGCTAACTGCCTCTTTTCTTCCCCCAACCTCACCTGTAAAATTGGGTTTTTTGAACCCAAGTGTTAAGACTTTACTTTTTTTTTTTGCGGGGCAATGAGGGTTAAGTGACTTGCCCAGGGTCACACAGCTAGTAAGTGTCAAGTGTCTGAGGCCTGATTTGAACTCAGGTCCTCCTGAATCCAGGGCTGGTGCTTTATCCACTACACCACCTAGCTGTCCCAAGACTTTACATTTTATCTTCTTCAATTCAGCCTGAGAACTTTTGGGATGCTCAGTCTGTCATCCTGTACACTAGCTCTCCCTTCCAGCTTCAGGGTTTGTGACCATTGGATATACATGCCGTCATGCCTTGAGCCAAATCATTGAGAAAAGTGTTAAAGAGCACAGAGCCAAGCACGAATCCCCCAAAGCATGCCACTAGAAACTTCTTGCCAAGCTGACACTGACCCATTCTCCAAGTTCTGAATCCAACTCATCATCTTCCTGTCTAGTCTACATCTCTCCACATTCTCCAAAATACCAGAAGAGAAGAAGATACTTTCTTCCAATGTTTTGTCCAAGTAAATGCTATCTCCTACATTCCCTCAACTATTAGTTTAGTTGATTACCCCTGAGGTTTAAAAAAAATAGTCTCCTCTAGTCCAAACTGGCTCTCTGAAGGTGCCCAGTGGATGTAAAGGAGATTCTCTTACTCATTACAGTAAGAACCCTGTCTCAGAGTTTGTTCCTCAGAGGTTTTCCTTCCTCACAAAATAAGGCTTTCCCAGGTCTTTCATAGATAAGAGAACCATGGAATGGGAAGGTACCTAAAAGGACGTGGCCCAGTTCTGGAAATCCTGTGGCAGCATGTCCTGGGATTTCCATCTGACTTTTTCCAATGATAGGGAACTAACCCCCTCTCCAATGCCCAATTCTCATTTCTATCATACTTTACAAGGTGCTTTCCCCCCTGCCCTGGGGCTGGGTCTGACACCACCACCACTCTTCCATGCAAATGCCTTTCAAATACTTGAAGACAGATATCCTGCCATCCCCTCCTGAATCTTGTCTTCTCTCAGGCCCATCTTCTTCAACCAAGGACATGGTTTCACCACTCTTTTCTGGATTTAGGACAGCTTGTGAGTATCTTTGCCAAACTGTGGCTCCTGGATCTGGAACCAGTCCTCCAGGTGTATTACCAGGACCGAGTGCTTCCAAGCCTCAGAGGCAGCACAGCAAAATGAAGTGAATATGGGTGATGGCTTAGAAATCCAGAATGAGGCCCATTCTCAGCCGTGGCAGGTATGAATTGTGGGTGTTCTAGGCTTACTGTTCTAAGCTGCTCAGACAAGTGAAAGCCTTGGAATTGACTCATCTTATGGATTAGCTACTTTTACAAAACAGCTCTACATAACGGAGATTTGCAAGTTCATGTACAATCTCCTCTCTGTGTAGGGAAATGCTCGCCTTGTTGGTGTTTGTTGAGTTTAGAGTAACAAAAAAGAAATACTGATTTTAGAAAAGAATATTGGAGAGACAGCTAGGTGGTGCTGCACTGGAGAGAGCACCAGCCCTAGAGTCAGGAGGACCTGAGTTCAACTCCAGCCTTAGACACTTACTAGCTGTGTGACCCAGGGCAAGTCACTTAACCCCCAAAAAAGACTGTTGGATTGAGAGTCAGGGAAACTGGGTACCAATTCTGATGCTACCACTTATTATTTACTTAAATGGTAAGCCCCTTGAGGGGAGGGACTGACTTTTGCCTCTTTTTGTTTCCCCAGTGCTTAGCAGGGTCACTCCTAGCACACATTAGGCACTTATTACCTCTGTGAACTTCAGCAAGTTACTACCTCTGGGCCTCAGTTTCTTCATCTGTAACATGAGGGATTGGAATCAATGACTTGCTGAGGTCTCTTCAAGCTCCAACTCTAGGATTCTATAGTAAGATAGCCTTAGCTTTTTCCTAAAGTATCAAGTCCAATACTATTACTTTACAGATAAGGAAACTGAGGCCCAGAGGTCAAGTGACTTATCCATGGTCATACATATGATCCTAGATCTAGAGCCAAAAAGATCCTCAGAGGTTGTCGAGTTCAACTCTTTCATTTTTCAGGAAAGGAAACTGAGGTACAGAGCACTTAATTGTTGACTTGGCAAGACCTGGAAGTAGCAGCATCGGAATTCGAACCCAGGTCTCCCTGGACTTAACCACAAAGGTTTTTAACTACAAGCTGCTCCAGCAGAATATGGCCTCAGGGTGACTTTGCCTCCTCCCCAAACAGGCAGGCTAGAGAGCTCCGAGGGGGAAGAGAACTTGGAAATCAGCCAGGCCAACCCCTTTATTTTATAGCAGAGGTCACTATGGCCCAGAAAGCAGTGGTGAGGAAAGTACTGTACAAGCCTTCAGGCACTCTAGAGCATTGGCCTGGTGATGAATATTCCAGGTCTTGGGGGGGAGGGGCATTCAGGGAAGATTAGAACCCAAGTTTTTGCCCTCCAAGTCCTAGGTACTTTGTTTTTTTGGCGGGGCAGTGAGGGTTAAGTGACTTGCCCAGGGTCACACAGCTAGTTAAGTGTCAAGTGTCTGAAGCTGGATTTGAACTCAGGTCCTCCTGAATCCAGGGCCGGTGCTTTATCCACTATGCCACCTAGCTGCCCCCCTAGGTACTTTTGATGGAAACATTTTGGGGAGTTGTGCCAGGTCAGTGAGCTTCTCTTCACCTCCTCTTTTTAGCCCAAAGGAGTCGAAATGCCCCCATCTAAGTCAGCTGAATCTGGACTCAAAGGACCTAGGTTCAATTAACCTGTGTGACCTTGAGTCTCAGTTTCCTCCGCTGTAAAGCGATGGAGTCAGATTTGATGATTAGCTCTAACATACCAAGCTGCATCTCCTCACCTATCCTCTTCCCTTTCTGCTCACACTGTTAGAATGTCTCTACCCTCTGTCCCCCAACACACACAGCTTGTATTTCTTCTCCACGTTCATGAGCCCCTAGAGGACACATGGCCTGTTTCCTCGGGGCCTCTGCATGTCAGCCCCTGGCACCTAGCAGGTGCTGGCTCAATGCTTGCTGGGTTGAGATGAGTGCACCCTCCTCTGGGCCCCATGACCTACCACTCTTGCAGCTCCGGAGAGGGGATCAAGCCCGCAGCCTCCCTGGCAGAGCCTTCCACCCTGCCCTGCCACCAGTTGCTGTCATCCTTGTTGATGATCTGAATGATGTCCCCTGTGGCAAACTTCAGGCCTGCCTCCTTGCAGGGAATCAGGGGATCCTTCTGGGGATCGTAGTCAAACTGGGCTCTCATGAACATCTGCACAACAAAGTGGGGGAGAGGAAGTCAGCTGAAGAACTCCAGGCTTGGAAGTGAAAAGCAAAGTCCTGCTAGGGAGCCAGTCATCCCCTATCACCACCCCAAGGGCCCAGGAGCCTCCCCATCAGCCACCCATTGCTGTCCAAGTGATGGGAGCACACAGTCCCCAGCTCCAGCATGAGGATGACCTGGAAATCACTTTCAACATAAAATAGTCATCCTGCAAATGACGAAGCAGAAACCCCCCAGGGTTTACCCCCAAGAAGAGGCGGGAAGCTGACCTTTCTCACTCAGGCCTTGCATCTCTTGTACAGTGAGGGGCAGTTAGGTGTCAGAGAGCACTGCTCTTGGAATCAGAGAGAACTGAGTTCAAATTCTACCCCAAACACTTAAAAGCTGGGTGACCCTGGGCAAGGCACTGAACCACTGTCTCCCTCAGTTTTCTCACCTGTTAAATAGTTATAATGGCATCTACTTCCCAGAGTTGTTATAAGGATCAAACAAGATAAATGCAAGCTTTCGAGCGCTCCAGAAATGCTATTATGATGTTGATGATGGGCATCAAGGAGATGCCTCAAACCTTCCATGCTCTCTGATCCAGGAATGGGTATTTATGGATCTGGGGATGTTCCCCCCACAAGAGAATGTCAGCTCCTCAAAGGCAGGGACTGTTTCACTGCCACGTGTCTACCCCCACTGGAGCCCAGCTTCACCGGTACAAGCCAATGACCACTTAGACCTGCCCACAGACTCTCTGGCTTATAGACTTTCATTGGTCAGGGGGGAACAGCTCACATGGGGAAGAGGGCCCCCGCCTTCCTGCCACTATCCTGCTGTGCCATGCCCTCTCCCAGGCTGCTCCCCAGTCTAGCTGCCCTTCCCTCTGCCCCAGTCATCCCTCTCGGTCTCCTAAACTAAGCAATCTGGCCTCAAACAAGGCTCCCTACCTCTGCATTGTCCCCATCTCAGCTCCTAGGAGAGGACCAAACCTGGGGTCACAGGACCCAAGGTCAAATCCCAGCCCTGCCACTCACTGCCTGTGTGACTTTGGGCAAAGCACTTACCTCTCTAGGTAGGAGTTTCCACCTCGGTAAAGTGAGGAGGATGGACTAGATAGCTTGGGAGGTAGCTCTAGAGCTCAAATCCTGGATTAACTTGACCCCCCACCCCCCATCTCTCCCATCCCATAGTGCTAAGTACAGATATAGAACCGCTCTGGACAACAGGGGGCGACAACATTTATTAAGTATTTATTCTGGGCCTAGTAGTGAGCTATGTGCTGGGTGACCTTGGGCAAGTCACTGAACCACTCTGTCTTAGTTTCCTCAACTGCAAAATAGGGGTGATAAGAGCACCTCCCTTGCAGGTTCTGAAGGGCTTTGAACTAGAGAATTTGGCATTTGATCTGAGATATGGTCAGACAAGCTTGTTTGCACATTGTGAGCTCTCCAAGAGCACGGACTGTCTTGTACCTTCCTTTTTATTCCCAATGTTCAGCAAGTACCTGGCACATGGTAGGTGCTTAATGAAGGTTTATCGACCAATGGCAATAATTTCAGCATGAAGGGCATTTGCAATTGAGAGGAAAATCAGAATGAGCCTTGCATAGGAAGTGCTTCTTGAAATGAGCCTCCCTAAGAAGAGGCTGTTTGTATGGCAGAGGCAGCAGCCCAGAGGGCTGAGAGGGAATAGGATGTACAGGAAGCAGCAAGAAGGCAGTGTGATGGGTGTGGACCATAGCTCAGGAAGTAAGTCTGGAGAGGCAGCCTGCAGCTCCTCTGTAAAGAATGCTCACTGGAGCCCATTTGTGGGCATTGATCTCAGAGGTTAGAAAGAGCTCTTGGGCTTTGCTCAGTAACGGAGTCAGGCCTGCGGTTTAGGAAGATCACTTGGAGAGTCTATGGAGGCTGCATTAGGGAGGGTAGAAGACAGGAGGCAGAGAGGCCAATAAGGAGGCTTGGTACAATAGCCCAGGGGAGAAATGCTAAGGATGTGGACTAGGGGATGAGACATAGGGGCCTGTAGGGAACACAAGAGCCTTCTGGACCCTTTTCTGGGAGTGAAATGGAAAGCTGAGAAAACTTACTATGACAGACCTCACCCAAGCCAGGCTCTGCTGACTGTTCCGGGGGTTAAACTCAATTTTTACAGCTTATGAAAGCAAGAAGTGTGGGCTGAACCATCAAATCATTAGCTTCCTCATCTGGGAACTCCTAGGAATAGGGTCAGGATAACGTGCTGGAGACACTACTTGGTACCAAAGGCCCAAGTGATCTGGTCTTGGAACCAGAAAAAGGTCACATATCCCAGCTTCAAAAGCCCTACGTCAGAGGATCAGATCAGGTGGACAGAAGGGATCCAGGTAGGCAAGCAGAATCCTAACTCCAGGAAAGGGGCAGCAAAGGGAGAGAACAGCTGCCCACTGCTGTGAGGCCAAACAAAGTCCCACAGTCCTCTGTGGACTCTTTCCAGGTACTTGTTTAGAGTTCAGGAGAGGCCAAGCCAATTCAGGAAATCATGGGGAGGAAACAACAGGAGCAAAGTCCTCAGATGGAAGAGAACATGCCTGCACAAATGCACGGGTTGCCTATAGGGACAAGTGGCCCCTTGTGCCAGTAGGTTGGGTAAGGAGTCTCAGGGCTAGGCTGACTGGGTTCTGTTCTTCCTCACTCCTTCATTCAGTTCTCTGGTCTGTAGGATGAACAAGCTGGACCCAAGGGGAAGAAGAGAAGGGAAGAATTTCTGGAGTGCCTACTAAGTGCCAGGCATTGTGATAAGTGCTTTACAAATATCATCTCATCTGATCCTCACAACAACCCTGCAAGGTAAAGGTAAGTGCTGTTATTCTCATTTTAAAGATGAGGAAACAAGCAGGAGATGAAATGATTCCCTCAAGGCCACATAGGTAGTTAAGTGTCTGAGGCCAGTTTTGAACTCAGGTCTCCAGACCTAGGGTTCTTTCTACTGCTCCACCTAGCTGCCTCAATCTGGTGTTAACCCAGCTACTCGAAGGACCCCCAGTGTCCCAATCCAGCTACTCACCTCAATAGAGGTGGGCTGGGTGCTGACCGAAGGCATCTGAAAAGTAGGTGTCTTTGGACAGGGGAGGGGATGGAATTTTTCAAGCCAGTGTGCCTGGGTCAAGAGAAGGTGGCTATCTGCCTGCTCTCTGGGGAATATGGGGGCAGGCGTCCCCAAGGACATTCAGGTCATGAGGCAATAATGACTTGTTCCTTCAGTTATTCCAGGAAGCAAGTTCCCTTCCATTCAGGGCCCCATACCTTTCCTTTAGAAAGGCTTCCCAGAGGAGGTAGCACTCAAACAAAGAGAAGTGGATTGGGCAGGAAGAGGTGAGCAAGGTCATAGCCAGCATGAGCACACCCAAGGGAAGAAGAGGGTAGGCTGGGTTGGAGGAGCAGCTAGCCAGCGGGCTTAGAAGAGAACAATCAGATGAAACGAGCAATTTAGAGGCCAGCAGATGAAGGCCTTCAGTAGCATCCTAGAAAGCTGGGCTTGAGCCAGATCTCAAAGACTTTCTCTTGTCCCAGGATCAATCCACTTGAGTTTGAAGAGGCTCATTGTCAAGCTGCCCATAGGTTGATGTTTTGGCTATAGAAACTCTCAGACCATCTATCAAGGCAGAGGCCTATATCAGTGAAGGGAGAAGTCCCAGATAGCTGAAGTCTTGAGGCTAGAGGTCAGTGAGGAGGCTGTTGCAATAGTGAAACTAAGAGGGTCTGAAGGTCTGAGCTGAGGTGGCAGCCATGTGAGAGGCAGGGGGTGATAAAAGTGAGAAAGGTCATACAAGTAAGATAGACAAGATTTAGCACCTGGGTGGACGTGGGGCTGAGGGAGATAGAAAAGTCAAGAGTGATGCCAAGGGGCAGCTAGATGGCGCAGTGGTTAAAGCATTGGCCCTGGATTCAGGAGTACCTGAGTTCAAATCTGGCCTCAGACACTTAACACTTACTAGCTGTGTGACCCTGGGCAAGTCACTTAACCCCCAATGCCTCACTTAAAAAAAAAAAAAAAAGAGTGATGCCAAGCTTCCAAGTCCAAGTGACTGGGAAGATGCTGGAGTTGCCAACAGAAAGGGAGGTTCTGACAGACAGGCAAGTTGAATGGGGAATATGAGGTCAGCGTTGTACATGGTGAAGTGGTACCAAAAAGGTATTTAGGTGGAGATGTCCAGCAGCCAGTTGGCTAAATGAGGTGCATCTGCAGAGAGGTGATAACTGCAACTGTGGATATGGATACAACCCCCACCTCCCCTGAGAGAATAGAGAGAAGAGAGCCCAGGACAAAGTCTCCAGGGGCACTCACCTTTGGAGCATAGAAGGAGTGGATTCTTTGTCTCCCCCATCCTCTAGAGACATAGTTAGGAAAACACACTCATACACATACATAATCATACAAAGATAGATACATGCACACACATACATATATAGATATATCCACCTGCCCACACATACAGACACATACACACGCACATGTCCACATAGTCAACAAAGCTGAGAAGGGAGTGGGTCCTCAGGACCTGGGGAGAAAAGCCTAGATTTGGACTCAGGGAGAAGCTGGGCTTGAATTCTCCCTCCCTCCAGCCCTTTGTGCCTGTGTAACTCTAGGCAAGCTCTCTGAGTGCCTGGGTCAGAGGACGGCCTTGGCTTCTGATCCCAATGGTGGCAAAGACATAGCAGCTGATCTTGTTGTCTTTAGAAACACCCCAGAGGCAGAGACAAAGCATGAGGAGGTATGTAAAAGGAGCTTGTTCTCCCAGTCCCTGGTCCCTCCCACCCAACATCATCATAGCAGGCAGGCTGAGATCCAGGGTATCACCATATGCTTCGCTCATGTTGAGCCCAAAATGATGTTTATGATCCGAGTTCACCTCCTTGGCTGTCTTTCCTTACCGGCCGTCTCTCTTCCCGTGACCTCACTGTGCCCTCCCCCACCCCCCCAAGCCCTGAAGTCCTGAGAAATCCTTCTGCCCAATGAAGTCCCCAAAAGGGGGGAAGAAGGAAGGGCCTTCTCCTTTCTAGGCCCCTGCCAATAATCTGTACATGTTTCTATGTATTTCTCTGTGTAAAATGGAAACTTCTTGTGGGCAGGATTGTTGTGGTTTTTCCTATTTTGCCAGCACTTAATTAATACTTCTTAGTCACAGAGTTCAGTGTATCACAAATTTAGAGCTGCTGGGGACTTTAAGGACTGTCTTGACTAACTCCTTCATTTTATAAATCAGGAAACTGAGGTTAAGGTTTCCTACATGCTTCACCAAGGGCAGTGAAGCCACTAAGCGTGAGAAGCAGAATGTGAACCCGGGTTTCCTTGACTCCAAGTCTTGCCTGCTACTCCACTCCTCGCCATCTACCTACCACCCACCTACCCAGAGTGTCCTGGCCTGCGATAACGATCCTTCCCATGAACATGGTCCCTTCCCACTAGGGAACAGAGATTGCCAGAGGCCTTCCCCTCAGCACCTCCACATCCAACTTGTCTAAGAGTCCCAGGCCTAGCACAAGCCAACCTCAAGGGGCCAAGCTACTAGTGTGGCCTTCGTTCTCTGTGAACACACCTACCTGGAGAGCAGGGAGACGGCTTTGCTGGTTGGGAATCACTTTTAATGAGATCATTCCTTTGGTTTCTTTCTATTGGACAAAGGGAGAGGAAACACAAAGCAAATGCAGGAATGATTAATACAGATAGATTTGTTGAGTTTCTCAGTGTCCTCAGGTATAATGGAAGAAACAAGGAGACAGTCCCCCTCCCCCCCCCCCAAGCTGTTGATCACTGCGTATAGTAACTGCTGTGCCGTGTACTGTGGTTACCAACTGTGCCTGTAGGTGTTCATGGGGTAGCAATGGACCAATGCAAACGCTTTGAAGGGCAAATCCTTGCAATCTATTGGCCAGTGAACCTTAGTGCTCCCTCTCAGAAACCTGGAGCAAGCTCCTGACTCATATGTTTATACATATTTTATATATACCAAGAAAGGGTGAGCAACATTCACCTTCCCGAAGCAGCCACTCAATGGGCCCCCAAAGCCATGATGGGCTTAGGACTGCTGGGTGCTAACCACCCCCAACCCCATACCTACCATCACCTTCTGCAGCTGATCCACAGAGTGGTTCGTCACACTCATGCCATTGATTTCCAAGATTTCATCTCCCACGTGAAGGGAGCCTGCCAGGGAGAGAAAAGGAACTAAGGAGAGGAAATAGGCAGAGAGAAAACTTAACATCCCCACCACTATAAAACCAATGCCGTGCAGGCACCAGCCACCAGGGGGTGCAAGCGCGAGACTTCCAGCTCTTCCATTCCCTTCCCCTCCCCAACAGACAGCACAGTCGAGGCATCTGCCTCCGCATGGAGGCAAAAATGCTCCCATCCTCCTGGAATTGTAAGTGGTTTCTGTGGGGTATGTGAGCCCATGGGGGAAATACCAAGGAGGGAGAGAGAAATAGGAAAGAATCAACCCTGGGAGCACGCCAGCATCTCGCCAAATCCAAGAGCAAAAAAAGCCATGATGCTATAAAAAAGAAAGACACCTTTGCAGAGTAACTGGCATTCTTGGTGCCTTCATGGGTACTTGGGAGGCAAAGGACAGAAGGAGTCAGGGGCAGGGGGACCAGAGGAAAGGGGAAAAAGTCAAAGACACACCAAGCTGGGGAAAGCAAGGAGAGGGCAGGAAGTCAAGAAGTGCAGCCTCGTGTTTCCATTTGCAAACAGCCATGTATTGGCTGAGTGACCCCTGGGTAAGGCACTGCCCCTTCCCGGTCCAGGCTACGCTTCAGAGCAAATGCTGGGGCACAGGGCCTCGGTCCAGGGCCAATCCAGGCACAGGAGGTGCCCTCCAGCCTGAGTGCTAGTCTCTTCCCTCTGCCCTCCCTCATATCCCCCAACCCTCCTAGGCCCAGCTCAAGCTTCATCCCCATTCAGCTTCAGCTGTCCTCTGCAGTTTCTCAATCCCAGAGTTTCTCCTCTGGGCCACACAGTTTAACACTCAATGACTTGTTTTTGTTTTTGCTGCCTCTCCCTTTGCAGCCCAGTAGCTGACAGCTCCACAAAAGAACTTGTCCAGACTCATATAGTCTGTAGGCATCAGAGGCTGAACTTGAACCCAGGTGAGCCACAGGGTGGGGCACCCACCCACAGTAGACACAACCTTGGATTGTTTGTGAATTGTTTCAGGTTTGCAACACTTCTTTTCCAGCTGGTACACTTGAGTCAGGGATCACTTGTAGAAATATCTGTGTTCCACACAACACTTGGCACATTACATTATACTGTAGGGTCCTTGAGGGCAGGGACTGTGCCTCTGCCTTTCACTGTGTCCGGGAGCTTAGCTCAGCGCAGGGCATTTAGTAAGTGTCTGCTGACTGCCTGCTACCAGACGTACAAGGTGGACTGGTCAACTGGGCTGCTAAAGATGACTTTGGGACTGCTCCCAGTATTAGGTCTAGGGGTTGTTCCCCCATCATCCCCCACTGGGCAACGAGCACATTCCCCTCCCCCACAGCAGAGAAGGGCTCTCCTAGGTCAGCACCAAGAACTACCTTGTCTGTGAATCATGCCTCCATGGAGAATTCTGGCCACCATGCAGGACTGTTTCTCATTCAGCTTCAGAGTAATTCCCTGGAAGAAAGTGAAATGTACAAGGCACTTCACATTACAGAAGATGTGCTGTGCCAAGCTTGTCCCCCAAAACAGCTTGTTCACCATCACCAAGCTACCTGGAGGAGCTATCGTAAAGTCCTATCAGCCCCATTTTAAATATGGAGACACTGAGGCTCAGAGAGGGCAAAGTGACTTTGGGTGAGCCAGGCCCAGAGCCAAGTCTCAAAATGCCTTGGCCAGGGTTCCCTTCACTATATCATAACAGGTCTCTGGACTCAATATAGTTTGAGGGGGCAGGGATTCAGTAACTGGACAAGAAACTTTCTAAGGCTTCCTATTTCCAGCCCAGGAAATGCCCCTGCAAGAAGGGGCCCGTGAGCATGTGTTGGGGGTGAGGAAAGGCCTTAAATTACAGCTCAAGGTTTTTACCCACCATACTCCATCTAAATCTGGTCTATACTGGAGGAGAGAGGGAGAGGAGGAAGGGAGAAGGGAGGGGAAGAGGAAAAGGGAGGAAGCAGGGAGGGTCACTAGTTAGCTCACCATGGGTTCCTCAGTGACTTTCTCAAACTGAATGAAGCGGACTTTCCGTGGCTCACGCTGGCTGCCTTGGCCTGGTCCAGGACTAGCTGGTGCAGCAGACCCATTGGTGTATATGTCCTCGGTCACAGCATTTGAGGGAAAGGAAGCAACCTGAGAAGCACAAAGCGGCCATTAGAGTTAAGGCCATTAGAGAAGGGACTTTTCCACGTTCCCCAAGGGTTGGTCATACTTGGGACCCATGTGACCGTCACTTCTCTCACTGTGGAACCTACCAGCTTAGGCCTCCACCAGCATATCACCAATGTTCATGCTTCACTTTCTTCCCTTCAAAACCTTGACTCTGGAGTCAGCATTCTTCACAATGTACTTCGTGCCCTCTATGGACTTTCAACTGTTACCTAGTTCTGGCTCCAACGCCCTGCCCTCATCCTCCCTCTAGAGGTGTGCACTGTTGCAGGGAGTCATAAAATCTTGCTGACTGGGTCCATTTGGATTTCATGCTCTTTAACTAGAACTTGCCCTTTTTACTAGACAATGACCCTTCTCTTCTCATCATTTCCCCACTCCTTCACCGACTGCATTTGATTCTTGTTGAAGTCAGAAGATCTGGGTTCAAATCTGCTCACTATGTGACTGAACAAATCACTTTCCTCCTCTGGGCCTATTTCCTCAGCCCTCTCAGATCCGTTCTCCAACTACATCAATAACCCTGAGCTCCTCAAAGTGTCAAATTTCCAGTCCAAGGGCCTGGGGGTAAAATCCCAGCTCTGTGATTCTGGACCTGAGCTCCCCTATAACACGTGGATGACAGCCTAGCTCTCCAAGGCCATTTTGAAGGTCTGAATTCCATGATTCTGCCACCTGTAGGAACTTGGACTATCAATCATTCCCTCTTCTCTCCCACCTACCAAAAACCTCAGACCCGCCTAGTCCTGAAGAAAGCATTCCTTGACCTTGCTGCCTTCTCCAGCTGTTGTCCTATATCTCAGTCCCTTTACAGCTCCCAGCCTCCACCCTCTCACTAAGCACTCCTCAATTCCTTTGTAACCTGGCCTCCCCTCAGATCCAGCCTCCATGAGCCCCTTGGTGCAGCATTTGCACCAGGGTAACCCGGCTGTTCTCATGATTATATTTTTGTCTTCAAGGATACCCTTCTCTCCTGGTTGGAGGCAGCATGCTGTAAGGACAAGAGTACTGGATATAAATGGGAGATTGCTAAGCCAACCACAGACAATGACAACTAGGAAGGGATCCAAAAAACCTAGAAAAGAGCTACATGAACTGATGCAGAGCAAAGCAAGCAGAGCCAAGAAAACAACAGACACAATAACCACAACAATGGAAACAGCAAGAACATTAAGGTGAAACTGAATACAGTTTAATGATGATGAACTGACTTTGGTCTCCCTTCCCTCCTTCCTGCTGGGGACCAAGTGCCCAGAAGGTAGCAGGCAGAGCCATAGTAATTGACTTTGCTAAATTTCAATCAATCCACCAGCACTTACCAAGTACCTGCTATGTGCCAGGTCTTGTGCTAGATGCTAGGGAAACAAATATAATGAATGAAACAACTCTGACTCACAAGGAATTTCCAAAGGCAAGCTGGGGAAAAAGATGTGATGGCAAACCAAAGGGCTCCATAAACTGGGGAGTTAAGAGAACCTAGGTCTAAACACTGGCTTGCTACTTCCTACCTCTTGTGACCCTGGATAAGCTGTTTCACCTGTAAAATGAAAGGAACTAGATGATTCTGTTCTACAATCTCTTTGTAAAGTCCTATTGGCCCCATTTTTAAGACGGAGACACTGAGGCTTAGAGGGGGCAAAGTGACTTTGGGTAAGCCAGGCCCAGAGCCAAGTCTCCAAATGCCTTGGCCAGGGTTTCCAGTTTCACTAGTTATTGTTAGTCATTCTCTTCCTACCCCCAAAACATAACTATAGCCTGGCCTGGGCCCTCCTCTCTCAACACTTTCACTCTTGGCAATCTCCTCCACTCTTCTCCATTCAATTAACATCTCTACAAAGATGACTCAAAATTTCAATTCTATTTTCTTTTCAGTTTTGAATTCTCTTCCTCCCACACCCTCCTCTGCTACCCATTGAGAAGGCAAGAAAAACAAAGCCTATTACAAACATGGCTGCTCTCCCACATTAGCCTTGTCAAAAAAAAAGGGAGAAGGAAAAGAAAATACGCCTCCATCTGCCCTGAGTTCATTCCATCTCTCTCTCTCTGGAGGCAGAGAGCTTGTTTCATCAGGAGTCCTTTGCAATTGTGGTGGGCCACTGTGTTGACACTTGTTTGTCTTTACAATATTGTTGGTATCATATAAATTCAACAAACATTTAAGGGTCTGCTATGCTGAAGGCTGGGTGATGAGGATACAGAGATATCTAAGTCCCTGCCCTCAAGGAGATGCTATCTATTCTATCTCTTCAGCCTTGATGCAGCTAGCTGGTGCAATGGATAGAGTACAAGGCCTGGAATGAGAAGACCTGAGTTCACGACGTTAGACAAATCATTTGACATCTGTCTACCTCAGTTTTCTCATCTATAAAATGGGGATCACAATAGCACCTACCTCCCAGGATTGTTGTGAAGGTCCTCCTAACTCCAATGCTGATTTAATTATATGGAATTAGAACCAATACCCTAGTATTTGATAAACCCAAAGACCCCAACTGCTGGGATGAGGGCTCGTGGCTCATCATTTGACAAAAATTGCTGATAAACTATACAGCAAGATAGAAATTAGATTTAGATCAACACCTCACACCTTCCACCAAGGTAAGCTCCAAATGGGTATATGACCTAAATATAAAAAGGTCACATCATAAACAAATTAGAGAAACGTGGAAAAAATTACCCATCAGATCTATGGAGACAAAAATAGTTAAGGACAAAACAAAGTATAGAGGGGATAACAGAAGATAAAATGGATTATTTTGATTACACAAAAATTTTAAAATTTTGCACAAATCCAATAAAACTAAAATTAAAAGGGAAACAATTAACTGGGAGGGGGGAGAATCTTTGCAAAAATCTGATAAAGATCTCAATTCCAAAATATATAGGGAAATTATTCAAATTATAAAAATAAGAGCCATTTTCCAACTGACAAATGACCTAAGGGTATATAAACAGGCAGTTCTCAAGAGAAAAATCCCAAACTATGTATAATCATATTTTAAAAATCAGTACTAATTAGATAAATGCAAATTAAAGTAATTCTGAGATTCCATCTCAGTCCCATTAGAACCTCAAGGATGACAAAAATGAAAATAAAAATGTTACAGGGGCCATGGGGAAAACAGACACATTGAGGCACTGTTGGTAAGGCTGTGAATGGGTATATCAATTGTGGACAATGATTTAGAACTATTTACAAAACATTACTAAACATGTGTGCCCTTTGATCAAGCAATACCACAAAAGAGATCAGAGAATGAAGTAAAGGTCCTATATGTACAAAAATACTCAGAGTGGCTCTTTATGTGGTGGCAAAAAACTGGATGTCCATCAACTGAGGAATGACTGAACAAGTTGTGGCATATTAAAGTGCTGATAAGAAATACATGAATAGTGTAGTGTTTATTATATAGGTTTTCTTGAAATGGAAATTTGTTTTATATTGAATCCTCTCCTATGTTCTGCTGTGTACATGTCAGTGTTTTTTTTTCCAATTTTCATTCTATTTAAGTGTAAAATTTACCCCCCCCCAAAAAAGAGAAATGAGTGAATAAATTTTTAAAAAGTCATGGAGAGATTTGTATGAACTACTGCAGAGAAGTAAGTAGAACCAGCTGAACATGGATATCATACAAATGAACAATTCTAAGGACCTTTATATACTGATGAGTGAAATGAGAAGAAACAGGAAAGCAATTTACACACTCCCAACAACGTAAAAACATGAGCAGCCATGATGCCTGAGGACCAGTGATGTCACATGCTCTCCAGGACAGAGAGGTGATATATTTCCAGGAGAGAATGAGCCATAGAAATATTTGCATACAACCATAGGAGAATTAATTTTGCTTGACTCTGCATATTTGTTTCAAGGAATTTGTTTTGCATTTGTTTTCTCTGCCAAGAAGAATAACCTTTGCACTGGACAACTGGAGGGGGGAGTGGGGTGGAGAAGGTTAACAGGGAGTTGATACTCAAGATCAGGAAGGCAATAACAAGAAAGACTCTGGACGCCCTTGATGAATTCAAGTCCAAATGAACAATGTCCTTAAGTCCCGATAGAACTGAAAAGTGGGATTACTGCACCATTGTCAGCCTGCCCAGATTTTCAAAAGAGGGAAGAGAACAGTCTGCAAACTACAGGCCAGAGAGTTTGACTTCTATTCCCAGAAAACATTAGGGTTAGTGAACATCTCAAGAAAGATGTAGTGATTACAAAGAGCCATCAGAATTCTCTTGTCAAAGTCGGGTCATACCAGATCAACTTTATCTCCTTTTTTGAATGGGTTATTAAACTAGTACATCAGAAGATATAAGAATACTACAAATGAAAGTAATAGAATGAAAAGAACGGCTCAAAAAGAGAAGTTAAAGGGGCAGCTAGGTGGCGCAGTGGATAGAGCACCAGCCCTGGAGTCAGGAGTACCTGAGTTCAAATCCGGCCTCAGACACTTGACACTTACTAGCTGTGTGACCATGGGCAAGTCACAACCCTCATTCCCCTGCCCCCCAAAAATAAATAAATAAATGACAAAGAAAAAAAAGAGATGACAAAGGGGAAGTTAAGCTTTACCAATCTCTTTAAACAGAAAAATGTGAGAAAAAAAAATCTGAGTGCTCTATTTCAGGAAATCATTATAACCAAATAAAGAACAAAGTAAAGATTGGCAAAATGCTCAGGACACTAACAAAAAAGATATTCAAATATAGTTTAGGCAGACATGCATTCTTTAAGCAAACTTTATCTACAAAGCCACAGTTCAGTTGTGGTCTAGAAATGTAATGAAATACTATTATGCAGTAAGAACATTAAAAATTTAGAGAAACTTGGAGAGATTTTTAGAAACAGGAGCAGAGTGAAATAAGAACCAGAATACACACACACACACACACACACACACACACAATGACTACAGTAATGTAAATGAGATTTTTAAAAAAATGATCAATCTTGATTCCAGAAAACTGATAACATTTCCTTCTTCACAAAGGTGATTCATAGCTGAAGTATAATACATTTTATTCCAGACTCTTGACAATAGGACAAGTAAACACAATGTTCCTAGGCAGTATTTTAATTTTTTGATTGATCCTGAAAGAAAAGGCTGAAAAAGTAGAACAAAGTAATATACATAGATGAATTTTTTCTTTCTTCCTTTTTCCCCCAGGGATACATAGGCTTTCATTATGTTTGTTTGTTTTTCAGGGCAATGAGGGTTAAGTGACTTGCCCAGGGTCACACAGCTAGTAAGTGTCAAGTGTCTGAGGCTGGATTTGAACTCAGGTCCTCCTGAATCCCAGGCTGGTGATTTATCCACTGCGCCACCTAGCTGCCCCCTCATTATGTGTTTTTTTTTAATTCTTTTTTTTTTTTTTAAGTGAGGCAATTGGGATTAAGTGACTTGCCTAGGGTCACACAGCTAGTAAGTGTTAAGTGTCTGAGGCCGGATTTGAACTCAGGTACTCCTGACTCCAGGGCCGGTGCTCTATCCCCCTCATTATGTTTTAATAATAAGTTCTCAAAACTGGATTAAGAATTTTACATATAAAATTGCATTAATAATTGTAAAGAAAATTTTAAATATTTTTTCCTGTTTTGAAGTTTTTCTCTGATGATATTAAGAGACAGAGGGCTTGTTTTCTAAGTCAGGACTTCATGGACCCTTTTTAATATTCTTTCTTCACAAAAATAATAAATGTTGGAGAAGCTGTGGAAAAATTGGAACACTAATGCATTGTTGGTGGAGCTGTGAACTGATCCAACCATTCTGGAGAGCAATTTGGAATTATGTCCAAAGGGCTATAAAGTTGTGCATACCCTCTGACCCAGCAATACCACTTTGGGGTCTTTTTCCCAAAGAGATAATAAAAAAGGGAAAAAGACCCACATGTACAAAAATATCTATAGCTGCTCTTTCTGTGGTGGCACGGAATTGGAAATTGAGGGTCTGTCCATCAATTGGGGAATGGCTGAACAAGTTGTGGTATGGTAATGTGATGGAATTCTAATGTGCTGTAAGAAATGATGAGCAGGAGTTCAGAGAAACCTGGAAGGACTTGCATGAACTGATGAGTGAGATGAGCAGAACCAGGAGAACATTGTACACAGTATCATCAACATTTTGTGTTGCTCAACTGTGATAGACTAGATTCTTCTCACCAATACATTGGTACAAGAAAGTTCTAAAGGACTCATGATGGGAAAGGCTCTCCAAATCCAGAAAAAAAGAACTGTGGAATATGGATGCTAATTGAACCATACTATTTCCTTTGGTTTTGGTGCTGTTGTTTTTCGTTTTTGAGGTTTTTCCTTTTTGCTCTGATTCTTCTCTTATAACATGACTAATGCAGAAATACATTTAATGTGATTGTACATATATAACCTATATCAGATTACTTGCTGTCTTGGGTGGGGAAGGAGGGAGAAAAATTTGAAATTGGAAATCTTATAAAAACAAATGTTGAAAACTATCTCTACATGTAACTGGAAAATAATAAAATACTTTTATTAAAAAAAATTCTTCCTTTACTCTGTAAATAGCATTGTCCACATAAGGGACATGGTTCAGGTAAAAAAGGCAAGTGGGATGTTTAGACAGAAGTTCTCTGAACTTTTCGGGGAGAATTATGGGTTCCTAATTTGATGTTCTTCTTATAGCTCTGTTGTAAATAAGGTTAGCTCCATAAGATCTGAACTGGTTTTCACCACATGAACTAATTACTAGAAGGCCAAAACTAAGAGGTCATATTAGGTCTTTCTAAATTGTATTGAATCTTAGCACTAGAAGTTTTTAGTAGCATTACCTAGGGAACTTCTGCAAGTCATTTGGAACCAGATTAGTGTATCTGCTGGGAGGAACTCCTCCCCCAAACTACCCTGGGAACAAAGCCTACTCCAGAATTTCCAAGGGAAAATGTTTCCTAAGATCAGATGATTACATGGGACAGCTAAGATGCAAGATGAAATAAGCTGATTAAATGGATGTTTGGAGTGGGTTACCAGGAACAAGTTGGATCTAGGAGACCTCTTGGTATTCAATATAGGTGATCATTACTGTGGCACTCCTGCTTTAATGTTTCCTGTTGCTTGTGTTCAGTGCCCAAATTCTAATGTGAACATACCAATTTATAACGTGTGTAAAGAAAGATATTGCAGACCTCTCTGTGATCAAAATGGGGAAAACTACTGTGGGAGTTTTTGATTTGGAGTTTCTTTTTGTTAATTTTTTGTTATCTGGGGCTCGGGGCCATTCTTCCTTCAACTTTTGGTCAGTTAACTGAAAGCCCATCTTTTCACCTTATCAAAACCTGACTCATGGAATAATGGTGTAAAGGGAAGGCTGTTTGACATCACTCAGAGAGATGACAAAGGGGAATTTGACCTTCCCAAGAAGAAGAATCCGATTTGTCCTCAATTCCTTCATTATCTTGGGGGCAAGATAACCAGAGTAAATCCCTTTAGGATATTATGAACTCTTTAAATGCAATTTAATCTGTAACCCAACTTTCCTTTACCTATAGAGTCTATTTAACTAGGTTTTTTCCTTAGGGGATAAATGAGATTATGACTCTGCTTAATTAAGTTTGTTCAACTTTTATGACATTGAAGTATGAGATTATGAATCTGTCTTTTTCTAACTTTTATCACCTAAGAGGATTGCAATTTATAAAAGAATTAGCTCTATGTCTCTCTGATGTAATTTCCTCTATAAAAGTTTATCAGAAAAAAAAAGCTTATCAGAAAATTCTAATATTGGTTCAGGGTTATTTTTCCCCCTGAAGCCTGAATCTGTGCTTAAGCATAATGAAACCTAGGTTTTTCTTACCTCTCTAATTTCCGTGTTGTGGTAGATTCATTTCAGCAGCAATAACCTACCACATGAACTCAAAGAGGAGATATTTCTCCCATAACAAAAGGAAGATATTAAGGATAAGAGCTAGACTTATAATTTCATTGAGAAAATTCTCTCCAATGCACATCTGTACCTTTTATGCCCTGAGGTGAAATGACTTGCACATGGTCATGAAGAGTCCGACTCATTGCCAAAGCCAGTGGCCCTTTCTCAGTCCTCATTCTTCTTGACCTCTCTACAGCCTTGGCTACTGTTGGTCACTGTCTCGTCCTTACTATTCTCTTCACTCCAGATTTTTGAGACACGCCTCTCTCCTGGTTCTCCTAACACCTCTCTGAACACTCCTCAGTGTCCTTTGCTGGATCCTTTTCTAGGTCACATTCACTAACAGGGAGCAGAGAGGCGCGTCCCCCAAGGGGCTTGGGCCCTCTTCTCTTGTCCCTCTATATGACTTTGCTTGGTGATCTCATCAGTTCCCATAGATTTAATAACCATCTCTATGCTGATGATTCTCAAATCTATTTATCCAGACCTAACCTCTCCGGCCTAGTCTCATATCACCAACTTTCCATTGGATGTCCTGAACTGGATATCTCATAGCAATATTCAACATTTCCAAAATGAAACTCATTATCTCCAACCTCACCCCTAACCCCTCCCAGCTTTCCAACTTCCCTGTTACTATCAGGGTCACCAGCATCCTCCCAGTCATTCAGGCTCAAAATGTAGGTGTCAGCCTCACCTCCTCATTCGAACCATACACCCCCACCCCCCACTCCCCAGACATATCCAATAAGTTGCCAAGTCCTATCGTTTCTACCTTAGTGATATCTCTCCAATACAACTCTTTCTCTCCTCTGATACTGCCCCCATTCACCTCACATGTGGACTATTGCAATAGCTGCTGGGGGCTCTGCCTGCCTCAAGTCTTCCCACTCCAATCTATCCTCTAACCAGCTATCAAAGTGATTTCCCTAAAACACATGTGTAACCACGTCACCTCCCTATTCAATAAGCTCCAGTGGAGAACACTATGCTAAGCCCTTTATAAATCTTAACTCCTTCAAAGTAAGTGCTATTATTATCTCCATTTTACAGCTGAGGAAACTGAGGCAGATGGTGGTTAAGTGACTTGCCCAGGGGCACACAGCTAGTTGAGAGTCTGGGACTGGATTTGAACTTAGGTCTTCCAGACTACAGGCCCAGTGCTCTTAGCCACTGAGCTCCCTAGCTGTCCCATACCTCCAGAATCCAACGTAAAATCTTGTTTGGCTTCTAAAGGTCTTCAGGACCTGGTTTCTTCCTCCCTCTCCAGTCTTCTTACACTGCATTGCAGTCCATGTACTCTTCAATCCAGTGACAGTGGTCTGGCTATTCCACAAACAGGATGCTCCGTCTCCCAAGTATGGGCATTTCCTCTGGCTTTCTCCCTCTTCATCTGCACCTGCTGTGCTCCTTCCTGTCTCAGCTAAAAGCCCACCTTCTCCTTTCTTCAGGTGTCAGCGACTAGTCTGCCTTCTGCAAGAAGCCTTTCCTGGTCTTCCTGCTGACTTTCCCTCTTAGATCTAAGCCTCTAATTTCTCCTGCAGAGAACGTGGTCTGTACATAGTTACACAACAAGTGGGCATGCCTCCCCATCAGAACAGGGGCTCCTTAAGTACAGGGACCAATTGGCTTTTTGTCTTTCTGTGTATCCCCAGAGCTTATCAAGGTGCCTGGCACCCAGTGAGCACTAAATAAACAGTTATGGATTGGTCCATCCAGCAAGAGCAACCGAGGAGTGCTCAAACAGGTAGGAGGCAAAGCAGGAGAACAGTGTCATGGAAACCTTGAGAGGAAGGCCTATCCAGGAGGAGAGGGTGAGCATAGTATCAAACAGAGCAGAGAGTCGAGAAGGATGAGGCCAGAGAAGAAGCTATCAGGAATAGATAATTGGTACATTGGGAGGACTCTTCCATCTTAGGAGAGCCCCTACATGAGTCATATACTCCCCAACACTCTTGGGTACCCTCTGCACAGACCATTCCCCACCACCATGGCTGAGGAGCCCAATGGATCTCCCCTATGTCCTCCTCCTCCTCCCTATACCCAAATTCTTTTTTTAAAAATTAAAAAAAATTTTTTTGGTGAGGCAATTGGGGTTAAGTGACTTGCCCAGGGTCACACAACTAGTAAGTGTCAAGCATCTGAGGCCGAATTTGAATTCAGGTCCTCCTGACTCCAGGGCTGGTGCTTTATCCACTGTGCCACCTAGCTGCCCCCTGTACCCAAATTCTTAAGAGTTAGAAAGAGCCTCAAAAGCAGAACTGGCCTACTTGCCACACACATTGCTGGAGGTAAAGGAAAGGAGAGAGAAAAAGAGAAAGAAAGAGAAAACCTGAGAGAGGAAGGATGAAGGAAAAAGGAAGGGAAAGAGACACAGGAGGAGGAAGAAAGAAACAGAGAAAGGGAGAGGAGTAAGGGGGAGGAGATGGGAGAAAGAGAAACAGACAGAAGGAGAGAGGAAGACCTGGGGGAGGAAGAAGGAGACAAAAACACAGATGAGAGAGATTTTCTTTTTAAAGAAGAGAACTTTTCAGGGACCAGGGAGCCAGACTTCTAATTCCTGAGAAAGTTCTAGAAGCAATCCACTAAGAGACAGTGAGTAAAGATCACCCAGAGCCAGGTTGGCGTCATCAAGAACAGGTCATGCCACGCCAGCCCCTTCTCCCAGTAGATGAGGGAGATGCTGCAGCTTTTGGCCCACCTGGTTCTGGGAGAGACTAGACAAGAAAATGATTGTGAGTGGGGTAGATGGCCGGGTGACCAGTTCCATGTCGCTGTGGAAGCAGACCTCTGGTGTCAGATCTCAAGGATCTGTACATCCCCTGAGCTGTTTAACAAGCTTTTTAGCAATGTCTTGAATAAAAGCACACTTGGATAAAAACACACTCACAAGATTTGTAAATGCCCCCAAGGTGGGAGGGATAACACACTGGATGAAGGGGCCAAGATCCCACATGATCCTAATAGGCTGAATTCAACAAGATGAGACTCACGTGGGATTCTAAAACCTCAGACTCAAGAGGACAGGAAAGGGAAGCATGGTGAGACAGCAATTCTTCTGAAAAAGAGCTAGGGGTTTGAGTGGACCACAAATTCGATGAGTCAGCAGGGTTGCCAGGCAATGATCTCAGGCTGCATTAGAAGGGGTATGGCTTCCAGGAAGGAGGAGGTGACTCTTAATAACGGACTCAGCAAATTTGCAAAAGGGTAACTGCATGTCAAGGGGAAACTTCCTAATGACTAAAGTTATCACCAAGTGGCCCAGATTGTCTTGGGGCAGCAGTAGACTGCCCCGCCCCAGGTCTTCAAGCCAAGGCTGAATGACAATGAGGTGGCTATTTTACGGTGGGAGGTGGGAGTTTCTGCGACCCCTTACAAACCTCAAATAATACAATCTGACACCATCAAGCTCCAGCTCCAGAGCTCAGGTTGTCCAGCAACAAAGGCCTTAAATTCCCCACCACCACCACCACCCCACCAATTCAAACATTAACAAGGGATCCCCTGAGAGCTCTGGTGCAGACAGAGGTCAAGCAGCTAGCTCCAGGAATACACAGAAGAAAGGAAGGGGTAAGAACTAGAATCAGACCTCTGGAGAAAAGCAATGGAAGGAAAGGTAGAAGAGAAAGTGGCCAACCCTGGCTCAGAAAGAGTATCTGAGAGCTAAGAGAGCCCAGTGCCTCAGTGAGACAGCAAGAAACATTCCAGCAAAATCGAAAGTGACAAAATGAAGAAAATGGAAGCTAGCTAATATTAAAAACATTTGTCTTGGAAAACAGGCTAAGAGATAGGAGATCATTTCAGAATCACAACTAAAAGAGACTGGATTATAGAGAAAGCAAGGTGATGTAGGAGGTCAAAAAAGGGTTAACAGAAAAACCTAAGACCCAAGCTTTAATTCAGATATTAGCTCCAAAAGGGAATCAGACCCCAGTTAATGGATTACTTATAAGTAGGATGCTGGGTTTTCGTACCCACATAAATCAGTACCCATAATGGGAACAGAGGGACCTAGGCCAAGGAGACCTGAAGACTATAACAATGATAAAATGCCATGGGTATAGAATTTCTATGTTTTGAAATTAGCCATGGGAACCAGAAAGAGACATGCACAGAAAAGGCCAAATTTGTCCCCAGATTCACCTTATGACGTGTAAACCCCCAAAACACACCTCCACAGAAAAAGGTACCCGCCTCGGGGGTTGGCTTAGGACCCCAGGAACTCCAAATTAGGATAAGCCCTCCCCTGAAACACCCCAAGGTGGAGATTATTATAATGAGACTGATAATCAATTTATCCATACTATAAATATAACTCTTGCCTTTTACTATTCGAGAGATACCTTTCCACTTTTCTGGTTCTCTCCCTGTGATCACTCACAGTATTGCAATAAAACTTGGGAAATTGAGTCACTGAGTCTTGTAATTCCTTTGGGACAACTCACGATCAATTTGACCCTAAATTCCATCCTACCTCAAAGGGCGTTCCAGAAAAACATCTACTTCTGCTTCACTGACAACACTATAAAGCCTATGATTGTACGGATCACAATAAAAATGTGGGACAAGGTGATGTCTCTGCTTTTTAGGGTGCTGTCCATATCTGCCATAGCTTTTCTTCCAATGGCTCCAGACAGAGAAGGGATGGACACAAGGTGGCCCTTTTAAGATAAAGTCATTTCACTGGGTGTATTTGTTTTGTTTGACTGTGCATACATTCTTTAATGGGGAGGGGGGAGATAGAGATGCAAATAAAAGAAGGTCACTGAAACTTTTTTTAATGAAGAGAAGAAAATAGAAGGAAGTTGAGCAGGGAGCTGACAAGCAAAACAGTTTTGAAAGTTACATGTGGAAATGTTTTTATACTTTCAAAAAAGAGCAGTAAGGAATAGATATTTATAGTTTCATATGCAATCCTCTCGTGAAGTGCTGTGTATATGGAAATGCTCTTTCTGGGTGTTGAGGTTCAAAATGAAAATTATTTTTTCCAAATGCTTGTTGAATTGAACTGAATCTTGCTAGCCAAGCAAGCAAGGGGGCTGGACTTGATGGCCTCCGAAGCCCTGGGCTAGGGGGGAGGGCGGGGTGCGTGACAGACTGGATTCCTGCTGGGAGCAGCCTATGGGCTGCCCCACTTAACTCCTTCTCAGCCAGCCTCAACTACTTGAAGCATTCCAAGACTGTAGGTAGCTCCATCAGCCAGACAGTACAAGAGTTCTGCCCTCTAGGACTGCCATCTCTCAGTCATACTAACAGACCTACAGCTATTGTGTTCCCTACCAGCAGACTCACAATCAATTTGACACTAATTCCATCCCACATCAGCACCACCTTTTGCAAGGCCTGCTGGGAAAAGCACCCGGTGTGGAGTTAGGAGAACTTGGGTCCTGATCCTGCCTGCCAGTCCCTAGCTGGAAAAGCTGGGACAAGTTGGTCATCCGCTCCTCTAAGCCTGTTTCCTAATCTGTAAAATGGAGCCAGCACCTGAAAGAGGTACTTGTCAGGAATGTTGTGATGGTCCCATGAGATGTCACTCATAAATGTAAACCTTAACGGCCAAGTTAATACAACCCACATTTCTTAAGCACTTAAAAGGCACCAAGCCCCGAACCAGGCAGTGCAGATACAAACACAAACCAAAAAGAGGTAGCTCCAAATCTCTCTTCCCCGCCTTTTTTTTTGTGGGGCTAAGAGGGTTAAGTGACTTGCCCAGGATCACACAGCTAGTAAGTGTCAAGTTTCTGAGGTCGGATTTGAACTCAGGTACTCCTGAATCCAGGGCCGGTGCTTTATCCACTATGCCACCTAGCTTCCCCCTCTCTCTCTTTACTGTACCACACCAAGTTCCTTCAGCCAATCCCCAGATGATAGTGGAGTCGACAAATTTTTATTTCCTTAAAGATTTGCAAAGTACTTTCTTTGAAACAATCCTCGGAGGGAGGCAGTGGACATATTATTGTCTCCATTTCAGATGCAGATAAATTGAGTCCAAGAGAAGCCTAGAAACCTCCAGAAGCAAAGAAACCTGCAGGCACAGCTCCAACTTACTTCAATAAGGCACAAGGCAGGAGAAGAGAGGCCCCTGGCTGCTGACAATCAGGAAAAAGGGGGAACAGAGGTCTACTAGGCACTTCTCCCTGCCCCGACAACCAGAACCTAGCAGAAGCTTCCCGATGGCTTAAACACATGGCAAACTGGGATAGAAGCTGTCGGAAGAACCCCAACTCCACATGACTGGGTCAGAGCAAATGCCTGGCTAGCTTTTGATAGTTTGCAGTAGCTGCAGTGGTAACCTGAGATGCTGAATTAAACCTGTCTATGTTTGGGTCAGTCTCCCAAGGTAGACCTCTCTGGATCCCATGGTCTACCACGGTGGTATACTGCTCCCTCTGCTCAAAGTTCCAGTGATGGAGGCAGAGCTGGCTTATCCCTTCTGCCCTTCTCCCACAGAGTTAAGGCCAGGTTTCTCAAAGAAATTGACCCCTCCCCAAAAGATGCTTATTGGTACACACCCCATTTTATTTTATATGCACCTACTTTGCGTTATCTTCCCCATTAGACTAGGAGCTCAATTCAATTCAATAAACATTTATGAAACTCCTGCTCTGCCTCAGGCACTGTGCCAGATTCCTAGAGAACAGGGAACTCTTAAACTCTGACTACAAAGCTAGGCACAAAAAGCAGACCCAGATCCATGCTGATTGCTGGGTTCCCATTCTCCTCCCCACCTCCATTCTAGAAAGTCAGGTGGAATCCCCCTTCTTCCCATCCCTGCTGCCTTCATCTCAGCACCATCTCCAAAAGGACATTCAACAAGCAGTTACCTACTAGGAGAGAGGCAGCAAACCCTAGGGAAGCTAGCCTCCAAGTCTGGAAGTCCTACGTTCCCCACCTGGGGGGTGTTACCCTGGCCAGGGAAATCCCAGCCCCTCTGGGGACAAAAACTAAAGGATCCTTACCCTCAGGAAGCTTACCAGCTTCATTTTACAGATGAGGAAAGGAAATCAGAAAAGGGAAGTGACTAGGCCAAGGTCAGTGCACTACCCACTACCCCGAGGCAACCAAGAACCTAGTTCCTGGGCTAGTAGCACAGTGCCTGGTACACAGTAGGCATTAGATAAATGTTTACTATCAACATAGTCCAAAGGAGGAAAGATCTGAACAAACAAGTTTGAACAAGGGCACTCAATTTCCTAATTTGACTATCAATCAACATATGCAATCTCTGTGGGAGTTTGGGGCAAAGTCTGATCCAAGCGGGGCTTGGGAGTGCACAGGTCTCCTAGGATAATAAAGGAAAGCCATAAAGTTGCAGGGCAGGGCAGGGCAAGGCAGGGCTGCCCCAGGGGCCATACAAAGGGGATGGGAATAGAGAGCAGTTTCTAGCGTGGTGCAGTCCGCAGTTTTTGTGCCTGCCTTCCACCCCAGGTGGGGCTTGCTCAGACCAGGGAGTCAAGATGTTTTGCCCAGAGATAAGGAGCAGCTACAATTGTGAAGTTCCTTCAGGGAAAAGGGTCAACTCTATCTCTGTGCTATCTTGTTGGCCAACCCAGTGTCTCCAGGGGAAGAATGAAAGGCATGCAAAAACAGAGGGACTATATATATATATATATATATATATATATATATATATATATATATATATATATATATATATATATATATAAAACCTATATCAGATTACCTGCTGTCTAGGGGAGGGGGGAGGGAGGGGAGGGAGGAAGAAAAATCAGAAATTGTAAAGGTTGTATAAACAAAAATTGAGAACTATTTTTACATGTAACGGAAAAAAATAAAATACTTTATTAATTAAAAAAAAAAAGCAGAGGGACTGGTGATAGGGGCTGGGACATGGGAAGAGAACCAAGAGCATTAGAGCACTCCCCTCCTCTCAGTGCCTAGGCCCAACAATCCAGACCCATTGGGGAGCTTCCATATTGAGATTTTTCTAAGGTTCTACAATTCTAAGCAGCAGCTCAATAACCTGAGTACACTCAAGCTCTTTGATGCCAAGTATTTCCAGTTTTATTAAACACACTATTTCTCATTTCCAGATTTTTTTTTTGGGGGGGGGGGCGAGGCAATGAGGGTTAAGTGACTTGCTAGTAAGTGTCAAGTGTCTGAGGCCGGGTTTGAAATCAGATCCTCCTGAATCCAGGGCCTGTGTTTTATCCACTGTGCCACCTGGCTGCCCCTTCCAGATTTATTAAATACACTATTGCCCTTCATGGGACAACTAGGTGATGCAGTGGGTGGGTAGAGCACCGGGCCTGGAATCGGGAAGACCCAAGTTCAAATCTGGTCTTAGACACTGTGTGACCCTGGCCAAGTTACTAAACCCTGTTTGCCTCAGTCTCCTCGTCTATAAAATGAGCAGAAGGAAAATGTCTTTACCAAGAAAACCCCAAATAGGGTCACAACTGCAATTGAACAGAAATTGCCCTTTGTGGCCTTGACTCTCCAGGCAAATCAGCCTTCCTGCTGTCCGTTTCTGAACCTTTGCACATGCCATGGCGCTCCCTCATCATTTTTCCCTCTCAGAACTCCTAGTTTCCTGTTCACTCCAGCTCCTGTCCCCTGTATCCTGCTCTCCTAGCCCCACCCTCTCAGCTGCTGTTAGGACCTCCCAGAAATGATTGTGTTTATTTGTACACAATCATACATGTAAACATGGTCTCTCTCCAATTGAATACAAGGTCCTTGAGGATGAGAACTGTCTCCTTTTGGCATCGGTATCCCCAGTGCCTGATGTGCTTCATAAATAGTCAAGTTGCCTGACTATTGGCAATGAAAAACTGTGGCATCCTGAGGAAGTCTATCAGCATCACTTTCACAATGGCTGCTTTCCAGTAGGTGAAGGGGAAGCACATGGGGAGAGGGAATCCAGCCTTTTCCACTCCTCAGCAGAACTGGGATGGAGGTGGAGGAGCTCCCCTGCTCATGTGGCCGCCCTACCTAGGATATCATAGGCTTCTACTGCTAGGGTCAGAAGGGACATTGGAAGTCCCTTATTGGGCAATGGTCAGAGCTTTGCCTTCCAATGACCTCCTTGCTTCAGTCAATTTGCAAATGGTCCCCTGGAACACCCCCACCCTCAACCCCATCCCAATGCCGAGGCCCAGTTTCAGTGCTTCGGGTTTGGCCAGAGCCACCTGGGCAGCCTGGTTATGCAGAAAAAGGGATGGAGAAAGGGTGAAGTCCAGAATGCCACAGGCAGGGGAGCCAGTCCTAGCCAGCTCGTTAATATTTGAGAATGAAATAAACAACAATAAAGAGATAGAGTCCTTGGAAGAGAACTGAGATGCTGTGTTTTAGTCCTCCACATTCATTCTCACCTGGCCTCTCATTTGCTCCCCACAGCAATTTCAAGAAGTAAGGGGGCAGGTATTATCATCCCCCTTTACAGATGAGGAAAACGAGGCTTAGGAAGGGGAAGTGACTTGGCCATGGTCACACGGCTAGGCACCTGCCTCCCAACCAAGCATCATTTCCCAGGATGCCACCTCCCCTTCCCCCACTTTGCTCTTCCTTCCTCTATCACCTAAACCCAACCAGCTAGGGGCGGGGGCGGAGCAGGGCAGCAATGAATGGAATCATCAGGAAGGGGAGACAGCTCCTTAGTTTTTCCCTTCCCTCTCGGTCTGTGTGCCCAGGACTTGAACCACCCCAACCAAATACTATTTATTATCTATTATGGGAGAAGTAGGAGGGAGCTCAGCTATCAGCCAAACTGATCTGCCCAATCTAAACCAGCCTTAAGAAAATCTCTAAATCCCAAGACCTTCCTATCCCGACTGTGGGATCCTGGCTGCCACGGTTCCCTGAGGAGCCGGGATAGATGGGCAGAAGGGCACAAAGGGATGTGGCAGCCACAAGCAGGACGGTCCAAAAGGAAAGCAAAGGGCTTTCTCCACTTGATGCCACAGCCCATTTTTGGTCCCTACCCATCTGTTCCTTGGCCTGGGAGGAGGTGTTGGCAAAAACTCTGGGAAGGCTCTCTCCAAGAAGCTTTAGAGAGCATCATCAGATGGCCGTAAGGTTTGCAATATGCCATGCGAATAATCGCATTCCAGGAGATCCCCCAAGCACAGTGGAGCAGAGACAGGCAGCTGGGGACTGGGGAGAAAGAGCTGAGCAGGCTCTAGTCACGTGACATTGAGTGAGTGACCTAGGTCCAGACCCAGGGATGGGAGGGGGCAGGCCCGCTGTAATCTCTACTTTTGGAATGCTGCCTTTTAGAAGGAGGTGGGTGACCAGGATAGGAAGGGGACAGAGGATGCTTGGCCTAGAAGGGAGGATGTGTGTGTAAGGCTCTACAAGAACACTTCATGATGTGAGCTCACATCACGAAAGCAGTCCCGAAGGCCAGAGCCAGGACCAGAGGCTGGCAGCTGCGTGGAGGAGACAGACTTCACCTCAATATGGGGCAAACATCCTATTTGGGTTGTCTGAAATCGCATTGCCTTGCTCAGCTATGTACCAAACCTGCCATCCCTGGGGCAGTTCAAGCAGAGGCCACTGGGGGGTCAATGGCACGGTTCAAAGACCTGGTCAAGGCTTAACTCTCTACCCTGTACCAACTCTGTGACCTCTGATTGTCAGTCTCCACTCAAAGACCAAAAAAAGAGGGCTAATCCCACTTACCTAATCCACCTCACAGACTTGTTATAGAGAGCAAAGGAAACCCCAACTCTAAAGTGGGGACACTTTAGTGGGCAAGTCATTTTCATTTTTGTACCTCAGTTCTATCCTCTATAAAGTGGGAATAATACTTGTTCTGGGAAATGAGGCTCAGAAACGATAAACTGCGGTTTTGTTTTGAAGCTTAATTTTTTAAAATCCTGAAGAAAAACTGCAGGAGATCCTGGGTTCCAGTCCAGCCTTTGGAACCTTGGGTGATATCCACTCTGGCTCTCCATTTCCTTCTCCATCATGTGAGGTAATTGGCCAAGCTGGCCCCTGGGCTCTGTCGCTATGACTCAATCTCAAGGCCTTTATGGTCTATAAAGATCCATGCTGTGGTAGAAATAGTTTGTGGCTTGGCCCAAGCTCCTTTTCCAGCTGACTGCTAATGCCCCTCATTCTATAGGCTCCTGTTCTCTTCATTACTAGGGCTTCCCGGTGTGGACCTGAGCTAGGCCTGGTGGTTTGGGTCTCCCATTGGGCTCTGATGTTTTGGGACCCTGGGCAGCAGAGGGACTGAATCCCCTAGCTCTCAAGATCACAAAGAAGCCAGCCCAGACTTAATGGGATATTTGGGGGGGGGGAGACAAGGGTTAAGTGACTTGCCCAGGGTCACACGGCTAGTAGGTGTCAAGTGTCTGAGGTCACATTGTAACTCAGGTCCTCCTGAATCCAGGGCCAGTGCTTTATCCACCACCCCAGACTTAAACACGGCTTCCCTTTGGGCTTTGAGGAGGGCTACCTACCGCATGTCTGTCTAGGGGATGGTTGATCCTCACCCTCCCTCTCCTCTAAGTTCGCCTTTCTGTCCCACCTGGCATTCCCTTGGAGAAGTCCATGACCACCAGATGTTTATTAAGCACGCTATTTTGGAGGGGGAAAATACAAGAAGCCCTCTGCCCCATCTGCCTAGGTACACGGCTGGGGTCCTAGTCAGCAAAGTGACTGCCTAGAGCTTCCCACTTCTCTCTGAGCGCCCAGTAGCATTAGAGAATCCCTGGAGGGGAGTTGCTGCTATTTTTGCCACAGGGTTAGCCTTCCTTAGGTCGGGCACACATAAAGCTTCAGATGCCGACGCCAGTCTATTTCCAAATTGCCCGGAGCCCTGGCCGTCTGTGGGGAGAGGGCGGACTCAGCTGTGTAACCCACTCCACTCTCCAAACCAAGGCATCGAAGCAGACCCACTTGCTGGAAACTCAATCCTGCTTATTTCGTTTGGTGGAATAGGAGGCTGAACTAGGGACCCCGGGCTCTCTTCTATTTATTTCTAGCTCCAGGGCACTGGCCAGGAGGAGGCCTCCCCAGACTTCAATACAAGGACGTCTGAGGTCTGAGCCCAGAGGAACGGGGGAGGAGGGGGTGCGGGGGAAGGGAGGGGGCATCGTGACTGCGGAAGTCAGGCCAGGGAGGAAAATCTCCCTCTCGTCTTCCTCCCCTTCCCCTCCTCCCCCCTCCCGCCCCCAAGCTTCTAACTGCAGAGGGCTGCCCGGAGGGCTGCCAACAACCGCACCACGAAAGAAGGGACAGAACACGCACCCACCCTACACCACCCCCGGCACCCCCAGCCGCCTCAGGTGTAAGGCGACTCAGCTCTCTCCGCCGCCTCCCCCACCCCGGCGCCCCGAAGCCCCCTCTCCAAGGGGCACCCTCACAGCCGGCTCCCGGGGGCTCCCGCTGCGAGTTCCGTCCCCAGCGCGCTCCGTTACCGCCCTAGTAACGGGTAGAGAGAGCCTCCAGGCCCGGGCCGCCGCCACGCACGGGAGCGCCTCGGGCGCCCGGCCGATGCCCCGCGGGCCCAGGCCAGGAGGGCTCCGGTTCCCGGCATGGCCCCGGCCCGGATGCCCCCTGGTTCCGGATGCCCCTTGGCTCCGGCCGCCCCGCAGCCGACCGCTCACCTCGGGCTTGGGGCGGTTCTGCAGCAAGTGCTCCAGGTAGAGGTCGGACAGGGCCGTCCGCATGCTGCTCACGCTCTCCCGCCGGCTCGACTTGAGCGTCATCTCGGGCCAAAAGCGAGCCTGCCGGGAGCCTGGCACCGCCGGAGATGCGGCCGGGCACTGACTGACGGACTGACTTAGCGGCCGCCGCCGGCACCAGGCAACCGCCAGAAGCTCAGCGATCCCGGAGGGAGACGGAGATGAGCCGGGAGGGAGATGCAGGAAGACGGGAACCGGGAGGGGGGAGAGAGAGAGAAAAAAAGAGAAAGAGAGAGAGAGAGACGGAGAGAGAAACGCGGAGAGAGGGAGAAGGGCGGAGGAGGCGGGGGTGGGGGAAGGGGGAGGAGCCACGGAGCCGCCGACGCCGACGGGGGGCCGGCGTCCTGCGGGGCGGCCGGCTCTCACAGCCCCGCCCCCGCCGCCCGAGGCCCCGCCCCTGGGCTGATTCCGACCCGTCAGTAGCGCCAAGCCAGGGAGAGGCCCCGCCCCCAAGCCGCTCAGTCATCCCCGCCCCTTAGCCTGGCTCCGCCCCCAGGCCGCCCTATCTGCCGCTCAGAACGGAGGAAAGGCCACGTCAGCCTGGGCTGGTCCGGCCAGCCTGCGGAGCGCCCTGCAGCTCCGGGCGAAGCCGTGGGGAGCCGAGCCTGCGCCGCGGGTGCCGCCCCCCGCCTCCCCCCTCGCTCCGCCCCAGCCCCCTGTCCTCCCCCCAGCCGGCGCAAGTTCCCCCCCCCTCCCCCAGGCTTTCCCCTTCCTTTCCCCTCCCTCCTGTCCAGCCCGCCCTGGGGGCTGCAGTTGGGTTTCAGGGGCCAGGGAGACGACCCCAAGGGATGGCCATTAGGATGCAGAACAGAAAAGGGATCATGGAGGCGGCCGCCGGAGTGAGGGGCTACGCGACCTATCCAAGGACCTAGCTCCCCGAATTCCGCCCCAACCTAGCCTTACTTCACACTGACCAGCACTTTCCATTTCACCTGGCTGACTATCCTAACACTTACTTTCGGAAGGGAAAATTTACATTGAAAAAGCTTTCCCCTATGCCCTTTCCCCCTACCCTGCTTTCCCCCATTCTAGTTGAAAATCAACAGCAAAGTGCAGATGCCTGCAACCATACACTAAGAAATACTTGCTTAAGCAAAATATGAGGAAATGAAACACATTGAAGTAGAAAAAAGATATTACAAAGACTATTGTCCAAAGGGTGTTGGGTGCTTGGCTGTGATGCCCTCTCATGACATCTAAACTTTGCCAAATGCAAAGCCTGGCCCATCACCGATCCCTGCCCTGAGAATTTCTGGACCTCAGATCCCTGGGCTGGCCACTACTGGGCAATGGGGACCTCCCCCACAAAATAGCTTGCAGTACTCACTCTGCTAAAAAAAAAAAAAAGTAGCTAAAGGCTAATGCCAGCCCGACAAGTGTAGATTCATAAGAGTACCTAGGATCTAGAAGGGCAAAGTAGCTAAGAGGGCCCTGTGTTTGTCGATCAACATTTATTAAGCACCTGTAAGGGCCACTCACTGTACTAAGCTCTGGGGAGTGGGAGAGAGAGTCGTTGCCCTGAAGGAATCCACAATCTAATCAGGGAGACACCAAGCAAAGAAAGCTGTACAAACAAACTACAGACAGGACCGAGAGGGAATACTTAAGAGAGAAGGCACTAGGATTAAAAGATGTTGGGAAAGACTTCCTGTAAAGCCAAGGAGGTCAATAGTTGGAGTCTCAGAAGAGGAAGATTGTTCTAGGCATGGGGGACAGCCAGAGAAAATGCCTGGAGTAGGGAGATGACTTGTTTGTGGAATAGCCAGGAGGCCAGTGTTACTGGACCAGAGGACATGTCGAGGAGTAAGGTATAAGGAGGAGGTTATAAAGGGCTTTGAATGTCTAATTCGGGAAACAGCAAAGAGGCCAGTGTCATTTGAGACTACATGGGGATGTTGGGGGTGGGCGTGGGTTGAAGAGCTCTAAATACCAGAGGACTTTACATTTGATCACAGAGGTGATGGGGAGCCACAGGAGTTTATTGAATAGGGGAATGATCAGACCTGAGCTTTTGGAAGATCCCTTTGGTGGCTGAATGGAGGATAGATTGGAATGGGGAGAGACCTGAGGCAGGCAGAGTCCCCTAGCGGCGACCCCAATAGTCCAGGTGTGAGAACGATGAGGGCCTGCACCAGGGTGGGGGCCGTGTCAGAGGGGAGAAGATGTGAAAAAGTGAAATGGAGAGGCTTTGGCAACAACTTAGATGGGGGGGAGGGGGAGAGATAGTGAGGAGTGGAGGAAGACTCGTGGGTTGTGAGCCCAAAGGGGCATAATGCAAGGAGGATGGTGGTACCCTTAATAGTAATAAGGAAGTCTGGAAGGGCTTAAGGGGAAAGATTTGAATCATGTTCAGTTTGGATCATGTTGAGTTTCAGGTGTCTACTGGACATACAGTTTGAGATGTCTGAATGGCAGTTGGAGATTCGAGAGTGGAGGTCAGGAGAGAGATTGGAGCAGGATAGGGAGATTTGAGAATCCTCAGCTTAAAGATGGTTATTAAATCAATTGGAGTTGATGAGATCTCCAAGTGAAGTAGGACAGAGGGAGGAGAGAAGAGGGCCCAGTACAGAGTCCTCAGGGAAACTCACAGTTACCAGGAATGTTCTGGAGGAGGATCCTACACAGGAGACAGAAGATGCAGTCAGAGAGGTAGGAGGAAAACCAGGAGAGAACGGGTGTCATGAAAACCTAGAGAATTGAAAGTGTCAAGGAGGCAAAAGTGATCAACAGTGTCAAAGGCTGCAGAGAAGTCACCGAGAATGAGGACTGAGGAAATGCCATTGAATTTGACAACCAAGAGATGAATGAACAAAGCATTTATCATTGGTATCTTTGGAAAGAGCAGTTTCAGTGAAATGAGATCAAAAAGATTAAAAAGTTAAACTGGACCAAGATGCAACCCAACTGAACTCTCTCAACATTCTCCTCTAAACAACTTTAAAATAATGCCTCACACTAAATCTTGCAGTGGCAGAGCCAACAGAAACTTAGGAAGTTAGCAGAATTTTGTGACACTGGCATGGAAGCCTGTCACATGTGGCTACAGCAATAGCAGGGCCATGGCAGCAGCTTTGGGAGCTCTCTGGCAGAGATGATAAGGGGGTCAAGCAGAGATTACAGGGGATCCTTTGCTGGCACTGGCTAGAGCTGGCGCTGACTGGCAACTCTATCACCCATACGTAGTGCCCCAAGCCATACATGAGTGGTTTTGTTAATATGGAGAAAGCAAAGGGAATCAGTGGGAATCAGTAATGAGCTACATTGGTGACATAATCCACAGCAGCGATAGAAGCACGAGTAGGAAAAGCAAGCAAGAGAATTACCAGAATGATCCCCATTTCCTTCCGTCCTACCTGGAGGGAGGTGAAGAAAGAGTCAATGGCATTCAGTGATTAGTAGGAGAGCTGGGTTCTGAGCCTAACTTAGGACAGTCTAGCTCAATTGCTGAACTAAGTTCAGAGACAAAGAAACACGAGTTGGGCAATTTTACAACATGTTGGGAGCCACAAACAATGGTATTAGAATACTTTGTTTTCAATTTCCCCCTTTTTGTCAGTGGGAGACTTGTCATAGTTTTTCCTGCCTGGTTAATGTAAGGGGGAAAACCCAGCTCAAACCTTACAGTTCTGATCTTGCTAAGTTTTTACGTTCCCTTCCATGTATTGCTTACATTTGACATATATGATCCTCTGATCTTGTTGCTTTCTCAAAATTCTCCACTCTAGCCAACAAATTCCAATTCTCCTTAGGAGGATCAGATGCTGTTAAGGATCTAATCCTATATATATAAGCATAGGTAACTATTTGCAAGTAGATGCTTTCCACCCACAGGTTCCATAGTTACCCCAATGAATTTACTCACAAGAGGCTGAGTGTACTCCACTTGTAACAGAAGTCCTGGGATGGGATGTATAGATACACTAAGGTATTCATTCCCAGTTGTATATAGAGTTATATCAAATGACTTGTCTGTAGTGAAACACATTCAGTCTCTTCTTGTTCAGTTGTTTTCAGTCGGGCCTGACTCAGATTCAGCACACTTTGCACTGTACCGTGCCAGCAGCACATCACTCACGGCCCTATACTCCACTGCTCCGGGCCCCTCCAGAACACCAAAAGAAGCCCAGATCCAGTCAGCTCTATGGACCATTCAGGGAATCCTTTCCCCCTCGACAGAAAATGAGATTGAGCAGATGGTCCTTCAAGTCCTTTTGAGGTTTTTGAAGTCCCTGAAGGACTGAGGCTACCCCCAAAGCAAACACTGTAAGGAAAGCTGCCTGGCACCAGGCTTTGGCCTTGGAAATACATTCACCTCCCTCTCCCCCAGACATCAGTCCTGCTTCCATCCCAGCCCTCCTCACCTTCATCCAGACATACAACTCCAAAAGCTCCAGCCATCCTCCTCAACTGTCAACCAGCTGCCACCCACAGCAACCCTAAGGGAGAGACAGGAGGCAGCATGGACCAAGCAAGTCACCCACTCATTGCCCCTCATGCCCTGATGGAGGCTGTGCAGGATCAAGAGCCCTGTGCCCTGAGCCATCCTCCTGGGGAGGAAGCAGCCCTGTAGAGATGCAGCCTGGTCATTGCCTCATGGGTGCCACTGCCACAGCTACTGAAGACCCAGAAAGGGAAATTCTTGCCACCAAAATCCTTGGCCCTATCAAATGGTTCAACATTGGAAACCGATGTCATTTTATCAGTGGAAATAACATGAAAGAAAAAGCTTTGGCCATCTGCTTGGCTGCTGCACCCTAAGGCCCATGGGACTTTCCCAGCTGACTTCCCTAACTTCTATTTGTATCCCCAGAACTTAGTGCAGTACCATGCACACATTGGGCACTTAAGAAATGCTTTTCTTTCTTTCAGTCATTCATTTAGTCAGAGCCTTCCCGGCAGTGAGCTACCACAAAATACAAGAAAGCCACCTGGACAGAAATCCCCTGGCCACTATGGCTGACAAGTGGACATCTGCTCTCTTCTTGAAGGCTCCAGGCCAAAATGGGGTTCACGGCTGAAGGCCGCGAAAAGGGCCTCGCATAATGCTGAAAGCTTTAAAAAACAACAAACAAACCTAGAAATATTCAAATGAAATAGCAAAAATGTTAGTGAATGTTGTTTCCTGAGGAAGAGGAGGTGCATTTAGAGGAGAATGAAGAGGCAAATGGAGGCTTCAGGGGAGTTTGGGAAGGGGCCTTTTAGGGTGCTCAGGGGTTCAGGGCCTTGCTTCTTTATTGGACAGAAATGAGTGGCATTCTTTTTCCTGATACACACACATGCATTGCAGGTGAGGTGACCAAACTAAGGCTGCCTTAGTTTGAATGCTGCTTCTCCTGTTTACTAGTTTTGTGATCCTATACAAGTCACTTTGCCTCTGTAAGCTTCAGTTTCTTCATTTGTAAAATGGGACTAGTAATAGTGCCTACCTTCTGGGGTTGTCGTGAGAGACACATGAGGTCATGTCTGTGAGGCCTCAGGGGGACAGAGAAACATCAGCTCCCATTCAGCTTATCTGGGCATTTTTCTCCTCAAGTTCAAGGCAGAATTTCATGTCTCAGACTTCACAAAGCAATTACCCTGGACCCCCAGGTACCTGCCCAGGTAAACGCTTCACCACAACAAAAAGAGCCGGGCCTTTCTTTCTTTTTCCATGCTCAGAGTTTTCTTTAGCTCATAGGCTCCTAGATCTAGAGTTGGGGGGGGGTAACCTTACAAACCATCCAGGCCAACCAACCCATTCATTCTATGGAGTAGGAATCTGAGGCCCACAAAGGTCACAGCTCTAGAAAGAGACAGAGGCAGGATTTGAACCCAGGTCTTATTTACCTGTAAGGGGATCCGTTTGATAAGTCTCACCACCATTAACCAAACAAGATTATCAGGTAGAGGTTTTTGTCAGAAGGGTCCTTTGCCCCCCACTGAGAGAATTTAGGGAAATCTCCTGAATGCTCTCCAGGGTTAGGGTCAGCAGACGACTGAGAGTTGGTGACTCTGATTGGAGGAGCCGCCCTTTCCCCTGGGTTTATGAGAGAAAGCTCTGAAGTGTTTTCCCTTCCCCTCCCCCCCCCCCATCTTTCTTGTTCAGAACACTGTCCTGCAAGGGGCAGGGCAGGGGGGGGGAGTGGGAGGAGGAAGGAGCAGAACTTGGCAGATGGTCAGAGAAACAATGGTTAAGTGACCTGTGCTTGCCAGTCTACTTGCAGGGCCCCCACCTCCTCACTTCCTTCACATTCCTTGTCTGGAGCTTAGGCCCAAGACTAGCACTCCTGTGAGTGCATTTTCCACGGAAGTTGAATGAAGAGTTCCCAGGGCTTCTGGGCCTCGTCAACCCTCTGTTGCTGCTGTCATGAGATGCTCAGCACGGGTCTGAGAACCATGGGGAGTGCTTGGTGAGTGCCCCCCAGAGTGGCTTTACCTTCTGGTGGGAGCCTAATGGTCAGCACCCCCATATGTCTCTGAGCTCCTGTGAGTGCTTTGAGACTTACTGTGGTTGAGGAAATCTAGGCTGTCCCATACTTAGTCCCCATGTTGTCCATGCAGGCGTTGAGGAAACCCAGACCATCAGCCGCAGCCACACTTCATTGTAGAGATTTTCCTGGAAAACGCTGGGGGGGGGGGGGCATGAGCCGCAGAGAGAAACTGTCTGGGATTGGTTCCCTGGGATCACAGCTGATCCGTACAATCTTCCAGCCATTGGCTAACACACTCAAAATTCTACTTGGAAGAAATGGAAGCCTAAACATTGAATTTAATGCAGAGAATTGAAAAGGTTTTCTTTCTTTGGGGATCCAAGAAGCCAAACTTAGACTCCATAGTGAACTTTGAGAAATCTTCTGGGATGTTCTCAGTGGTTTCTGTTACCCACAAGAATCCTGGGGAACGAGAAGAGGAGGGTGAGATATGAGAGGTTGTTCAAAGAGACAAAAGGAAAAGACTGAGGGCTAGAAGCAGGGGTCAAGGGGTCAGAGGTCCCTCCCCACTGCCATCTAGCTCGGATTTCAACACAAAGGAAATCAGCAGCAAGAAATTCAACAGGCAGAGAGCTATCCTCAAAGATTAGAAGGGTTTAGCTCTTCTGTGGAAGAAGGCTTAGCCTTGGCCTGCTTGGCTCCAGACCAGGAGGGACAGTAAACTTTCTTCCCCATCAGCCATCTCAGACTACAAGGACCTGAAATCAAAGGTAATTTTTTCAAACAACTCCTTTGGTGGATGGTTAGTTCTTTTTTGTTTTTTAGGTTTTTTTTTTTTTCAGTGAGGCAATTGGGGTTAAGTGACTTGCCCAGGGTCACACAGCTAGTAAGTGTTAAGTGTCTGAGGCCGGATTTGAACTCAGGTCCTCCTGACTCCAGGGCCGGTGCTCTACCCACTGTGCCACCTAGCTGCCCGGATGGTTAGTTCTAAGTGGATTCTGGGCTCCAAAACTAAGCGGTAGGCCCCTGGGCAGGAAGGTATAAAGAATGACCAGCCCCTTGGGCTTGGACCCTGCCACTCACTATGCCTATGAGCAAATGACTGCCTTTCTGGGCCTGACAATCACCAATCGGAGCAGAGGAGGCTTTCTGAGTCTCCTGACCTAGAAGATGGAGAACTAGCCCTTTTCCCTGATCCTTAGGACCTCTCAAACTTCTCCAAGATAAGAATTATACACCAGAGAGAGACAGGGCGATTTCAGCTGTCTCCATGGTCTAGGCCACCAAGAGTTCAAACAAGGTCCAAATTCAATGAACTAACAGCAAAGTAAGCCAATGTGCCCTAACCCCTACCGCTTGCTCAACCACCAAAAGAACCCAACTACACACACACACACACACACACACACACACACAGTGTTCTATGCTGCTGGCCCAGAGACCTGAAGAACAGGGAACCAACAGCATATGGGGGTGGGCGAGGAGGGAGGAAGGAATGTGCAGAATTCTACATCCACCTGGGGCCAACTCTGCCCTTGAAGCTGGTGAACTGCAGCATGGGAAAAGGCTGAAATGTTTTGACATGGAAGATCATTAAGAGATGCAAAAAGCAATCATGTTCAAAGAAAGCTTGATCTCCAAAACAGTATGCAGAGGGACAACTTAAAAATTCTAGGCCTTCCGGAGGAACTTGTAAGTCCCAAAACCTGAACACTCTAATGCAAGAAATAATACAAGAAAACTGCCCAGAACGAAGTGAGTAGCAGACAAAAAGAAGTCTAAATATCCTCCAGCCTCCAGGAAAAAAAGGAAAACTCTAAAGTGCAAACCCCAAGACACAGGGTGTTACATTTAGCAGTTCCGTTGAGAAACAACAAATACCTTGAGCAATACCTTCAGATGGGAAGGAAAGGAAATTCTAATAACAAAAGAGTAATTTCCACCCACCAAAAATTGCTGGAGGGAATAGAATGCAGCCTGTGGTGACCAAAGAAGGGAAAAGATGGACACTCAATAATGTGCTGGAAACAATTCTAGGATGACCTGAAGAGATGATTTGCTTCTCAAACATTCCAGACAACAGAAATACCAGAAAGGCAGAAAATACAGCAATCAGGGACAACAGCAACAACATAATTACAGAAACTATTAAGAAATTTCTTTCTGAATATACATGAGAAAACAAGGGTGAAAGGTGGAAAAAGAGGAACAAGATTCATATGTACAGAAATATTTACAACAACTCTTTTCATAGTAACCCCAAACTGGAAACTGTCATTCCCAGGCAGGGCGGCCCTGGGCAGCATATCAAGACAGAAGGAAGTTCAGAAGCCAGCAGCAGCACATGGGTATGTGGCTCAGACCCCAGCAACAGAGCCTGCTATCAGTTCCAGCATGTAGCCCAGCCTGCAGAGGAATAGCCAGAGCAAGAACCCCAGCCCAAAAGGAAGCCTACAATCTCGCCCCTTTGAAGCAGCAGAGCTTCCTGGCTGGCTGCTATGGGCTAAGGCCAGCACCAGTTGCTCAGAGCAGGTCAGGAACTTGCAGAAGTCAGACTAGAGTTCAGAGACCAGTCTTCCTTCCAGGCCATCCTGAAGCTTTGGTGTAAGTCTTAGTGGAGGATGGATGTATCAATGACCTTCAGCTAAAATCCAATGCGGCATAGTAGAGTTCTGGGCTCAGAATCAAGAGAGACCTGGATTTGAATTTTGTCTTTGCTGCCTTCCAGTTCATGGGGCCTGGTGACCTTGGGGAAGTCACAGAATCTTCCCTGGGTCTGTTTTCTTATCTGCAAAATTGGAATGATAGTAAGATCCCTCAACTTCAGAATGGAAGGGACCTCGGAGATCAGGCTTGGGCAACTTCCTTGTTTTACAGATGAGAAAACTGAGGCCTAGAGAGATGAAGCAACTTGACCAAGGTCACTCACCAAGTAACAAAGTGGCAGAGGCGAGATTGAAACCAAGGTTTCCTGACTTCAGACCCAAGATTTTTTCTTTCTTTCTTTCTTTCTTTCTTTCTTTTTTTAAAAATTATAACCTTGGGGCAGCTAGGTGGCACAGTGGATAAAGCACCAGCCCTGGAGTCAGGAGGACCTGAGTTCAAATCCAGCCTCAGACACTTGACACTTACTAGCTGTGGGACCCTGGGCAAGTCACTTAACCCCAATTACCTCACCAAAAAAAAAATTATAACCTTAACAAACATCAACAAATATGAAGATTTCTGTATCCAAAGAACACACACACAAAAAAACAACTTGGAAAGACCAGAACTCTGACAATGCAATGAATATGGAGATTAGTAGTTCATCCAGTCATTGCATTGTCAGAGTTCTGGTCTTTCCAAGTTGTTTTTTCTTACAATGTTGCTGTCCTTTTGTAATCTGGGGCTGAAGCCCATTTCCATAAGACTGTGGAGAATGATTACGGAATGCTCCCTATCCGAAGGGTGAAGGGTACAGTTGGTGAGAGCTTGAGAGAGACAGAGAGAGCCTCTTCCTGACTTTCAGCAGTTCTAGATTCTCTTCAGAGAAAGGTCCTTCAGTGGAGAGAAAGGCTTCTGGAAGCAGACATGTAAAGGAGCTGGCACCTCTATCACATCCCCATCCTCTGCTTCCTACACTAAAGACTTTGGGTGAGATCTGGGACACGACCCTGCATGTATAGCTATATTAAATATATACACATAACCTTTTACTGGTACCAAATTTTTTGCTATCCCCACATTCACTTACCCACAGTTTAAGAAGCTTTTCTTGACTAATGTGAAAAAAAATTTCATAACTGTCTCCTCTGGAAAACAGAGTGAGAAATTCACAGAACAGATCAGAGAGTAATTAGGAAAACACAGAACCAGTCTATTGTCCCATTAGCAATCGAGCTAATTGTGGGATATTCCTGCCAAAGAAGAAGCTCAAAAGTCTTTTGTGAGTGAAAATATTTAAACAGACCTTAGTTATCCAAGTTTTAGGTCTCTATTGGTAATCAATCAGATCCAGATTGATCAACTTTCGGTTTTCCTGGCTTGTTTGTACAGTTAGTGCAGTTCCATTAGCATGCTACAAATCAGTTTGATAATTCGTTTTAAAAGCAAACAATATGACACAAGTATATGCAATAGTCAGGTTGATAGTTCAAACTTGAAAACAAACAATAAGACAAGAGTATGATTCAAAAGGGGTTGTCACAGATAAGGAGGCCCAGATGTTTTTACAAGTACTGGGGAGGAAAACAGGATGGCTCCAGCAGACTAAGCCATAAAATCTTCCAATCATCCTGGGGAAAGAAGCCACAAGTAGATAGGGGCTTATCTGTTAGCAATAAACTCCCAGACACTTGGAGGGGCAAATGGTATTCAACACACCAAATAACTCTGGGGTTTGCTTGACACTCACTTGTATATTGTCTGGTTCGGTTGGAGTTCAGTTGGAGAGTTCAGTTGATCTCATTAATCCAAAGTTTCATAAGATTCTTTTGGATAATGAGGCAGCTCCATCAAATCCAGGTGGTTTATATATTCATTAACCCTCTCATTTGTATGTAAATTATTAAATTTTGCCTAACACTTACATCTCTGCTTTCAAAACTTCTCTATGAGACCCAGACAGAGAAAACTTTCAAGGAGATATGTGGCCAATGGGTTTCAACTCCAACAACAGGATACTTAGTTCTGGTAAGAAGAGCTCCAATGGGGACTAGTGTACACCTTGTACCCTCACTGAGTCAATGGCTCTTTGTGGCTGGCTCAGGTTGCTTGTTTCACACACACACACACACACACACACACACACACACACACACACACACACACATACTTCCTGCTAGTGTCCCTTTGGACAGCCTGCACTTCCTCTCTGCCCTTCCATCCTCAGCTCCTAATGACTAGCTCTGTCAAGGAGATAGAGAAACCAGGGCCTTACGTGACACAGAAGAGAAAGGATATAATTGCAGAGGAAATCACAAAAGCATAAATAGCTGCCCGTGGGAAGAATTCCATGACGTTGATCCAGAGGTCAGTCAGGAAGGAGAACAACCAGCAGTTTCTCCAACTTCCTGCAAGGAACAGAGACACCCTCATTGTGGAGACAGAGGAGAAGCCGGCTGGTGTAGATGAGAGTGAGGCTCAAGTCTTGCCTATGGGGTGGGCTCAAGGTGTGGGGGGGGAGTTTTCTTCACTCAGCAAAAGCTCCTTGACCTATGCTTGGTTTTGTGGGTGTTTTGTGTAACCCAGTTTTCTGGCAGTGTCTAGTGCATGACAGATGCTTCAGAAGTGATGCAGAAATAAACTGAATTGAGTTGAAGTGGTTTGCTTGAAATCTTTAAAAAATGGGATTTGGGATGGGTCTTAGACAGACCTAATTGGGGGAGTAGAGGTGGAAAGCTATATTCGTCCCCCATTTGTTGCCAGCTACCCTGCTCTTGGCCTTCTCTGGGGCCCTCTGTAGAAAATGCCTTCCTTCTCCAGGAAACTTGTCATTTCATGGGGGAAATCTCATTATGCTGCAAGTTTGAATCTGCCTCATCCTCACATTTCCTCAGCCCCCTTTGATTGGCCCCTCTGACCAGAGAGCAGGGCCAGGGGTTCCAGGGACTCTACTTAAAGAGTGGGGCCAGCACAGTCCCTGAGGTATCCTGCATTTCCTCTCTTTCCATCCATTTCTCCCTCACCATCATCAGCTCCCTTGTGTGTGTGGACTTCCCCTATTAGTTTGTAAGCTCCCTGAGGACAAGACCCATTCTCTGGGACATGGCTAGATCCTGCTGCTTCCAGGACCCCAGCTGAGTGTGGGGCAAGAGAACCAAATGAGAGAAGACCAAGCCCTGCCTGCCTGCCTGCCCCTCAGAGACTTTCTAGTCTCAGAGGAGGTTTGGACATATTCCTAAACAAAAATGAACCATAAGAGAGTGGTATTTACAATGGTGACAAGGCTAAGGTTTAGGGGCAACGAGGAGGTTCATTAGTGACAGAAATAGGAGAGAGAAGGGAAAGGAGTAGAAGATCATGGTATTGTAGAATAGTATCATAGAATACCTTGATAAAGCTGGAAGAGAGAGAGACATAGAGAGAGGAAGACAGAGACAGGGAAATGAAGAGAGTAAGGGGGAGAAAGAAAGAGACAGAGATGGAGAGAAATAAAGACAAAGTGAGACAGAAACATAAAGGCAAAGAAAGTGAAAGAGACAGAAAGATGGAGACAGAATGGGAGAGACAGGGATGGAGAGAGACAGACACAGATATGGAGACAGAGACATGGAGAGATACAAAGACAAAGAGAGAAAGAAAGGTAGAGATATAGAGACAGGGAAATAGAGAGATGGAGAAAGAGATAGAGAGAGAAACATGTTGAGACAGGTTGAGACAAAGAAAGAGACAGAGACAGAGAGACAAGGAGAGACAGAGACAGAAAGGAAAATGAAAAATATAAAAAGATAGGAAGAGAAAGAGGAAGAAAGAGACAGAGAGGGACAAAGACAGACACAGAGATAGAGACACAAAGACAGACACAGAGATAGAGACACAAAGATAGATACAGAGAGACAGAGAAATTGAGATATAGAAACAGAGACCAAGAGACAGAGAGACCAGTGAGATAAAGACTAAAAAAAATTAGAACGAGAGATAGAGACAGAGGAAGACACAGAGAGAGAGACTGAGAGACAAAAACACAAAGACAGTGATAAAGACAGAGGGGGAGTGTGAGAGGGAAGATGAGGGAGAGAAAGGTAGAGAGACACACAGAGACAGAGACAGAAACAGAGAGACAGTGATGGAGAGAGGGAGAGAGATAGGAAGTAAGAGGGAGAGAGGCAGAAAGACAGAGAGAAACAGAGAGACAGAGAGATAGAAACAGAGTTAGAGAGATGGATATAGAGATAGAGACAAAGAAACAAAGAGAGACACAAAGATAGAGCTACAGTAGAGACAGAAGACCTTGAGACACGTAAAGAGACAGAACCAGAGACAGAGATGAAGAGACACAGATTGAATGACAGAAAACAGAGACCAAGAGACAAAGAGACAAAGAGAGAGAGATAGAAATTGAAAAGAGTTTAAGACAGAGAGACAGAGACAGAAACAATAGAGACTGAGAGACAGAAACAGAGAGACAGTGATAAAGGGGGGGGAGGGAGTGAGAGGGAACACGAGGGAGAGAAAGGTAGAGAGACATACAGAGACAGACAGAGACACAGAAAGAGACAGTGATAGAGACACAGAGACAGAGAGGGAGAGATATAGGAAGAAAAGGAGAGAGAGAGAATGGGAAAGAAAGAAACAGATATGGACATGGAGACATGGAGAGATACAGAGACAGAGAGAGAGAAAGAAAGGGAGAGATATAGAGAACAGAGAAATAGAGAGAGGGATAGAGGAAGAGAAACAGAGCCAGAGAGACAGGTTGAGACAAAGAAAGAGACAGAGAGACAGAGGAAGAGATTGAGAAAGAGCTAGAGAGACACAGAAAGACGAGAGACAGAAAGAGAGAGACAGGAAAATGAAGAAAAATAAAGATAGAGGAAGAGAACGGAAGAAAGCGACAAAGAGAGACAGAGAAGGACAAAGACAAAGATAGAGAGAGACACAAAGATGAGATACAGAGATTGAGAGATAGAAACAGAGACCCAGAGACAGAGATGGAGAGATAAAGAAACTGAAAAAAAGTAGAGACTGAGAGACAGAAACAGAGAGACAGAATAGAGACAAGAGGGGGAAAGCGAGAGGTAGGATAAGGGCGAGAAACATAAACAGAGACAGAGACACAGAGATAGAGATAGAAAAAGAGACAGTGATAGAGAGATAGAAAGAGGGAGAGGGGCAAAAAGACAGAGAGAAACAAAGAGTTAGAGAGACAGAGACAAAGAAACAAAGAGAGACACAAAGATAGGGCTACAGAGACAAAAAGACAGAGACATGTAGATAGAGACAGAACCAGAGAGATAGAGACAAAGAGACACAGACAGATTGAGAGAGGCAGAGAATAAGAGACAGAGAGAGATAGAAAGTTAAAGACAGAGAGAGGGAGAGTGAGAGGGAAGACAAGGGTAAGAAAGGTAGAGATAGAGACATGGAGATAGATGGAGACAAAGAGACAGTGATAGAGACACAGAGAGGGAGAGATATAGGAAGAGAGGGAGGGAGGGAGGGAGAGAGAGACACAGAGAGAGACAGAGAGAGACAGAGAGAATTCCCAAAGAAACCAGTACAGCAAAACAGCAAATAGAATTGGAAGCTCACACACCATTCAAGTGAACAACAGTTCCATGTTGGAAGTTCCTCTTGCTTCTTGGACTGGAGCTGGGTAAGATCCTCCACAGAGCTGCAGGACATCACTGTGGCCCTTAAATAGCCTGTCAAGCTATATCCCATGCACAAGACTGATCCCTTAACAAAATATCTATTACCCCAAATAAGACACCAGTAACCTCTCCATGTAGACCAATTCATGTTTATGGACTTTGAGCGAAGCCTTCACAGCTGGTGTCGATAAAGAGAAAAAAAGAAAAAGAAACAACCCCCCCCCCCAAAGCCCCTGGGCCCCCCCCCCATGCTCCAGAGCCTCAGGGCAAAAAGAGCACCTCATTCATTATCCATTCAGGCACGTTCCCCCTGGGACACTGCCTTTGTTGATTAATGCAAAGCCTTTCATTGGGCTCTATAGACATTGATGGCTTATTCACATGCTGCAAATACATCAACTGGACCCCAAGTATAGTGAAAACATTAGTGTATTGAATGTTCATATGGGAAACTGCTCTCTATTTAAAACATGCCACAGGCATAATGACGTCAACATCGAACATGTTGTTAGAGAGAGAGTTTTTCAGCCCGTTCTGGTCTTGCCTGGCTTTTGGGGGGGGGCGGGGCAATGAGGGTTAAGTGACTTGCCCAGGGTCACACAGCTAGTAAGTGTCTAGTGTCTGAGGCCGCATTTGAACTTAGGTCCTCCTGAATCCAGGACTGGTGTTTTATCTACTGCGCCACCTAGCTGCCCCCTTGCCTGGCTTTAAATCTGTTATCATCTATTCAAAATTAAAGAGGGAAACATCTTTGAAAAGCCTTTATAAGCCTCCAAAGTGGCCAGTGCTGATCTCCGGAAGGGATCCAGTAGTGGTGGGACAGTGGAGGGACTTATGGCTGCAGAACCAGGAAGACCTGGGTTCGAAACACAGCTTTGTAATTCTGGACTCACCCAGAGTCTGTCTCTCCCCTCCTCCCCCCCATCTACAGGCTGTCTGTGGGACAAAAGAGATTTAACATGGAAGCACGTGGCTGTAGTCCTCTGCTTCTTCCAACTAGAAGCAGCAGTTCTGAAGGGGCCACTGGGCAAGAGCTGGAGGGCCCCAGGAGTCGCAGAAACTGCACCTCTGGGAGTCCTTGGGCTTTCTGAGGGCCTCTTAATCCAGGTAACCCCTACAGTGATGGAGAATCTCCAAAGGGTCCCCATTCCACCCGGGTTGGGGGGAGGGGGGATATGTCTCACTTTGAGGAAGTTTTTCCTGATGTTGAGCAGACACTCCCCCTCACCTTACAGATAGATATCTTGCTCAGGGCCCTTCCAATGCTGGAAGTCAGCTCTCTGGTGCCTCCAAGTGGTCCTTGCAGAAACTAGGTTCCCAAGAGCAGTATTAGAAAAGCAAGAGGGGGCCAGAAAATACCAATTGGAGTTAATGGAGATGTGTGGTGACACTGAGCATGTGTGTGTGTGTGCATCTGTCTGTGTGTGTTGTGTCTCTGTGTGTGACTGTGCATCTGTGTGTGTTGTATGTGTATTTGTGCATCTATGTGTCTCTTGCAGACGTGCGTGTGTCTATGCATGTGTGTTTCTGTGCATTTCTGTGTGTCTGTGCATCTGTGTGTGCCTGTGTGTGTGCGTCTGTGTGTGTTTGTGCATTTGTGTGTCTCTCTGTGTGGTGTGTGTCTGTGTTTGTGCATTTGTGGGTCTCTGTGTTTGTGTTGTGTGTCTGTGCATCTGTGTGTGTGTGCATCTATGTTGTCTGTGCAGATGTCTCTGTGTGTCCTGTGCATCTGTGTGTCTGGGTCTATGCATTTATGTGTCTCTGTATGTATTGTGTGGTGTGTCTGTGCTTCTCTGTGTGTGTACCTGTGCATCTGTGTCTGTGTGTTGTCTGTGAGTCTGTGCATCTGTGTGTCTCTATGTGTGTCTGTATATGTGTGTCTGTGCATCTGTGTGTTGTGTGTGTCTGTGTGTGTGTGTCTGTGCATCTGTGTGTCTCTGTGTTGTCTGTGAGTCTGCATCTGTGTGTGTGCCTGTGTCTGTGCGTCTGTATCTGTGCATCTGTGTGTCTCTGTGTGTGTCTGTATGTGTGTCTCTGTGTGTCTGTATCTGTCTGTGTGTATGTGCATCTGTGTGTTGTGTGTGTTTGTGTGTCTGTGCATCTGTGTGTCTCTGTGTGTATTGTGTCTATATGTCGGTATCTGTGTGTGTCTTTGTGTGTTTGTGCATTTGTGTATCTCTGTGTGTATGTATGTGTGTCTGTGCCTCTGTGCGTTTGTGTGTTGTATGTGTGTCTGTGCATCTGTGTGTCTGTGCCTGTCTGTGTGCATCTGCATGTGTGTGGATCTCTGTGTTGTTGTGTGTATGTGTATGTGCCTGTGTGTGTCTGTATGTCTGTGCATTTGTGTGTCTGTGCATATGTGTGTGTGTGTTTGTGTTTGTGTGTGTGTTGGGGCAGAGTGGGGCTTCAGATATGCCCTAGGGAAAGCTTCTCCATATTTATGGGCTATGCAAATACTTTTTCCCCTAATGAGAACCTGGTGAGTATCACTTGAGATCAGAGATGAGAGGGCCTGGCTGCTTGGGCTTATCCCCAGGGCCATGTCAGCCTGTCCATTGCTTTTGATTGGCCCCTGATGCTTGGACCAAGTTGGGAGCTGAGAATGCAAGGAGCTTCTCAACTCCCAAATCTTTACAGAGACAAAGCAATGTCAGTGTGGATAGGTCAGCTTTGGGAATCTGGAGCTGGGAGGTCTCTGTGTTTGTTCATGATTGATCTGTGCGAAGAGGGGGAAGAGGTTTACCTGGCCTTCCCTACTCCAGGGCTTGATTCATCTGGGGAAGGACTGAACTTGTCAGCAGAGAGACACCACCCTAGTGGCCATTTTGGGTCCCTCTCCCTCCTGCCCACCCCCTCTTAAAATCTGGAGGCCTTCAGGCAGTTCCTGGATCACCTCAGTCTCCTTGTGTACAAACCCCAAGCACACAGTTAGAAGAGCATAGCAATGGAAATCAACCTTTCTAACCAGCCAGGGACCTAAAAGTTTGGGGCCTGCAGTCAGGAAGGCCCAAATTCAAATCCATCCTCAGAACTCGCTGTTGGGCCCTGGGGGCAAGTCATGGAACCTCGGTTGGCCTGTATTCCGCATCTGTAAAATGGTGATAATGACAAGAGCACCCACCTCCCAGTGATCAAATGAGATAAGGTTTGTAAAGTGCTCATCACAGTGCCTGGCACATAGTAGGTATCATCACCCACCACCGCCATCACTATCACCATCTTTTGGACCCCACCGCCCCCGCTCTGAGAGCTGAAACATGTGACTGAACCAGCCCAGCCACGAGATCATCATTTATTGGAAATGTGATAAAGCAAAACCAGTGAATGTAGTGAGGAGTTAGTAGGGCCACCATCTTCTGAGAAGAGCTGTGTTGCCCCAAAGTCGCTGTCTTGCCTAATCACACTACACTTAGAGACTCACTCAGGATTTCTTGGACTTGGCCACGGTTCCGGTCAGTTTTCAAGGCATAGTCGCTGGTCTTGAGAGCCAGTATCTGTCTCAGGAGTGTCTTCGGGGCCGCTTTCTCTTTAATGCCTGTGGCAAAGCTTGATGGAGGGGTATAAATGGCAGATTCCAGGTAGGGGTAGCAGGAAATCGAGAGGGTCAGGTACAATAGTACCATGGTGCTGTGGAACAGAGACCACCTCATGTTTCTTCTCTTGACACAGGCTAGTTTGGCATGGGCTGCTCTGTCTGTTGGTCTGAAAAGAGAAAAAGATTGCAGAATATCCTTCCTTAAGCCTCTGTTTGTATCACCCTGGAAGCATGAAACCTCTGACCTGCAAGAGGCCTGAGAGACCGACCTAGGCCCCTTGGTTTGCAGATGGAGAAACTGAGGTTTGAGGAAGGGGGAGAGGCTTTAGAGGCTGAATCCCATTTGTAGACCTGTGTCCCACAGCTATGCCAACCAGTCTTTTGGAGGAAATTCCCATATCCTCAATTTCTCTGGGTGTGTTTGCGTTTTTGTTAGGTCAGTCTAAAGGGTTTTCTGGATTTTCATACTATTTGTGACACTCAGCAGTGCCTTTAACCTTGGGCAGCCTCCTCCTCCCCCAACCTTGGGGCTAAACTAAATGGGGTGGGGGGGACTTCTTCAACTTTTTCCACTCCAGACCCCTTTTCAACCAAGAAATTTTAAAGTGACCCAAGGCATAGTCATATATAATAAGTATGCATAATCTTTTACTGTTGCCAAATTTTTTGTGACCTCCCCCCAATATAGGTCCATGACCCCCATTTTAAGAAGCAACCTTTCAAAGCCGCAAAGAGTGGGGGCTGAGTGGGCACATTTCCCAGCAGGCCTCCCCTCCCCCTCTCCTGTGCCAATAGCACTCACCAGAGCAGTGATTGAGAGCGGTGAGAGTTTCCCCAAGGCAAGGTCAGGCCGTGGTCTTCCTCTCTCCTCAGGTCCTCTCCGGCTCTGGCTCCAGTCTGCCCTTGAGCCTCACAAACGGGCTTTAAGAGCAGTTAGGGTCTCTGTGAGGTCACTGCGTTTATTAGCAAACATTCCCTTGTTGCTGTGACAACAGAGCCCAGCCAGCTGAGGCTTGCCTCCCTTGACACTGTACTTTCCAAATAGGGAGATTTATTCATATAGTGAATTATACCCAATTCCCTCTCCCTTTCACCTCTTTCTCTCTTTCTCCCCAGAACTCCCCTCCTTATCCTGTGGTGTTCTGACACAGGCTTGCCCAGGACATATTGGGTGCACCAAACCGGTTCCCTCTGCCTTCATCTCTGCCTCACCAAATTCTCCATGGCCTTCAAGGCACAGGTCAAATGTCTCCTCCTCCAGGAAGGCCTCCGTAACCCTCACCCCTGTCAGTCAGGAATGTTCTTTTCCTCTAAGGATGGCCCAGAAGCCACTCCTGAGGCAGATCCTGGCTCTCAAGACTGACGATTATGCTTTTGACAATGACCAAGAATGGCCAAGTCCAAGAAATCCTGAGTGAGTCTCTAAATGTAGATTAGACAAAACAGCGACCTCGGGGCTCTTCTCAGAAAACGGGGGCCCCTCCTAGATCCTCACTATGTTCACTGTTTTTGCTTTCTCACAGGCTGGGCTGCTTCAAATTCATGATACAGGTCTCAGCTCTCAGAGGGGGTCCGTGGGGTCCAGAAGGGCATAATCTAGTCCAAACCCCTAGAAGAGAAGAAGAAAGCGAGGGTCAAAGAGGGAAACAGCCTTACCGTGGGTCCTCCAGGCAGTAAGTGTAAATACTTATAGATCGAGGCAGCCCTTCCAATAACAACAAAATAACAAAAAACTTGGTACCAGTCAAAGGTTCTGTACACCTATGACATATACCGATATGCCTGGGGTAGCATAAACATTTCTCCGACAAAAAGAGGTCTCAAGTGGAAAACGTTCTGCTTTGAGTCTGAACACTGGTAGATGTTGCTAGCCTCGGCCCTTATCGGCCAACTGGCAACCTCTGCTCCATCCAAGTGGTGGAATTACTCTGAACTAACAGAACTGGGTTCGAGCCTACAGGTTTCCTTTAGTTCTGGGATTTCTGCTGGGCTAGAGGCTAGAACCTTTCTCCCTTCTCCCCCTGCCTTCCTCTCCCTCAGTCTTTGTTCCCCCTCTTTCCTGTTCTGCTCCTGGGGTCTGAGCACATCACCTATGAGGCTGCACTGCTGCTGCTGCTGGCAGCCACTTCTGAACTTCCTCTTTTCTTGGCACACTGCCCAGGGCCTCTCTCCCTAGGAACAGCACCCCCAGGCACAGGTGCCTTTCTCAGCCTGCCGTGGCTCCATGAGCCATACTCGGGAGTGGTTCACAAAGGTGCCATGCCCCAGCACGACTCTAGTAGTAGTAGAGGGGGCAGAAGGGTTAAGGAGAACCTTCTTCTTGTTGCCTTTTAGGAGACTTGGGCCTGTTTGGAAGCAGAGGAGGAAAAACTAGTGGAAAGAGAGTGAGTGAAAATGCAAAAGGGAGAAGGGGGGGGAGGTTCAGTTCAACAGGTACTGAAGCCACTGGTCACTGCTATTGCCTTTGCAGAAGACAGAGGTTGAAGCCTAGCTCAGGGACCAGCTCTCTCCAGGGGGCCAGTGCTCCTGCCCCCTTTCCTTGAGCTAAAGAGAGGAGAGGGTTCCCCTTCTTTCCAACTCCAGGTCCCTTGAAGAAGAGGGTGGAGATTTCCTACCTGGAGGCTGGAGGAGGGAGGTGGGATGGAGAGGAGTGGGACACTCCCATTGCTCAGTTTCTGGTTAAAAAAAGGCACATAAAATGTTTGGAGAACAGCATTGTCTTCTTCATCACCATGAAAACCACCATCCCCAACAGCTCTCAAAAGAGACCCCCCCAATCTCAACCTCTCTTTTCTTTCCCTCTCTTTATCCCTGTCTCCTTTCCCACTCTCTTCCCCTCCCATCTGTTTGTCTTTCTCTTCTTTTTCTAGCCCTCTTGCTTTTTACCCTCAGAGATACAGATTATGCCTGAGTTGTTTTATGGAAAAGCTCAGCCAAGGAAGACTTCTAGCAAAGGATTAAGAATGTATTTGAGTGGATCTATATAGGCAATTTATTGTTAGCAATGACTGAAACCAGCTTGGATTTATTCAGACCATCCTGGGCTTAGGAACATGAATCAACAGAACCATTTTTGCAGACAGTGTATTTTAATGGGATACTAGAAATAGTCACAGATAATCCACCTCCCACACCTCCTCCTCTGCAAGGACAGGTGAGCCCCTCCCTTCCAGAGCCAGCTTCTTGTACTCAATCTGGAGTGTTCCTTCGGCTACACTGCCATCTTCTAGGTGAGGCAGGGTGCGATCCATGCCACTCAACGAGGGGGATGAGCTGGAGGGAGGGGGAGTAGGGCTGGGAAAGAGGGGGCACCTTCCTTTCTCTTAACCTCAGTAGGGGAAGGCCCAGAGATAGTCAAGGATCACAGAAAGCCTCCCTGACCCGTAGTATTTAAATCACTAATGGCAGAGGTAGCTGAGGGGTTGGGAAGAGAAAGGGATGTCGGCCTAGAAGGGGAAATGGCTATTTGGAGCAAAGCTCGGCCAAACCTAACCCATTAGGGCGGCTGCTGAGTGTCACAACCCAGAACCTCCACCCTCAAAGCAATGTGGTTGGCCCAGCTCCAGGGGTGAATCCTCAGACGTCGGGCAAACAGTGGGGGCTCCACGGGGTTCACCACAGGGCTAGTATGATCCTCATTCCCCTTGAAGATCTGAGAGAAAAAAGAGGTGTTTTTGTGAGTTGGGGAGAAGCAAAGGAAGCATGGGCTAAGCACCTGACTTTGGCTAAGTGGAGGCAAAGGGAGGAAGGACACACAGGTCCTAAGTACTGATCCTAAGAAAGAGGGTGAGTCACAGTGTGGCTATCTCTGGGCCTCATTTCCCTTCTGTGTAAAAGGAGCCAACTCGACAGGCTCAGGGCCTTGAGCATCTGAAGAGCAGAGAGAGGCTTTGTGCAGGAAGGGACCCAGTCAGTGAAACAGGACCAAAGTGCTTTGTTCTCCATCAGAAATATCTGGGAGGCAGTGGGTGGAGCTCAGAGAAAGGGACTAGGCAGGAGGGGCAGACTTTCTCCTGACCTACACAAGGTGAGACTCCCCTTCCTCTAGCCCATCTCTGGTTAAGGCTGAAGGAAGCAAAGCTCTTGGTGGCAGTGCCTCCCTTGGGGCCCAAGCGCTTTGGTCCTTGCCAAGGTTCCCTGCACAGGCATCTCCATTTCCCCCATGCGTGACCTTGGAAAAGTCAGTAGATCTTCTAAGCTTCAGTTTCCTCATGTGGAAAATGAATGAATGAATGAAAAAGTATTCAGTGCTTACTATGTGCACTGGGGATACATACAGAAAAGTAAGATAGTCCCTCCCCTCAAGGAGCTTACTTCTAAAGGGGAAAAGAGGTGTCAACCACAAGTGAGATGGAAAGGCCCTACAGTCCTGAGGGTGCACTGACCCACATTCCTCATGTCATTTCCACTGTTTTTCTGGGTGAACCGTTTAATGGCACCAGGGACCCTGGTGATGAGGACTTGCTTTCCTGGCTGCTCGATAGAGATGAGTACAGTGCCTTCTGAATGAGCTGCTAGACAGAATCTCTATTAGGGCAATGCAGTTGCTGACCCGGATGATGGCTGTAAAGGCTGGTCTGGGAGATAGCAGACCCAGTGATCTCTGGGATTTGGGGGAGATGGCAGGCCCTTTCTCCACACAGGCTGCTCCCCTGGACAGACAGCTTGGGGGCCTGGGCTTAGAAGCAGGGGGAACTGCTGTCGCTAAGACTCTTCAACTCAAAAGTCCCAAGCTGTCTCCCCTGGGGTCTGAAAAGAGGTCAGTGATAATGGTACCTTCTTCCTCAGGGTACCTTGCTGCTTCAGTTTTTCTGCCCCACAAGTGGCATCGAGTTCAGGACCCTTATTTGTCAGAAGAAGAAAGTGAAGCCTCAGAGAAGCTAAGTGACTTAGCACTACGCTAAGCACCAGGGATACAAAAAGAAGCAAAAGCCAGGGTTTCCGCCCACAATCTAATGGGAGAGACAACAAGCAAATAGCTACGAACCTATAATATCCATACATTGTAAATGAGAGGTAAGCTCAGAGGGAAAGCATTAAGGGAGGGGGGACAGGCAAGGCCTCCTGCAGAAAGTGGGATTTGAGCTGACTCTTGAAGGAGTCCAGGGAAGCCAGGAAGCTTGGGTGAGAAAGAAGGAAATAGCCAAGGTATAGAAGGGTTGTGTTCAAGAAAGAGCAAGGAAGTGAAATGTAAGAAGACTGGAAAGGCTGAAGAGGGCCAAGTTGTAGAGGATCTCATATTTGATCCTAAAGGTAATAGTGAGCCACTGAAGTTCAATGATCAGGGAGGTGTCATCATCAAACCAATATTTTAAAGTGACTGAATACCTTGGTGCTCTGCATGATCCTTTGGTATCAGTCCTCATAGGACTGCACAGCTTTGAGTTCTAAATCCTGAACCCTTGCTTGTCTAAGTATTTTCAAGCTGACCTCCAGTTGTGACGGTGGGATGTGGTAGGGTCAAAATCCAAACTGCAGGACTTTGGAGCTAAATGGAACATTCAAAGTAACCCTGTCCAACCCTCTCATGTTACCAATACAGAAACCGAGGCCCAAGAGAATCCAGGACCTTTGAGTTCAAATCCAATGTTTTCTGACTCCAAACTGATTGACTGAACCAAGAATTCACTGCCCTCAAAGATGGACCCTACAGCCAGAATGGGAGGGAGGGAGAGGGAGAGATGGAGGGAGGGACAGAAAGAGAGGGAGGGAAGGGGAGAGAGACAGAGACACACAGAGAAAGAGAGAGGGAGAGAGGGAGGGGGAGGGAGAAGGAGGGAGAGGGAGGGGGATGGAGGGAGGGAAGGAGAGGGAGGGGGAGAGAGAGAGAGAGATAGAGAGGGAGGGAGGGGGAGGGAAGAGGGACGGAAGGAGAAGGAGGGAGAGGGAGGGGGAGGGAGGGAGGGAGGGAGGGAGAGAGAGAGAGAGAGAGAGAGAGAGAGAGAGAGAGAGAGAGAGAGAGAGAGAGAGGGAGAATGAACCACTGAGTACACCAAACTCAAGCAAAATTCCACTGTCGATGAAATCTGTTAGCAGTGACAACTCCTAACAACTCCCCTCCCTGGGCTGGCTTCCACGATTGGGACCTTCTCCTTTCAAAGCTGCTCCCTGCCCAGCAAGGTTTCTGGGAAGATCAAATAAGAAAATTCCCAGGAGGCAGTCTTAGTCTTAGAGGAAATGCTTGATGAATATTTGTTAAGAATGAAGGCTATGAAAAGGAATGAAATGCCCACTCAGGGCAGGCCAATGAGGGAGCCCTTCTGAAGGACTTGAAGTGGCATCACGCTAGTATATATACTAGTCTGAGTAGGTCCAACTTCACTGGAGAAGGCAAAAAGCCACCCTTGATTCAACCTCTTTCCCTTCCCTTTCCTGGGATTCACAGCCCATCAATTTAGGCCCCTTTGGCCATGCCACCTAAGTTCTTCTCGAGGGCAGCTTTTGAATCCTGCTCCCCCCCCACACACACACCCATGCTTTCAAATGAGGTACCTTTTATAAAGCACTTAGCACTGTGGTATTAGGTTCTTAATAAATCCTTATTCCTTTCCCTTGAGTCCCCTCCCCAGTGCTCTGTTGGCACTCCACCGAGCCTGGGGATGGGAAGTTGTGTGCCATCCATTGGGCAGTATATCACTGGATCACCCTGCCTGTCTAAAGCAGACTCAGAGGCCTGCCTGCCTCCTCCCATTTCTCAAAAGCTCAACATACCTTTATTTTGTTATTCTGACGAACAAAGGTCCAGTTTTTGCCATCTTGGCTGCTGGAGAGCAAGAATTCTTTCACATACATGTTGGTGAGGATGGACTTCACACCCTGGGTGATTACTCCAGTGACTTTCATCACCTTCTGAAAATCCACCTGCAGCCACTCCTTCTGCCCATTCTCCTGGGGAGGAACAATGGCATTATATGTTTGGCCACCACTCCCCTCTCCCCTGAAACCCAACATAACACCCCAAAGGACCCAGGCAGGCACCTTCATTCCTGGACCTCAAACTACACCTTGAATTTCCAGAAAGCCACGAGACCAGGGAGCACAGTAGGGAAGGCTTTTGACCAGGGGTCCCAACACTGGGCACCATCTTCAGGACTGCAGCCTTCACTGGCTCAGACCCTCGGGGGAATCTGTGAGCCTGGGCCCTTTTCTGCACCAACGATGCTGACCTTCCATCCCCCCACCCCCATTCTGGGATCCAGGGAAGCAAGGCCTTCCATCTCCCAACTCAGGGTTCTTTGTCCAGCCATGCCTCATGCCTGGACTGCTCTCTCTTCTCATCTCTGTCTCCTGACTTCCTCAAAGGCCCAGCTAAAAGCCCATCTTCTACAGGATGCCTTCCCCAGTCTGTCTTAAGTGATTATCTCCAGTTTATACAGTTTATAACTGGGTGTTTGCACCAGGAGCTCCTCGAGATCAAGGGCTGTCTTTTGCCTTTCTTTGTATCCCCGGAGCAGAGTAGGTGCTTGTTGAATGACCACAGTAACAGGCTGACAGGGATGGGCCCAGGAAGATTTTCACCTGAGGGAAAGCAGGTGAATAGTCTGAAGGCTGGGGGAGGGAACATGGATAGTGGCTTGAGTCATGCAGTAAAGAAGGTTGGGAGGGCAGGCAGGCCCTATGAGAAAAGCCCTGCAGGAACAGGACCCAGGGTATCTCTGCAGGATAGCTGAGGGACAGATGTGTGGCATAACAAGGAAAGCCAGCTGAAGACCTCAGAGTGAGGCACAGGGACAGAAGTCACCCTAAGGAGGAAGCTACAAGTCCCCCCCCACACACACACACACAAGGGTGCCCTGGGACAAGGCATTCATTTCATCAGTTAGTCACTGGTCACCTAGTTAAGAGGGGCCTCCAAACACACGGAAACAGCCAGGTTTCCTGCACACTTTCTGGCAAAGGCTTAACCTTCCCTGGCCTTCCCCCCCCCCTACCTAGGGAGGGTGTCTTCATGGGTGACTTACCTGGGGCCTCCAGGCATTGGTTCGGCCCTCCAGGTTAAGTCGGGCTTGGGAAGGGGCCCAGGTGGCAAACACACTGGCCTTGTGGGATGAAGCTGTGACCTGTGCATCGGAGATGCTTCGATTTTCCATGCCTAATGGAAGGCTGCAGCCTGGACAGAAGGAGTGGTGGTGGGGGGTGTCACTGGAAGTCTTGGGTGCACCCTGGTTTCAGTCCTACTTCATTTCACCCTTTTCCCAAGCTCAGGGATGGGGAGCTCAGCCCCTAATTGGAGAACTCCCCCAATGGCCCAGGCGATGACGGATCTCCTTCTAGTGTATGGGTGGCTGGGCCCTGGGGGACACCCCCGGGGCAGGCTGTGGAGGGTCTCTGTGGCCCAGGAGTACTCACTGTTGAGCTCACAGCCAAGCAGTTCCATTCGGAGGGTGCTGCGCACGCTGAAGTGGGAGGGCTGGAGGCGGATGTACTGGGCCACCATGGGAGGGTCAAACACATTTTCTTTGATACCAGATGCATCTACATTCCCAAAGAACACCTGCAAGGAGGCGGACTCGTGAGGGACCTCCAGGGCAAAGACCGGGCTGGGGAGCTCAGGGACCAGAGGGAGGGCCGAGTCACTCATTCCCACAGCAACCCCCACAGCTGGCTAGACAAGCTTCTCTTACTAACAGGAACATGGGAGAACCACGCCCCCCAACCCCCTTGGAAAGCAGTCAGAGCCTGCCCTACTCTCATTCCCTGCCCCCCTCCCCTTGTCTTGTACCCACTGCTCTGGTCCCCAAGGCGATCATCCTTTCCCCTGCTTCCTCCCCTCCTTGAGGCACTCCCCCCCCCACTCCTGCTCCTGCCTAAGCCTTTCCTTCTCGGCCCTCCCCCTCTCTAGTCCCTGGGGACCTTGTGCCTGAAAGGGTCGTCTCCATTCCCCATCCCCCAAGGCACTCAGCCCCGTGGCGCTCTTGCCCAAGCCTTCCCTCCGTACTCTTGTCTCTGTGGGGGATGCTGGTGCGCTCGTACCCCCCTGCTTGGGAGATACTCGTGCCCACTGAGCTCGTGCCCGTACGGCCCTGCTTGGGGGATGCTGGTGCTCGCTGAGCTCGTGCCCGTACGGCCCTGCTTGGGGGGATGCTGGTGCTCGCTGAGCTCGTGCCCGTACCGCCCTGCTTGGGGGATGCTGGTGCTCGCTGAGCTCGTGCCCGTACGGCCCTGCTTGGGAGATACTCGTGCCCACTGAGCTCGTGCCCGTACGGCCCTGCTTGGGGGATGCTGGTGCTCGCTGAGCTCGTGCCCGTACGGCCCTGCTTGGGAGATACTCGTGCCCACTGAGCTCGTGCCCGTACGGCCCTGCTTGGGGGGATGCTGGTGCTCGCTGAGCTCGTGCCCGTACGGCCCTGCTTGGGGGATGCTGGTGCTCGCTGAGCTCGTGCCCGTACGGCCCTGCTTGGGGGATGCTGGTGCTCGCTGAGCTCGTGCCCGTACGGCCCTGCTTGGGGGATGCTGGTGCTCGCTGAGCTCGTGCCCGTACGGCCCTGCTTGGGGGATGCTGGTGCCCGCTGAGCTCGTGCCCGTACGGCCCTGCTTGGGGGATGCTGGTGCTCGCTGAGCTCGTGCCCGTACGGCCCTGCTTGGGGGATGCTGGTGCCCGCTGAGCTCGTGCCCGTACGGCCCTGCTTGGGAGATACTCGTGCCCACTGAGCTCGTGCCCGTACGGCCCTGCTAGGGGGATACTCGTGCCCGCTGAGCTCGTGCCCGTACGGCCCTGCTTGGGGGATGCTGGTGCTCGCTGAGCTCGTGCCCGTACGGCCCTGCTTGGGGGATGCTGGTGCTCGCTGAGCTCGTGCCCGTACGGCCCTGCTTGGGGGATGCTGGTGCTCGCTGAGCTCGTGCCCGTACGGCCCTGCTTGGGGGATGCTGGTGCTCGCTGAGCTCGTGCCCGTACGGCCCTGCTTGGGGGATGCTGGTGCCCGCTGAGCTCGTGCCCGTACGGTCCTGCTTGGGGGATGCTGGTGCTCGCTGAGCTCGTGCCCGTACGGCCCTGCTTGGGGGATGCTGGTGCCCGCTGAGCTCGTGCCCGTACGGCCCTGCTTGGGAGATACTCGTGCCCACTGAGCTCGTGCCCGTACGGCCCTGCTAGGGGGATACTCGTGCCCGCTGAGCTCGTGCCCGTACGGCCCTGCTTGGGGGATGCTGGTGCTCGCTGACCTCGTACCCGCGCCCGCCCTCCTCGACCCTCACTCTCTCTAGTCCCTGGGGACCTTGTGCCTGAAACTGTTGTCTCCATACCCCGTCCCCCAAGGCACTCAGCCCCGTGGCGCTCTTGCCCAAGCCTTCCCTCCGTACTCTTGTCTCTGTGGCGTTCGTACCCGTACCGCCCTCCTTCGGGGATTCTAGTGCTCGCTGAGCTTGGATCCGTACCTCCCTCCTTGGCCCTTCCCACTTTTGGCTCTGTGGCGCTCGTGCCCGCTGAGCTGGTGCCCATACTCACTCTCGTGGGCCCTCTTTACTCTCGTCCCTGGGGTGCTCGTGCCTGTACCCGCCCTCCTCTGCCCTCCCTATTATTGTCTCCGAGGCGCTACTAGGCTCATCCCCCTGCTCTCCTCCATTCGGCTCTCGTTCCCGATCTCCAGAGTCCTCCCGTCCCCACAGTTCTCTTCCCATGGCGATCTCTTGTAAACCTCACAACAGAATTGGCATGAAGTTGAGGTCCCAGGTTTGTTTGTTTGTTTGCTTGCTCAGTCGCGATCTCTCTCTCTCTCCCCCCTCCCCCCCATCTCTCATTTTTTCCATCACCTTCCTATCTTGCTCTCCCCCGCCCCTCCCCCACTACACCGTTTGGCAGGTAGGTTTTAGCGTCGGTATCCTATCAGAAGAGAAAAGGCCAAGGTGCATCCTTCCAAGGTTGGAGGAGAGTATCAGGCAGACAACCTCAGCATCTCTAAGGGCCAATCTGGAAACCCTCCCATCTAAGCGCAAGCGCGTGTTCGCGCCTGCGTACACACAGGAGCTGCAGGCTGCTTCCCCCTAAGGGAGTAGAACGCACAAGTGCAGGGCCAGAGGGCACAAGGCCCACCCAGGAAGTAGTACTAGTCCTTGGTCGCACACTGAGCTGACTTTGTGCACAGGCCTCCTCAGACCTCTGCTCCTGCTTCCTGCCCTTTACAGAAGATACTTTTTTCTTTTTTCCTTTTTTTGGCATGGCTGCTAGATAATTTAATGGCACAGGTCCAAGTTGTTGAGGCCACCCACCTTAAGTGCTAGATCCCTCCCCGGGCTCTTTTCCTTTTCCCCCTTTTGTTATGTAGTGCCCACAGAGTGATGGGATGATCTGGGTCGGGGGTTGTACCTGGGGGTCCCAGCCCAGTTGTAGAAACATGGCCATTCACAGACATTCAGAAGGCTCTTTAAGCCCATTCCTGACTCACTAACATGGCCCTAGCCGCCAAGAGGGGCTTTACTGTAACAGCCAATAGTGCTGCCAGCCTTGAGCATATGTAACAAATGGGATCAGGTACCCCACTAAGTGACCTTAGTTGAAAGCAGAGCTAACAGTTTCAGGTTTCTTCCTTGAATCCCTCTCGTCTTATTTGGAGTACCTGACCACGCATCTCCTTCCAAACATCCCCCACAAGTGGTGGTCCCACAGTCCTGGAGGGCTGCTAGGTAAGGGGAGTCCACTGCACTTGGGCATCATATGCCAATTGTCAGGAAGTTTCTCCCTCACCCCATGAGCCTGTTGCCACATTGTCTTTGGTCTAAGAGAGACAGCTAAATGGCCATCCTTTTATTAAAAGGCTGGCACTGTTAATAACATGATTAAATTGCCCAGAAATTGTCTCTGGAACCTTTTAGAGTGGCACAATTATGAACTCAAGAGGGAAGCCCTGAGAAGTATCAGGGTTTTCCTGCCCTCATGGAGCCTACAATCTAAACAGCCAAGTTCTATGGGGCCTAGAAAGCGCCAGCTCCGTGGTATGTGGCTCGTCTGTACTAGGATGGTCACACAGTCAGCAAGAAAAGCAAAAATAAGACCTCTTCCCTAGAGACCTCAGCGTCTAACGGAGGAGGGCAAATCACTTATGGCCGCACAAGACATGACTGCCAAAGCTGGACTATAGAGTGTGTGTTGTGGGGGACAGGTAGGAAGCAGCCTCAAGTTAGGATACTCTCAGCCCCCTCATCTGTCTGAATCCTAGCCATCCTTTAGGGCTCAGCTTAAGTCCCATCTGTGCCAGGAATTATTCCCAGATTTTCCCAACCCAAATCATCTCTGCCTTCTCTGGCTTGGATACTCTCTCCAGAGGAATTTGTATTTGATCCTGGAGGCAATAGGGAGCCACAGAAGTTTATTGAGTAGGGGGCTTATATGATAATACCTTTGGGCTTAGGAAAATCACTTTAGTGGCCAAATGTATCTTCCATTTGGCTGGAGTGGGGAGAGACTTCAGGCAGGCAGACCCCCTAGCAGCTACTTCAGCAATGGATTGGATATGGGAGGTGAGTTCAAGTGAAGAGTATGGAGGATGTCACTGAGGTGGCATGCCAGGGTGAGTGGGAGGATGGTGGCACACTGCACAGTAACAGGCAAGTTCAGAAGAGGGGAGGGTTGAGGGAGGGTGGAAGAGGATAAGTTCTGATCAGAGCTTGTTGAATTTGAGATGCCCACGTTATGCGTAGTTGGGAACACCTGATGGGACTGCAGCTCAGGAGAGAGGCCCATGAACTGGGTTTTAAAAATATTTTGATAACAAGATTTTTTTTTTGGTGGGGCAATGATGGTTAAGTGACTTGCCCAGGGTCACACAGCTATTAAGTGTCAAGTGTCTGAGGCTGGATTTGAACTCAGGTACTCCTGAATCCAGGGCCGGTGCTTTAACCACTGCGCCATCTAGCTGCTCCCCCACACAAGATTTTAATATAATTGTTTACTTTGTAATCCTATGTATGCATTTGAGTACGTGTGTTTAAAACAGGCTCCCCCCCAAAAAAGAAATCATTAAAACAGGCTTCCCCAGACTGACTGTTCAAGGGATCCATGAAACAACAAGGGTTAAGCGCCCCTGGAATGGAAGTAAAGCCAAAGAGGGCCCAGGACACAGAGAGGCTTGAGGGTCACCACTGTGGGCAGGAGTCAGAGGAAGATCCAGCAAAGGTGCCTGGGAAGGAGTGCTCAGACATATCAGAGAACCAGGAAAGCAGTGTCCTAAAAAGCCAAAGGAGAGGGGGCAGCTAGGTGATGCAGTGGATAAAGCACAGGCCCTGAATTCAGGAGGACCAGACACTTGACACTTACTAGCTGTGTGACTTTGGCCAAGTCATTTAACCCTCATTGCCCTGCAAAAAAAAAAAAAAGCCATAGAAGGGAAAATACAGAAAGTGAAAAGATGGACAGATGACACAGGATATTTGATTATAGAAGCGCCTTGAGGTTGGTGGAAGCAGGGGAGGGGTGACATAGACATACACATTAGGGAGATTACTTTGGTGGCCAAATGGATGGTGGACTGGAGTGGGAAGATACCGAGGCAGGCACCCCCAAGCAGGCTGTTTCAATAGTCAAGGTGTGAAGTGATGAGGGCCTGCACCAGGGGGTTGTGGTGTGTCAGAGGAATTCTAATTTAAAAGGTTTGATAATCAATTGGATATTAGGGATAGAATGATAGAAATGACTTAAGGATAACACTGAGCTTTGAGCATGGGTCACTGGTAGGATGATGGTATGCTCAATAGTAATAAGGAGCTTTGTAAGATGGAATGGGTTTACGGGAAAGAGAATGAGTTTGGCTTTGGATATGTTGCATGTGAGATGCCTCTAGGATACAGAGGTGGGACAGATGAGGGCTGCTTCTTCCACATGTGCCCCATTCCTCCAGCACAGGAGTGGGGAGTCTGTTTTGGGGATTTGTACCTTTAGACTTTATGGGTTGTCCCATGGTACTCACCATCATGGTACCAGTAGAGTTTCCTCGGTAATTCTTCCATGTCTGTCCATCAAGACTGTGCCTGATGGTGAACTGAGAGATGTAGAGGCTGGAGAATTTCTGTCGGGCTCCTTGGGTCTTGATACCATGGATAATCATCGGCTTCAACAGGTCAACCTGCCAATTAAGCCAGAATTTCATTTCACTTTGTCCCTTGAACACCTGGAATCATTTTGAGGGAACTCAATTTAACAAAAATTTATTAAGCTCCTTCCACGTGCAGGTGGGCAGCCAGAGTGTTCCACAGGTACCTCTAATGTCAGAGGAATATGAGGAAGTCCACCAGCACATGAGGAAGAGGTGGCCCCTCCGTGGCTATCTCACTGAAGGGCATGGAGAAGCAGCACCCAAGAGGGGATGAGATCACACAGTGTCTTTGGGTAATTGGAGCATGGCCCAGGCCCTCTGCCAGGCACAGGCAGACATCATACACACACACAAACACACACAGACACACACACACACACACACACAATTCTCCCTGACCTCAAAGCACTCACAATTTAATGAAGGGGTACAATGTTTACATAGAAATCAACACAATGGATTTTAGAAAGCCAGAGAACATTAAGAACTAGGAAGACCAGAAATGTAAAGGGCAAGAAGCAGTACTGCATGTCAATGCTCAACTGTGAGGGCAGCACAGGGTGCCTCTCCCAAAGTCAGAGGCTCCTCTCTAGGGACTCACCATCAGTGTTCGCCATCTGAAGGTCATGCCATCTTCCCCCTCCCACTGCATCCTCCTCACCTTGGACACGAATCTCATCATTGTCTCAAGCCCTCCTCTCCAGTAGTATCTCCCAAGGACTCTCAACAGCCCTCATCATTCTCCCAAGCAAGCACTAGGGCTATCTGGGACCAAATCTCTTCCCCTGAACCAAATCCTGCCACTTATTCTCTCCAAATATGTCCTGCGTTAGTCTCTTCCTTTACTTTCCACCTCCAGCCATTCTGACTACCTTTCCCCATTCTATTCCATGTTCCCAGTGTGCAGAACCTTGGGCCAAACACTGAGGGAAACCCAGAACTAAGATAGGAGTGGGGATCAGCAGTGACCCAAGGCACAGGTATCTGACCTGGCTTCACCACGAAGGGAGCTTTCATCTGCTTGTCTTATGGAATGAGGCCTGGCAGGGCCTCTCCCAATCCTACTTTAGATCATTCAGCCAGGGCACGTTGAAGAGTCATAAATGATCAGAGGTGGAAATGTCCTACGTGGTTATCTGATCCAACACCCTCAACTTAGAGATGAAGTGAGGTTTAGCAAGGAGAAAGGACTTGGCCAAGGTCCAAGTATTCCACAGATTGGTCCATCAACCAAAAAAAGGTCTTGAGAAAGCCTTGAATGCCAGGCAAAGGAGTTTGAACAAAACCCCAGAGTCAACAGTGATGGAATACTGTCTCTGATGCTCTGGCTCTAAGCCTTGATGAACGTTGGGTCATTAAGCTGGATGAAAAAGAGAGGGTGACAGGGCAGCCCTGGGCAGTTCTCCGCCCTCCACCCCACCCCCACTATGTTCCAGGGGATGACTCTTGCCTTATGATACCAAACCATGAAATAGGTGAGAGAGCCTTGACTTTAGAAATGAATGAGTTCCTCTCATTTGAGGCCATGTTGGCCACTTTGTAAGTGGCTGGTCAGGCCCCTAGAGAACTGCACAGAGGCAATCCTCAACCAACAGGAGCTTGGGGCCCCAGCCTGGGCTACAAAGGTATAAGGATGTGCCAACTTTGCCCCCAGAGGTAGTCAGGTGGTGCCTTTCAGGCTACGGTCCCACTGTTTCTTCATGATGGGCAACAAGTAAATCTGTATTCACCCTTCAGAGGCAGTCCAACAGATGTCTACCAGCTCAGGCTGGACTTTGCCCATGCTCCAGGTCACCAGGCCCACTGTGGAGTGTTCTGCTGCCATTGGCTCCTTCACTTTGGATAATGCTTTCTAACCCTCCCTTTCAATCTGTGTTCAGGACCTAAGTTGCCTTAGGGACTCCTTGGGGAGTTCAAAGCAGGTCAAGGTTCAAGCAACCCCGAGAGCAGCCATATGGTGAGCCCCAAAGAAACCCAGAATCATTGCATGGATTGACCCTCAAAGAAAGGAGTAGGGTGGGGAATAAGCATTTCTATAGGACCTACTATGTGCCTGGCCATGTGGTAAGTGTTTTCTCAATAGGATCTCATTTGGTCAAAGAAGATGGTAAACTGACTCTAATTTTGAGCCCTGCCCCATCATCCAGAGGGTGAGCCTGGTGGTCTACCTACTGTCCGTAGCACCTGGCTGCTGATGTAGTATTTTACTGATTTGTCTTGGTGACCTCTCCAAATCAGCCTCCAAACAATATCCTAATATACAGCTCTGACTGCGTCACCTCTCTGCTCAAGGACTTTTAGGAGATCCCTACTCCCTCTAGGATCAAATCCAAATTCCTCAGCCTAGCTCTGAAGGCCTTCCATTACCACTCCCCTACACACACGAAACATTTCCTGCCAAGTCTTGCTCCTAGGCCCCAAGCCTAGAAGGTGCTCCTTCCATAAAGAGAACCTCCTTAGGCTCAGCATAAGAACCTCCTCGTTATCCCTTTTCTCCCCTTCCTCCTCTTTTTCCCCTCCTTTTTTCTCCTCCCTTCTTCTCTCTCTCCTCCCTCCTCTTCTTCATCCTCAGTCTCCTTCTTTCCTCTTCCTCCATCTCCCAGAATCCTTCCCTGACATTGTAGCCCAAACCCCTCCCCCGAGTTAAAAGCATTCTTGCTCTCTTCCCATCTTCCTCAAGCCCTCTCTCAATTTGAGTTTGTCCTTTGCCTTCATCACATCCTACCTCCTATTAGCCTCAAAGCATCTCTCCTAGCCACTGGAACATAAACTTCTAAAGGGTAGAGGGAGTGGAACCACAGCATGGTGCTTCGCATATCAGAGGGGCTTAATGGATGCTAGTGTCCTGGAATGGGGTGCAGTTCTGGGATTCTCTCAGGATGGTCATGTCAGTAGAAGGCCTACCTCGATCCAAGGATTGGCATCCTTGGTGCTCCAGGCATTGATAGACCCTGCATGATTGAGTCTGGCCAGCTTTGGGGCCCACTGGCCTGCATCAAAGAAAGAGGAAAGAGATTTGAAGCATATTATTATTTGTTCGTTCATACCTCATCCCTCTCCTGCTCCCTATATTCCTGATAGTCCTGGTCAGCTCAGCTCCAGGGAAGACACGAGAAAATGCTTCACCTTCTCCCTTTGGTTGGAGCCTCTTGGACATACTGGGAAGTTGGCTCTGTTCAACTGTTTTGGGTTAGGGTTTGGGAGGTGGCTTTGTGGGGGATTACAAGGGAAGATTCACTGCAGGGGGATCTGCATCTGAAAATGACTGTGATTCATAAAGAAAACTAAATCATGAAAGGGTCGGGCTAGAGGGGCTTAAGTCTGTGATATAAGGTGTGGATGCCAAGTGATATAAGGGCTGAATGGTCAAATCAAAGTGAGGCCTGTCACTAACCAAGTTTGAGTTTGCTCCCTAACAGGCCCAGAAAGAACAACCCTCAGGTCACCAGGTGGTTGCTGAGCTGGGTCCTCAATGGGGCGTCCGGATTGCTTTGTATGAAGCTTCCCTAGTTGTGGGGCTGGTTCCCCATCACCCTGGCACATAGCCAGCTTGCCCCTTGCAGGGGCCTCTCCCTTTTCCTCATCGGTAGTTAGTACAGCAAACAGCAGTTTGTTAGTGACTCAGGTCAAAGGTTTGGTGGGAAAGCCAAAGAAAGGCTTGGGAATCCTTGAGCCATTTCATTATTTCCCATAGACAGGGTGCCCCCAAAGTCTTAATGCAGTCTTAGTACTTAAAACTGTACTAAGATGTACAGGGCAGCAGAGGCAAGCATTGGGAGGCAAGCACTAGGAGCTGTGTTCTCTGGTGCCTGAGGAGGGATAGCAGGGCAAGGGCAAGGGCAAGGCTCCAGTCCTGAACTATTGAGAACTCAGGCTAATGAGTCAATGGAACAGCATATGACATGCATATACAACCCACCAGGGGATGTTGGGATACTGGAACATGGCTAGAGTAGGCTAACTGGCAGACCATGAGAGCTGACTGGCACAGGCACAGGAGAAATGAGTCAGGCTCACTTACCATATTGTCCAGAAGCTGTGATCTGAGAATCAGTGATCTGGCCAGAGGCCATTCCCAGAGCATTCCGACACTCTACGAGAGGGAAAAGTGGAGAGAGAGTATCAGGTTTTGGAAAGGGCTTCAGGCTTCTAGCCTACTGTTGACTGAGTTCAGTCTGCTGAGCAAGCCCTAGGCCACAAGCCCCTCTGGAAACTACCCTCCTTTGATGGAGGTTATGGCCCCTTTTAGAGGGTCAGTCCCAAAGCCATCTTCCCCATCCTTCAGCTATAGGTCCCAATTCCATCCACAAGTCCTTTCAGAACCCTGGGATGTAGTTCCCCCAGCTTGGGTATTCAGACTTCCTCTGGGCAGGAAGCTCATTTCTCTTGGGATTTCCATTTTACTTTGGAAGCATTTGCTTTGAGTCTGGAGATCATGCTCTCCAGTACAGAAACTAGAAACAGACTTGAGTAGCTCTGTCTTTTCTAGGTCATCAATTACCATCATTACCCTGACCCTTGAGGACTGAGCCCCCCCCCCTTTTTTGCAGGGCAATGGGGGTTAAGTGACTTGCCAAGGGTCACACAGCTAGTAAGTGTCAAGTGTCTGAGGCCGGATTTAAACTCAGGTACTCCTGAATCCAGAGCTATTGCTTTATCCACTGTGCCACCTAGCTGCCCCCTGAGCCCCTTTTTGATCTTCATGCCCCCAATATTGCTAGAAGACTCTCATTGGTCTTTCTCAATCTCTGGGCTTGCCACTACTGACATTATCCATACGGGTCTCTATCACTCTTTTGGTCTCATCCTCAGCCACAGAATTCTCCACACCATGAAATTAGAGGCCGAGGCCCTGTCCCAATAAATGATGTGCCCACAGGGGTTGGACAGAGACAGTAAATGGCAGATGCACAGGAGAGGTGGAGCAGCTGAAGGGTTTCACATCACCCTCTCCTCTAAAGGCAGAATCCAACCATCATGGGTTTTAACTTGCCCAGATGTTTAGATGCATTCAGCATATCAGGGTGGGAGGTTCATGTTTTGAGAGATTCTGATGGTTTGAGCACAGGACTACCTAGGAGACAACTCAGATATTGGACTCCCCCACTGGATAATTAACATAATGACATGATTAAGGAAGACAGCACACACACAGGCAATTGGAGCTGCTTACCCTATAGCAATGCCCCTACGTGCCTCATGGAGTGCCCACCACTTTTATACATAGCTCATGGCTCCCAATATACCAGATAAGGATTAAGAGTCTTCTTCCCCCTTCTTGTCACCTCCAGAAATCATTCAGCAATATCTCCTTTGAGATTCCCTTAGTAAACATTCATTAAATTGAACTGAATTCACAAAGACACATACACACACAAACACACACACACACACACACACACACACTTGCTTCTCACCCTTGGGGCCATCCATGAGAGAAGAGAGACATCACAAGAATTTTTAATTTCCTTTCTATTTGGCTCCAATATGGCCATTTTATTTGTAAGGAAAATCACCTAACCTACTCAAGTTGTCCTTATCATATGGAATTTAGCTGAGACTTACAATCCTGATTAGGTGTGAAAGAATTTCTGGCTTGTTTTAGGATAACCATACTAGCTCCAGTACCAATTTACAACTTGATTTGTTGTCATTTTCCTTCGGTTATCTTTGAACCCCCTACTTCTCCATTAGCCTACTATACATTTCCCAAACATACCTTTGAAATGTAAATCTTTATCTTCCCTTTTGGCCGCTGTAAATTCCTTTCTCTTTTGGTAGTTGTAAATTCCAATTGTACCTTTTCCCCCCCTCTGATGTAACTGGAAACTATATAAGACTTATAAACCAAACCAAAACAAAACAACTTCATCTAGTGTTCAGTGGCCATTTCAAACCGGGAACATATATGATAAAGATTGCTTCTCAAAAAGTCTGGGTGGGCAGTGGTACTTCTCAGTGAATCAATCTTTGCCTATTTCCATATCCAAGTCTCAGCTCTGTTACTGAGACTTTGCCAGCTTGACCTTAGCTAAGCCTCTTAGCCTTTGGGGGACTCACTTTCCTCCTCTCCAAAGGCCCCTTCAAAGGAAATGCTCTATGGTTCTAAGAGTCCCAAGCCTAGGACAGCAAGCAATCTAAGGAGGCAAGCAGGCGGAGCTACTTACGCTTGTTGTACACTAGGAAAATGGCGCTCATCCCAGCCTGCTGGTGCTCCCCGATCATGCACTCGACCCGCCACAATCCTCCTTGAGAGGGCTGCATTTCTACCGTCTCAAAAACACCTTTTTAAGAGAGAAATGGGGAGGAGGGCATGAGAGAGAGGTGACTCTTTCTGAGACAGATATTTCCTCACTATTGCACGCATACAAAGATTCTTGTGTCACTTCTTTTACTGGTGACAAGCCCATGCGACTGTGCCTCAAAAGGGAGCCTTCCCCTGGCCCAATTCTGGACCTCATTTTCTCTTGAGGTCAGGGTTATTTGTGTGCTGAGGTGGCAAATCAAGTCTCAGGACCAGAAAGAGGATCTTTCCCTCATGATGGGAAACTTGGGAAAGAAGAGATTTGGCTCAGGCCCTCCCAAACCACAGGGGGCCATCTTTACAGGCTCTATGTGAGTCCCACTGGCTTTATGATCCAATGGCTCATGCTAGCCATCCAAGGAACCAGAATAACTTTATGCCTCCCACAGATGAGGGCATTTGGAGAGGTGATGTCAAAAAATGAGATGTCAGGCCTATACTTATAAGCAAGCTCATTGGGAACACAGGCCACACACATACATTCAGCCACTCCCACATATACATACACATGTATATACATATGTACACACATACATATATGCAGAAAGCCTTATAAACATATGCCAAACAACAGATCACTACATACTAGTTCCTACAGTACAAACTAAAGCACATGTAGAAGTGCATGATGCCAGCTGGGTGGAGTCAGCTGGCAAAGGGTTCTCAGGAGAAGTTGCTCTGGAATAAGGGAAGGACTGGGGAAGAGGAGGAAGGTGGTCACCAGCAGTATCATGGGCCAGCTCATACCAGGATAGAGATTGTAGACTGCCATTTTGTATTCTTTCTTTGTCCGCACAGTGAATACTTGGCCACTGAAATGAATGGAGTGGATATTTTCATTGCTGCCCATGCTAAGCAGATACCACCGGATCTTTTGGTGCTGAGCCATCACCAATCCAGGCAACGTATCCTTTACATAACCATTGATTGCTAGGGAAGGAAAACACAGGGAAGATGAGTTTGGCCTATGGAAGAAGCTGGAGGGTAAGAGGCTCAAGTTATGCAGAAAGATACAGATGGAGGAATGCAAAGGAGCCTAAGGGTGACATTTTTAGGTGGAAAGATAGTGCCTCTACACCAAAGATAGAGTCCAAGTACTTTTGTATCTACTGTTGTCATGTGGACACATGACAGCTATAGCTACAAAAGCACATGGCCACGGTCCTTCCTTACAATGGAAGCGGTTGTTCCTTTGAAAACTAGGGTCATCCATCTGGACCTTGCATGGAGGCTTGCAGTTCCTCTCCATGTTCTCAGCGAAATACCAGCTCTTGGTCTCATCAAAGATGGTGAAGAACAGGGTAAATTCCTGGACAGTCAACTGTCTGCCATGAGACGGATTCAGTTTGTCAGGGTGACAGATCAGTATTGGCCCAATCAACCCTGAGTGTAGATCTTTTTCCTGGGAAAGGAAGAATGAGGAAAAAACAACAACAACTGAGGACCAAAGATGTAACTGAACTAGGAAGCCAGGTCTTTGGACTCCAGGTCCTGTTCTCTTTCCAAAATGAGGAGGTCTGCACTTTGACCTCAAGTATTATCCTTCCCAGGGCTCTGTACTTCAACAGAGACTGAAGCCTGGAGTCAGAAGAACAACTTGTCAGGCAGTAGCTGAACCAGAGAAGAGTTCCATGGTGCCATCCATCCCACTCCCAGGCAGCCCTGATCTACAGCCTGCCACTCATCCTCCTTGGGAAACTGTCAAGCTATCCAATGTCCTTCCTAAAACTTGGAGCTCTGAACTGAACACAATCTTCTAGCCTGTTAAGATCTTTTTTGGATCCTGTCATTGAGTATGTTCTCCTCCCCTACTATATTTTTCTGTCATCCACAAATTTGATAGGCAGGCCATTTATGGCTTTAGCTAAGTATTTGATCAACATGTGGAATAGCCAAACTGGACTAACTGGACATGCCCACCAAGCTGGAATTGAACACTGAACACTAACACTAAATCACAGAATTGTTGAAGTGTCGAAGTATCCAACCTCTTCTCATCTCCATTGGGCATGTGTCGGGCAGACCTTATGCACAATGGTGACATGCCAGACCATTCCAACTATTTTAGTTCTAGATGAGGAGTTAGCTAGGAAACAGCACTTACCAGGTCAACATCAGAGAAATAAGCCCAGGCCTTACAGTCAAACTCCTTGTCGGTCGGGGCCATATGGGGCTCCACCTTCCAAGAATATGTTTCAGTCTCTTCAGGTTTCACTTCTTTCTTTCTAAGGTCACTTTCTTGCCCCTGATGTTCCTCATAGGAAATGAGACTAGAATAGAAGGAATAAGGTCGCGAAGCCTGGTTCTTGAAAGTGACCTGCAATAGAGAAAGGATACAAACATCTCCACCAAATGAAGTAATAGCCCTGGGCACATTTCTTATTAAATTAGCCTGTTTAGGGGCAGCTAGGTGGCACAGTGGATAGAGCACTGGCCCTGGAGTCAGGAGGACCTGAGTTCAAATCTGGCCTCAGACACTTAACACTTACTAGCTGTGTGACCCTAGGCAAGTCACTTAACCCCAACTGCCTCACCAAAAAAAAATTAGCCTGTTCCCCCCATTTAGTCCCACTTCCATGGCTATTTTCTCTGGGTTCTCTCATTCCAGACCTCTGAGGGTCCCTGGATCTGCCCACCTCTTCTCCCTACTTTGGATCACAGATCAATCAATCAATAAACATTTCTTTTCTTTCTTTTTTTTTAGTGAGGCAATTGGGGTTAAGTGACTTGCCCAGGGTCACACAGCTAGTATATCAATAAACATTTCTTAAACACCTCCCATGTGCCAGGCACTGAACTAAGCATTGGAGAGGTAAAGAAAGACAAAAGACAGTTCCTGTCCTCAAAGGTGCCTATATTCTAATGAGGGAGACACCATGTGGACAACAGTCCAAAACAAGCTGTAGGTGGGAGAAATTGCTGATAATCTCTGAGAGGAGGCACTGGAATGAAGAGAGAACAGGAAGGGCTTCCTGAAGAAAGTGGGATATTAGCTGGGACTTGGAGGGGGCCAGAGAAGCCAGGAGGCAGAGGTGGAAAGGGAGAGCTTTCTAGCCAGGGAGAGGGGGGACAGCCAGAGAAAAAACCTGGAGTCAGGAGATGAAGGGACTTGAACACCAAACAGAGCATTTTGTATTTAATCCTGGAGGTGATAGGGAACCAAATGAGTACATATATGTGGAGTGACATGGTGAGATCTGTGTTTTAGGAAGATCCCTCTGGTGGCTGGATGGAGGAGGATGGACTGGAGTGGGGAGAGACCTGAAGCAGGAGGCAGAGTCCCCTAGCGGCGACTGCAATAGTCCAGGTGTGAGGTGATAAGGGCCTGCATCGGGGGAGTGGCCGTGACAGAGGAGAGATGCTACAAAGGTGAAATTGACAGGCCCTAGACGGGGGCTGAGAGATAGTGAGGAGTCCAGGATGACTCCTAGATTGTGAGCCTAAGGGGCTGGGAGGATGGTGGTGACCTCAAAAATACTAGGAACATTTGGAAGAGGGAACAGTCTGGGTGGGAACATGAGTTCTGTTTTGGACATGTTGAGTTCAAGATGCCTACAAGACATCCAGCTCAAGATGTCTGAGAGGTGGTTGGAGATAGGAGACGGAAGGTCAGAGGTGTCTTGAGAATCATCAGCAAAGAGATGATCATTGAATCCATGGGGGCTGATAAGATCACTGAGAGATATAGTATAAAGGGAGAAGAGAAGAGGTTCCAAAACAGAGCCCTGGGAGACACCTGAAGTTAGTGGGTGTGGCTTGGAGAAGTAGCCAGCAAAGGAGACAGATAAGGAATGGTGGAAGGATCAAGTGAGGGCTTTTTGAGGATGGGGAAATATGGGCATGTTTATAGGCAACAGAGAATGAGTCAGTAGACAGGGAGAGATTGAAGATAAGTGAAAGAGTGGAGATGCCAGAGCGCATACTCCGTTGGAGGAAATGGAATCCCTTGTGCAGGTAGAAGGGTTGGCCTTGGTAAAGGGAAGAGTCACCTCTCTCTTCACGGAAGTCAAGGACAAAGGAGACAGTGGAAGAAGGCATCTGAATGATGAGATTAGGAGGAGGACAGAAAGAGCTCTCTGTGAATAGTTTCAATTTTTTTTTCAGTAAAATCCAAGGCAAGGTTCTCAGCTGAGAAGTTGGGGGGAGAGAAACCATGGGAGGCTTGGGGAGTGATGAAAAGGTTTGAAAGGGAAAGAGCTGGGGCAGCTAGGTGACGCAGTGGATAAAATACCAGTCCTGGATTCAGGAGGACCTGAGCTCAAATCCGGCCTCAGACACTTGACACTTACTAGCTGTGTGACCCTGGGCAAGTTACTTAACCCTCATTGCCCTGCAAAAAAAAAGAAAAGAAAAGAAAGTGAAAGAGCCTCTGTGGAGAATGGGAGAGTGAGTCAATAAGGGAGGTAGGATTGCTGAGCAGCAGTGAGGACCCATTTGAGGTTATATAACATAAATTTATAGTGGACCCAGTCAGAACAGTTGTATGATTTTCTCCAGCTATGTTCAACAGCACACCAATAGGAGCAAAGGCAGAGGATGGTAGGAGTGAGCCAAAACTGAAGCTTGGCAGGACAAGATTGGTGATAGGGTAAAGGGGCAAGAGACTCAAGAGAAGACGACAGTGTTGACTTGAACTGGTTCACCAAGGGATCAAGATGGAAAAAAGAGGTGAGTGGGTACAAAGGTCTGGGAGAGAACTGAAGGGTTGAGGGATTAGAGGGCATGGAGTGAAAAAAGAACCAGGTTTGGCAGAAATTGAATGACAACAGATTTTGATCAGATAAGGAAATTTCAGAATTCCTAAGCATAGAGCTGGTCCATTTGTGGGTGATGACAAGATCAGGGGTATGTCTAAGCTAAAGTGGGGTAGAGGAGGAGCTGATGGGAAACATAAGGAACTCAGAGCTTAGAATGTTAGAGAACATCAATATGGATGTTGAAAGTCTCCTAGGGGAAAAAAAGTCTCTTAGGATAAGGGCAGGAGTTTGGGAAGAGAGATTTTGAGCCAGGCACTGAATTCTTTGAGGAAAGAAGGGGAGTGTCAGCAGACAATAGCTACTATGAGAGAATATTTGTAAAATACTTTGCACAGTGCCTGAAAACAATAGGTGTTTAATAAATGTTTGTTCCCTTCCTTCTTTCATATGTCACCATAAGATCCTAGCTCTAGATCTGGAAGGGCCCTCAGAAGCCTTGGAGTCCAAGACCCTTATCATAAACAACAGGAAACTGAGGCCCAAGGAGTTGAAGTAATGTGCCAAGGACACAAATAGGAAGTCAGCAGCAGAGACAGGATTTGGGCTCAGGGCAGGGGCTCTTTACAGTCCACCCTGCTAGATGGACCCTCTTCCCAGTCACACAGATTTTAAATCACAAAAGCTTGGTGTTCCTGAGAAAATTGGGTTAGGCAAATGGTTAAGATTCATTCTGGTTGGCAGCCAAGATGAAACCAGTTCATTTTGGAAAAACAAAACGAACAAAACTTTTGGTTCTGAAAACCCTTAAGGAACAAGTTCTTCATCTAGAATTTCAATGACTCTTCCAGGAAGGTATATAAATAAAGCTCTACTTTATTTTCTAATCAGGCTGTAAGAGATCCATATGTTATATCAACTTCAAACGAAGTTGATAAATTAACTTACTACAACTCCCTGAATGAAAATGGAAAAATGCAAGCCATTCCAAGAAACGGCATCTTTGCTAGGCAGTGTTGGTGAATCAAAGAGTCCGTTATATTTGATGTACTAGCCTCTCCACATGTCTCACTGCCTCTTGGGAAGGATTCTATTCTACCACCTAAACCCAGTCTTGGGTGAACTATGGAGATATATGGCTTTTGTACATTCCTAGACCAGTAGAATCTGGGAGAAATTGGATTCCCCATGGGTGGGAAAACATCAGTGGCAAGAGGGACCCTCACTGCCCAGTTGATCTAGGGTATAGGTCCCTCATTATTATTATTATTAGCTATTGCTGATGTTTTTTGGCATATGCTTAGCTCTGGGGTGGTAGACTACAGGGTAGACCTTAGAGTAGCCCAGTGAGATCTGCTGTTTACTCCCCATCTCCTCCATTATAGAGACATCATCCATTAGAATCCCACAACAATCTCAGGATGTATGACATATGTTGTGTGTAATACCCCCTCTTTTCTTTAACAGATGAAAAAGCAGTGAGGAACAGTGGCTTGCCCAAGGTCACATAGTTATTCAATGTCTAGATCAGGATTAAAATTCAAGTCCCCAGAAAGGAGCCTATCTGACCTGTGGGTATGGGTAGTAGGCCTCCACCAGTCGCGGACGACCATGGATCAGTGCCTTGAAGAGCCACAGGCCACAGTGTGGCTGTGCAGTCTGATACGGGAGCCCAGCTGCAGCTCCTGAGTGACTTATAACCAGTAACTGCCGCATCCCGTGTTGTATCTACCCCATGAGGAGTAGCTGGAGTGTCCTCTCCAGGGTGCTGGCCTGGGCGGATCAATATGGAAAACGAGCTGTTGCCCATGCAGCAGGCTTTCCCTCTCCGCGACACTGGTGGATCCAAAGGAGAGGCAGAGCCAATACAGTTGGGCACCAGTGCCAAACAGAGGGTATGGGTACAAGTTGGAAAAGTAGTCCAGAGGGGGTCAGTCATCGTCGTTGTCATTGTTGTCATCATCATCATCATTTAGATTTTTCCTTTGATGGATACTTTCCCAACTCACCACAATATAGTCTTCAACTTCTGCTCTGATAAATGGCCCCAGGAGCCCCAGGTGTTCAGTCAGCTCCCCACGATCCAGAGGCTCTGTAAAGAAACCATCAGCAAATTCCTGGAAAACCACTTTCTTATATTTCCAGGCACTGTCATTCTGCACCCTAAAGGAACATGAAAAGAGAGAAACCAGCCAGCTGTCAGTGACCTTCTATCCAAGGCCAGCCCTGCCCCTCCCCCTCCCCCACAGCCCCATGGAAATTAATTTTGCCATCTTATTTTGACTGTTGAATACCACACAGCTGATCAAAATGCACCAGCAACCAACCAACAGTCCAGAACTTATTAAGTGCTTACCATGTGACAAGCTCTATGCTAGGTACTAAGGATACAAATACAAAGAATGAAATAATTGCTCCCCTTAAGGAGCTGACAGTCTACCAGGAGAGATGTGTACACAGAGAAGTATGTTCTGAGTAAATATATGAAGAATAAATATAAGGGAGTTGAATACAAAGTAGATAGGGAAGGAGGGGAGGGAATAGCATTTGGGCAGGAGCAGGAGGAATGAGGGAAGGCCCCAAGCAAAAGGTGGTGGTTCAACTGTGTCTTTAAGGAAGTAAGGGATTCTATTATCCAGAGGTGGGAAGGTGGGGCCAGACAGTGCAAAGGTACTGAGATGGGAGATGGATTACTGTGGATGAGGAATCTAGAGAAGACCAGTTTGGCTGGATCACAGGGTGCAGAGTAACTGATAATGAGCCTAGAAAGGTTGGGTCCAGATTGTAAAGGTCATAAAAGCCAAATAGTACTTTCTATTTCATCCTGGAGGCAACAGAGAACCATTGGAGTTTATCAAATGGGGGAGTGGCATAGTCAAATCTACATTTTAAGAAAATCATTTTGGCAATTGTGTGGAGGAACGCTAGAGTGGGGAGCGACTTGAAGCCAAGAGATCCACTGGAGGCTACTGCAGCCCTAATGGGGAGGAGGTAAACGCCTGAAGTAAGGTGGTGGCTTTGTAAGTAGAGAAAAGGGGACACACCACAGGGCTGTTGTAGAGATAAAAACGCAGGATTTGTCGACTGGTTGAATGAAGAGGAGTGAGGAGTTGCCGATAATGCTGAGGGTACAAATCTGAGAGACTAGAAGAATCACCTTCAATGGGAACAGGGAAGTTTGAGAAAAGGGGTCTGGGGTGCAAGAGAATGGGTTCTATTTTGGCCATAGGTTGGAAGCATCCCCAGGATATCAATGTGAACCTCCCTGGAAAGTATACTGCCAAGGTAAGCAAACTTATCCACGGTATTCAAAACTTCTTGGGCAGCTAGATGGCGCAGTGGTAAGGCACCAGCCCTGGATTCAGGAGTACCTGGGTTCAAATCCGGCTTCAGCTTCAGACACTTGACACTTAACTAGCTGTGTGACCCTGGGCAAGTCACTTAACCCTCATTGCCCTGCAAAAAAACCAAAAATAACTCCAAAAAACCCCCAACTTCTTCATTTGCTGTAACTGATGGTTCCATGGATGGGTGGTGCTGGCTGATGGAGCACGTGGGTTTTCTTGGTATTATCTGTTAGGGCAAAATTATCACATGCAGCAGAGGATCAGTCCATACTTTGTTGCATCTCAGCTTCAGAGGCTACAATGAATGCACACTCATCTGCAAACAAATAATCATGCTCCAACTCTCCCTCTACTTTCAGTCTTGGCTTGTAGCCTTTTCAAGCTAAATAATTTACCATCAGTGTGACAGCCGACCTGGATGCTATTTTCATCCTCATTGAAAACATCATGCTAAAAAGCATGGGAGCAAGCACACAGACTTGCTTCAGTCTGTTGGTGACTGGCCCATTCCCAGAACTCAGGCAAGTGTGCTGTCATGAAACTGACATATAATACTGATGAACTTCTCCAGGCAACCAAATTTTGACATCGTTTTCCATAAGCCCTCATGACCGACAGTATCAAAGGCCTTGGTCAGATAGACAAACATTCCGTACAGACCTCTGTTCTGCTCCTGGCATTTCTCCTGGTGTTGTCAGGCAGCAAGCACCATTCCTCAGCCCTTTCTGAAGCCATACTGGCTGGCAGGTAAACGACCATCTTCCAGGTGAAGGATCAGCCTATTAAGGAGGACTCTGACAGGAATCTTGCCAGCAATGAATAAATGACTAAGAAAGAGACCCCCTCCCCCGCTGTGATTGTCACAGGACAATCTATTTCCTTTTCCTTTATAGACATGGACAATGGAAGCATCCTTGAACTCCTGGGGGATAACCTGAGTCAGCTCAGTGTCTGGGAGGCTCCAAAGGAAAGTGTAGGAGAGAAGAGGTATTAGGCTGCCTACCAAACTGAAGGCCTACAGAACCGTTGTGCTGACTTCAATGTTGTATGCCTGTGACACCTGGAGAGTCTACCAGTGCCACCCCAGGAAATTGAATCACTTCCTTTTTTGTGGGGCAATGAGGGTTAAGTGACTTGCCCACGGTCATACAGCTAGTAAGTGTCAAGTGTCTGAGACCACATTTGAACTCAGGTCCTCCTGAATCCAGGCCTGGTGCTTTATCCACTGCTGCACCTAGCTGCCCCCAAATCACTTCCTTTTGAATTGTCTTAGGAAGATTCTAAAGATCACCTGGCAAGATAAGGTACTTGACATTGAGGTTCTTTCTCGAGCTGAACTTCCAAGCATTCAAACTACTGCAGAGAACACTACTCCAAATGGCTGGCCATGTCGTTGGAATGCCAAACATTCTAAGTTCCCCCAATCACCTGACATCCTGTCCCTATTACTTAAGCTCCCAAGTAAGGAAAGTGTCTGAGCAGTCTCCCATGATAGTTTCCTTTTGCTGCACATAATACTGCCTTGTTGTTGTTGTTCAGCTGTTCAGTCACGTCCCATGCTTTGTGACCCAGTGGATCATATCACACCAATACCATTCATGTGGTTTTCTTGGCAAAGATACTGGAGTGGTTTGCCACTTCCTTCTCCAGTAGATTAAGGCAAAAAGAAGTGAAGTGATTTGCCCGAGGTCACACAGCTGCTAAGTCAGGTCTTCCTGACTTCAGGCCCAGTGCTCTATCCACTGATCCACTTAGCTGCCTCCTAATATTGTCCTAAGGTTGAGAAAAAACAAAACCCAACCCTATCCATATATGTATGTATCTCCCTTTGTTCAGTGGCAACTGACCACCACCTGGTACTCATTAAACTTTTTAATTTTCTAACATAGCCTTCTGATTTATTGACTTTTAGTCAACGGAACAAAGGCAGAAGAAATTATTCTCTCAGAGGATCTTGGGACCTCTGGGTTGAGGAATTGCCCAACAATCTAGCACAGTCAACAGGATGATGACAACTCCCATGTAGCACAGAGAGAGACTCTTGGATATTAGGATGGACGAGACACCTACTAGGTCAGATTTCTTAGCCATATCAGCCTCCTGGCACTCAACCATCTCCAATGTTCCAATGGATGATGAGTCAGTCTCTTCAAAGTCTTTCTATTCTGTGAGCATGGCTAGAATAGAACTTGAGAAGACCTGGTAGAAATTAGGCTGGTATTTAAGACAGTAGTTCCTGGCTCAGCTTTTGGCACTGGGCCCTTTGGCATATTTAGTATACAGCACTTCACTTTCTTTTTTTTTCTTTTGGGTGAGGCAATGGGGGTTAAGTGACTTGCCCAGGGTCACACAGCTAGTAAGTGTCAAGTGTCTGAGGCCGGATTTGAGCTCAGGTACTCCTGAATCCAGGGCCGGTGCTCTATCCACTGCGCCACCTAGCTGCCCCCCAGCACCTCACTTTCACAGAACTCTTGCACCTATTATGGTCTTAATTAGGAACTGAGGTAGCTATCCAGAACTGGGGATGACTTGGGCAAGTACAATCACTGCAGTGATTCAGGAGAAGCCCCATGGGAGAGCCTCCTTTCTCCTCTTTGTGGCCATCTGGGCTAGGACTAAGAGAAATAAACCTTATGTCCTGCTATTTGGTATTTCTGAGCTACTAAAGAAGAGACCTGTCTGGTTCTGAGCTTCTATGAGAGAGGATAAAAACTTTCTCAAAGGCTTTGAGGGCAGGGGAGCCAATTCAACTTGAGGAGAGACTGACTCACAGTTAGCCAACAAAGTAAATCAATATTTTGGGTCCCCTTTGACCAACGTGGTCAACATTTTCTCTCAACCTGGGAAACTTCCAGATCTATCTCGAAAGCTTAGGGTTAAGTGGCCCTCTGCCACATCTTAAATGGATATACTCATAAAAACCCTAGTCAGTAATGGCCAGACAACAGGAGTTTTGATTCTGACAAATTAATCTATTTTTGAGTGTTTATGGAACTTGTTCATCCTAGGCAGATGGACTATTGGTATTTTGGGGTAGAAGAAATCAAAAAGAGGAAAAAAAATGTATTAAGGCTCGGTTAAAAGATTCTCTGGAGAAGGAAAAAAAACCCTAAAAGCAGGCAGGAAATGACTGCAATATCGAAGGATCCCGACAACCTCCTCTGTCCCTAGCCTCTACCTACTGCCCAGGAAGTCTCCTTCTCCCTCCCCTGGGTGTGGCACAGGTCAAAGTGATTCTTTGTCCACTGCCTTCCATTGAGAAGGCCTCGACTCAGTCTTGAGGCCTTCTCCTGGGTTGTTTCCTATTTCCTGGCTGTCTGGTTAGTGGCTCTTCTTTGGGGAACCAGTTCTCTTTCTTTCCTGGTCTTCCCACCATCTGGGTTGCTGTCCTCTGGCTGCTGGACAGCTTATCAATGTCACAACCACGATGGCACAGAACACTCTGGGAGCAGCTCGACAGGGCAAAGGACAAGTGGGACCATTGTTTCTAATCTCGATACTCTTATGGATCCACAATACAGATATCAGGCCATCTCACTCTGTCTTTACCAGGACAATTCTTCCCCTGCCCCATTTCATGTGCTTTATTTCTTTTTCTTTCTTTTTGATTATACCACCACCAGGGCTGGGTGGAGGGGAAGTGGGTAAGAGGGATGACACTGAGGAGTCCAGGAGGCCAGAGGAGGAGGAATGCTACAAGCCACAGTAACAATGAGCTGTATTTAATACAAAAGGGCCACAAATGATACCTGGACAATTCTTGGCCTTGTCCTCCACAGAGACTCTCCAAAGTGCACTGGAGGTCTGCCTCCCTCTGGGTCTTTGACTATACCCCTAGGTTGTTCAACTGTTCCTCTTCTCTACCTCCTTTTCTGGTCACACATTTTATTTATTTATTTATCTATTTATTTTTTTAGTGAGGCAATTGGGGTTAAGTGACTTGCCCAGGGTCACACAGCTAGTAAGTGTTAAGTGTCTGAGGCTGGATTTGAACTCAGGTCGTCCTGACTCCAGGGCCGGTGCTCTATCCACTGCACCACCTAGCTGCCCCTCTGGTCACACATTTTAACTAGATTCAATTCCGTGACATTTCTCAAATGTCTTTCCATGCAAGGAAAGGACCTGGCCTAGGTGTCGGATGATAGCTTTCTCACACTATTTGTTCAAATCCCTCCCTTGAAACCTGGTATGCCACATCACCAGCATTCACCTGATCAGGCAAGCTAGTAACCCAGTCACAAAAGGAAATGGAGGGGCTCCTAGGTGGTGCTGCAGTGGATAGAGCACCAACCTGGAGTCAGGAGGATATGAGTTCAAATCCAGCCTCAGACACTTACTAGCTGTGTGACCCTGGGCAAGTCACTTAACCCCAATTGCCTCAGGGGGAGGGAGGGAGAGAGGGAGGGGGAGAGGGAGAGAGAGAGGGAGCGAGAGAGAGAGAGAAAGAAATGGACTAAATCTAAATCTGACATGACCTATTCTGGATGAAGCCATGCTTGTCTTAGTGACCATACTTTCCTTTTCCAAATGCTCATAATCTCTCTATTACTAATACAGTCTAAGATTTTGCCTGGAATAGAAATCAAGGTCATAGGCTTATCCCTTTTATAAACATTGGGACATCTGCCCAGCTCCAGTCCTTTGACACTTCTCCCTTATGCTGTACTAAACTCTGACTCTGAAATTCTTCTTCCTCCCTATTTCTAGTTCTCTCTTTTGGGGCCTTGCAGAACAAGGTTAGTCTCTTGCTCACATTACAGATCATATAGTTGAAGGCAGCTATCATGTCCTCCTGAATCATCTCTTTTTCAGGGTAAATAATCCCAATTCCTTCAACCAACCCTCATATGGCATAGACAGAAAGACTGTCACTTTCTTGCCTCCTCTGGATAGTAACTTGTAGAGGCAAATTAGTCATGTCCTCTCCAGAATTGAACTCAATCATCCAGATGTGGGCTGACCAAGAATTGGATTAGCTTTCTTGGCATCTGTTACTGTTGGCTTGGCCACCCACAGCCCCAATGCCATTCTCACACAAAATACTGTTAGTTCAGATCTCCCCCAGCACATAGCAGACAGGCAGAATTTAGTGAATCCATTTGTAGCCCTCTTCCTAATTACTCTTAGACCCTCACTTTTTAAATTTTTATTGCTATATTTTGTTTTTATATTGTTTAAATTTCTACCTTCCTTATCCTTCCCTGACCCCAGAGAGACATCCCTTCTAACGCATCTTTTAAGAACAAAAAGAGAGTGAAGAAAATATCAGCAAAACTGATCAATACGTTGAAAAAATCTGACATTTGCAATATGCAATGTTCCACGCCTGTGAACCCCCAACACACACACACACACACACACACACACACACACACACACACGCATGTACACACACACATGCACACACACCCTCTTTAGAGAAGTGGAAACAGGTGCCTTTTCCTATCTCTCCTGTTGGGAGTAGCTTATTCTTTGAATTTCTCAACATCCACTGTTGATTGTTCTGTGGTGGTTCTTTCCATTTCCATTGTTGTCGTCATTTTCCATATTGTTTTCCTGGCTCTGCTTCCTTCACTTGGCATCAGTTCATGCTTCCCTGTGTTCATATTTGTCATTTCTTACAGCCCAGTAATCTTCCAGTACCATTCTAATACCATGGTTTGTTCAGTCCTTCCTCAGTCAATGGACATCTACTTGGTTTCCAGTTCTTTGCTACCACAAAAATTGGTGTATAAAGAGCCTTTCTTTTTATCAATGACCTCCTTGGTTTCTAATAGTGGAATTTCTGGGTCAAAAGGTATGGACTTTTTTGTTTTGTTTTGTTTTGGTGAGGGTCACACAGCTAGTAAGTGTCAAGTGTCTGAAACCGGATTTGAACTCAGGTCCTTCTGAATCCAGGGCCGGCGCTCTATCTACTGCACCACCTGGCGGCCCCAGTATGGACGATTTTAGTCCCTTTATTTGCATAATTCCAAATTGCTCTGCAGAATGGTTGTACTGATTCACAGCATTAGTGTGCCTATCAACCCACAACCCCTCCACCATTGACTATTGCCATCTTTTGTCATCTTTGCCAATTTGCTGAGTATAAGGTAGGTAAAACCTCAGGGTTGTTTTTATTTGCATTTCTCTTATTATTAGTGATCTGGAGCATTCTTTCATATGGTAGTTAATAGTTTTCAATTCTTCTTTTGAGAATTGTTTGTTTATATCCTTTGACCATTTATCTATTCAAGAATGACTTTTGGTTATTTATGTGTGTGTGTGTGTATGTATAGGGTGGGCCAAAAGGCACGAAGAGGTTTCAATAGCTCCTTTCTTTTTTGTTTTTAATTTACAATACCACAGCATCATATACAGTATATATAGAAAATGAATTTATATTATGTGTGAAAAATCAAATCTTGTAAATGGTGAAAAATAAAGAAAAAATAATTTTCAAAAAGCTATTAAAACATCATGACTTTTAGCCCACCCTGTGTGTGTGCATAGTGTAGATATATATATAATATGTGTTATATAGAGAGCTATGTATTATGTATATGTGTGTACAGATATTAATGATCGATTTTGGATACAAAACTATTTTTGGAGAAATTTGATACAATTTTTTCCCCATTTAACTACTTTCCTTCTCCTAGATGCATTAATTTTGTCTGTACAAAAGCTTTTCAATTTTAGGTAATCAAACCTACCCTCACTTGTTTCAGGTCCCTGTCTTACAGCTCTGCACTTATTTCTCCTGGTGAGCCCCAAAATACCCAAATTCTTACTTTTGAGTCAGAAGAATCCTCAACCAATTATCAGCCTGGTCAAAAGACCCACTAGCAGAACATAGGCAAAATCAGATAGGTGGAAGGACAAATAACATTCTGGGAACCTTACCGGCCTCCTAGGAAATGAGGAGATTTGTTGAGCCCATAGTCCCAGATTTTTTCCTGGGCAGCAATGTAGTAGTGGCGAGTTTGTTTCTTGAAAGTGCGAGGCCCCTTGCTCTCACTATCTTCATAGATGTCAAAATCTTCCATTTGAATTTCCAAGCTGCTGTCATCGTAGCTGTCCTTTTCTGTCTCTGACTGGACAGAAGTTGGGGTCGTTTCGTTTGGAAGAAAATTCAAGGCAAATGGCTGTTGAGGGCTCTCTGAAGAATTCATGCCCCAGGTAGAAGGGGGCTCAGCTCGTTTCTGACTTGTCCCTTCTGTTAGTTTCTCCCCTCGCTTGAATAGGCTTAGGTGGGGAATAGTATCTGTCTGGGGAAAAGCTTGACCATCTGACTGATGATCTTGGGATTTCTGTTCTTCTCCTGTGAATATTTGGTTGGCAGTATGGCTACCCCAGAAAACAGGATACGTTTCCTTTGGGAAAGGCCTTTCTAAAGTTTTGGCTTCCCCTTTTCGTATGGTCACTTCCTCTGACCTCATCCCTTTACTAGATTCTGTAGTTGCCTGTGCTCTAAGAGAGACGGCCTCTGCTAAGGGAGGCAGGTGGTCAGTGACACTTGAATGTGGAACCTTCTGCATCTCTGATCTGGTGTCTAAGTCAGGCGGGATTTCTTGATGCCCAGGCTTAACAGGATGTCTTTGGACAGAGGTCATCTCTTCCTGGGCGCTACCCACCTCTTGGCCTTCTGAAAGCTCTGAGTTGAGGGTATCTAAAATAACATCTCTATCTTTGAGTGTCTGCATAATCCAGTTGCCTTCTTGAGCTGCATGGCTTCTTTCCTTGAGGTCATTATTGTGGGCTGCTGACTGGAGTTGAGAAGAGTCAGTGTAAGAAGGGGAATGAACTGACTGGGTGGGGTTTGGGGATGGAAATACCTGAGACTTTGGAGAAGACATTGTGGAGTCATCTGGCCTAGAGGCCCCTTGGCTACTCAAAGGAGGATGGGAAGTGGCAGCTTTTTGTGACTCTCCAGAGTCTGCTTTGAGCATGTCACCTTGAAGTACAAGTTGCCTTATTTTTGACCATTGGATTGCTGTGGCATTGTCTTCAAGCTCACTCCCTGTTTCTGGCTCTTCTAGCAGTAGGCCCATCTGACTTGGATTTGGGTCTCTATCCACTCTTTGCTCACTGTGATTGTCTAAAGTATGACTCTCTGCGTTCATTTCCTTCACATTCTTTTGAAGTATTCCTTCTCTGGCAAATAAATGAGTCTTCTGAAGCCCTGCATCACTTGTCGGACCACTTAACGAACTGGTTAATAGTTGTGAGTTTGGTAAAACTAGCTCAAGTGTATTCTCCTCTCCTCCTTCCAATGTACCACTCTCCTTGACGCTTGACAAGAAAAGGGCCTTAAGAAGCTTCTTTTCATTGGCCAAATAGGGTGGAGGTGAGGCTGAGATCAGTGTTTCCTTCCTTTCCATCACTTCTTGAAAGTGTGGTCTTTGTCTTGGGGTATAAGTCTCTTGTACAGTGACTAACTGAGTAGGCCGCACATTCTTGCTGTTACCCTTTGGTCTCACTCCTCTGAGGTCCGGATCATTTGTAAATGTCTTCTCTGCTGGTACCACTGTGCTCTTTTCTGAGAAGGGAATCTTCCTGTCCCAAGGTTCAAGTGCTGAGTCTGTGGTCATGGTTTGCTCCGAGACAGTCTCTGTCTTGAGGATCTGGGAGTCCTTTCTCTCATTTTCATTTTTACTGTTTGCCGAATCTGGCGATGACACCTTCTTAAATGAATCTTCGCAGTGAGGTGAGTCAGTCTTCAGTGGAACTGAGCGTATTTTTCTTGGGGGGTCTGTGAACTCTTTTCCTAGGGCCATAACATCAGTTGGCAGATGATGGGGCATGGGGACAGCTCTATTCCTGTCTAGAAGAGTGCTCCTGGTACCCCAAGAAGCCGTTTCATGAGTCTCTGTATCTTTTACCAACACAATATCTTTCCTGATTGACAGTTCACTTTCATCCAGTACAACTGGCCCACCCATAGGGAGGCTGAGAGGGCTTCCAGAGCCACTAGCTCTCATATTTGATCTGCCCAAGGAAACATTCCCTTCAAAGGCTTTTCCTTCAGGAGCCACAATGACTTCTTGAGCACTCTTTTCTTGGAATCCCTCATCCCTCAGCAGGGAAGATACCTTGCTTCCTAGGAAAACTACTTTTTTATCCTTTGAAGCCACTTTGAAAGCCTTAGAGTCAGCAGGGTTACGGTCCCTCAGCTGTATGGGTGTGGGTTTCTTAGCTAAGGGAAGTCCCTCTGGGCTTCCAAGGTTTTCTGGATGTCTTGACATGGGCCCTGCCTCTTTCCATTGAACAAAAGGGATCTGTGCAGTCATGTCTCTTAGGGCTGCTGCCAATGGGTCAGAAGATAAAAGGGCTGGAGAAAGAGTTATGTTCACTGAGGACCTGGGAAGCTCAGAATCCTCCTTCCTCAGAGCTACTCTGATTGGGGCCTGCAAACGTCCCCATGTGGCCTTACTGCTTTTGGGTTGGAGGCCAGGCCACATAAGTGGAATTGATGACCCAGTCCCATGGTGCTGGAACCTGTGATTTAAACCAAGGGAATCAGTTGGCTTCCTGAACTCCTGCACCCTGCCTGGGCCCAGGTTACTTTGCTCTCTTGGCCCAGGGCCATAGTCCACAGGAAGAGGCTCGTAGGTTGGATCTTCCAGAGCTGGTTGGAATAGATCACCTGGGCCAGCCAGGCAGTGCTTGGAAAGCACTGGTGTATCGCCAAGCCTCAGGCTTTGTGACTTGGGCACCTGGCTCTCCTCCACAGGATCAGTTTGGGATGCCGTGGTGCTTGGGAAGGGCAGCTTGTCAGGGCATGGGTGCCGATACTGAATGCTCCTCAAGCTTCTGGGCTCCAGGAAGCTATCTTTCCTCAACAAGTCAGCTGGTAGCTCATCATAGTACTCCAGAGAATCCTCAGTGTTCCCGGGGCAAGTTGCGACCTTCAGCAAGGCTGTCATGCCTCTTTTCCTAAACTCAGGGTTGTGGCAGCCTAGTATCCAGGTACCTGGAGACAAGAGAAGAACAGTGGCAGCTTATTAGGAGCCCAGCCCAGGATGCTGTTCTGATGTGCCTACGCTAGCATTTCCTCTTTTCTGAGGCCACACGGTGGGGCCTATTCTCCCAGTATTCTCAGGTGCAGGCCTGGAATCAGGAGAGGTAGAGGTGACATGGTGCCAACTGCTTTAAAGTCAGCAAAGCACTTTACAGAAACTATCTCACTTGAGTTTTACAACACCTTGGACGTACACATTCCAGGAAGCATTAGCCCCATTTTACAGGTGAAGAAACCGAGGCCCAGGGAGGTAACCTGACTTGCCATGGTCACATAGGTTATGAAGTATCTGGGGAAGGACGGATCTTTCAGACCGTGAGTCCAGTGTCTACACCCTCACTCCACCATATGTCCTCACTTTGTGACTGGCATTGTTTCTCCCCTTTCCCTTCTGCCCATTTCCTGCTTTCTCCCTTTTCCCTTCTTCCTTCTTTCCTTCCCCTTCTTCTCTTTTCTTCTCTTGTTAAACTTGTCATAATGTGGAATTCCAATACATTTTTTTGCGGGGCAATGAGGGTTGAGTGACTTGCCCAAAGTCACACAGCTAGTAAGTGTCAAGTGGCTGAGGCCAGATTTGAACTCAGGTCCTCCTGAATCCAGGGCTGGTGCTTTATCCATTGCACCATCTAGCTGCCCCCTATAATTTCTAATATATAACATATACACTAGCTACTTTTAACATTGATACCAATTAATTAATTAATTGGTTTGGTTGATGATGTTTAATAAATTAAATAATAAAATAGAGATTATATTACAATATCATACTAAACAGCTCTGCTACAGGGATCCTTCTCTTTGCTTGGTGGCCTGTTTCTATTAGAGTTTGATGCTGCTAGATTAGTGGATAGAGGGTTGGCTTGGGAACCAGGACAACTCGGGTTCAACTTCCTCTGACACATACAAGCAGCATTACCCTGGGCAAATTCCTTCCCCTTTCATCACTCAAGACAGCTCTCCAGAGCTAGAAACTGTAAAAGAGGTGTCGACCTACATTGGTAAGGCAAGTTCTCTCTCCCGGGCATTCCCTATCCCAGTTTCTATTTTTGTTATATTGACTGAACACAGGTTTGCTTCTTGTTTGTCATTTTTAGATCATATGAGCTGAAACTTTCCTATTTCTATACCTCAGAAGTAAAGATGAAAGCCCCCAAGACAACCCAGGTTTTGGTTTTTAGTTCTGTGTGGTCCTCAGGGCCCCTTTTCCTTGGGAGACAGTGGCCCTTTACAGAATGGATTGCCCTGGGGCTCAGTAAGGACTGTCCTCCTCACCACCCCCACCCCCAACCAACTCAAGGTCCAAGATCAGAACCACAAAGAAAAATGGCGCCGATATTCCCACAGCCTTTTCTCTTTCCTTTTCTCCTTTGATCTTTCCACCAATAATTTGGGCCCTTTGAAGCCTGTGAAGTCATAGCTCAGGGATGGCTCTGCACATTTCCCAGATGGGTGGGATGGTAGTGACTTACAGCAGGTCACCCAGCTCATCAATAGTCAAGTGAGTCCTTTACCATCACATTTTCCTGAGGATTAGAGAGGAAAAATAGATCCCCCTTTCACTCAAGCTGGGCTGGTTTGTATGGAACTCCAGATTACTGGAGGGAGTGCTGAGCACTAAGCCCATGGTTGGTACCAGAGTTTCTTGGTTCCAAATAAGAGACAAATGGAGAGAGAAGCAGTAGCCATGTTGGGGAAGCTAGCTCCCTAAAATGTTCCTGATTTCCAGCTTGCTTTCCTAGAGATTGCTGGAGTGAACTACCTTCGTTAAGATCAAGGTCTCTCTTGGTGGCAGCAGAAGGGCCTTGTTTGGAGAACACAGGGAACTAAGATGACTTGCTGATTGAGGTTCAGGAGAATGTCCCTCCTCCTGGTCTAGAAAAAGGAGCTAGGAATATAGCTGGTTCCTTTTTGTTCCTCAGTACTCCCTCTTTGATTTTTCCTTAGTCTTCCTTCCAGGTACAGCAAGCAAGGTGGGGAAGTGATTTCTGTGACTGGGCCACAGATGGCAGCCCTCCAGTTTGGCCTGGAGCTCACAGTCAAGGCCTGTCAGCTAAGCAAATACACCACTGCTTGACCCTTCATTTAGAGAGACTTGAAGAGCCCAGGCTCGGTTCCCCAAAAGGATGAGGTATCTATGGGGAACTGTTAGCTATCTTAATAGGTTTCAAAGTAACAAAATCAAGTGATAGCTCCACTCCATTGACTAACTAGTATCATTTCAAAAAATTGAAATGGCCAGATTAGGGTTTCGTGTGAGTGTTGAAAAGCTCCAGGGCATGAGACCAGGACTAACTTTGGTCCTGACATTTTTCTTCATCTTTTTTGCCCCGTCTGGACAACGCAGTTGCCAAGTCTCTGTTTCTCTCTGTCTCTGTCTCTGCTCTGTCTGTCTGTCTGTCTGTCTGTCTGTCTGTCTGTCTGTCTCTCTCTCTCTCTCTCTCTCTCACACACACACACACTCACAAATCCCTCTATGACTCCTACTCCTGCCCTCTGAGGCCAAATAGAACAACCTTAGTGACTTTGGTGTTTATGCACAAACTAAAGCTACAAATCATATGCTAGTTTCTGCATATTTCACCTTTCTGAGACTCAGTTTCCCCATTTCCAAAAAGAGGGACTAATTGATCTCTCAGGGAATTTCCAGTTCTGACATTCTGAGATTCTGAGGGAAAGGTTTGTATTTTTCCCCCAGAAGGGGAACCCCGATGCTTGATTTGGGTGTGGTCATTGTGTACTACATTCTACTTTTCCAAATCCATTGATTTGGGTTTTAGTCTTGGCCCAAAGGTTTGCTACAATGGAGACAAAGCCAGGGATACAGTGACATGGTCAGTGGCCACTATCCTGAGTAACTGACCGGGATTATCCATGGTCATGTAGATAGTCTCCCCAGAAAATGGGAAGAGGGTGAGTGTGTCCTCAAAGACCATCTTGTGCTTGAAGATGTAGCCAGAGAAGAAGACAGACAGGAAATCAGTCTGGGCTCCAACGCTGAGTATGTGCCAATAGGCCACCTCATGCAAACAGGCAGCCAGGTGTAAGCTGTTGAACACGTAGCCATTGATACCTGAAAAGGCAATGGAGACCAAAAGGTTTTCTCAGGGTCACAGTATCCGTACCACAGGTGGTAAGGAGACTTTTAGAGGTGAATATGTGGCAATCAATCAATCAATCAACAAACATTAAAAGCTTAATGGGAGTTGGGGCTCTCAGACCACTCCTAGACAGATATAATTCTGCCATCACAAAAAGACATGTTATGGTTCAGCCTGATTCTCACGTACAAAGTGAGGAGTCAAGCAGACTCAGGAACCAAAAAGAGAGAGGAGGCTCTAGATGTTGGGAATAGAAATCAGTCAGGAGAAAGCCCTGGAGCCAGGGGAGACATCACTTGGACTGATTTCAGGAAGGAGTTGGGGATCCCCCCAACCGCTGACCAGAGATCAACAAGAATACTAATAGCCAACATTTAGGTAGCACTTGAATGTTTCTACAGAGCTTTATGAAGACCAATAACCTATCAGTAAATAAGCATTTAGTAAATGCCTAGTGTGTGACAGGCACTATACTGGGTAGAGGGAGTTCAGAGACAAAAAGGATGCAGTCCCTGCTCTTTAAGAGCTGACATTCTATTGAGGGAGACAACATGAGCATCATGAAGGGTACACAGGACAGCTACAAGATTAATAAATGTGAAGGAAGGGGAAGATGAGGAAGGGATATAGTAGGTGGCAGCACCTGAACTGAGCTTGGAAGGAAACCTGAGTGGCCAAGTGGCCAAGGTAAAGAAAGAGTACATTTCAGGGATGCAAAGGCATGCTAATGAGAGATGGAAAAACAAGAAGCTGGCTCATAGAGTGCCTAAAGGGTAGTGAAATAAAACAAACTGGGATCATGTTGTAAATACCCATCAGAAGAATTCTTTCATATATATATTTTTTTTGGGGGGGAGGGGCAATGAGGGTTAAGTGACTTGCCCAGGGTCACACAGTGTTAAGTGTCTGAGGGCAGATTTGAACTCAGGTCCTCCTGAATCCGGGGCCGGTGCTTTATCCACTGCACTACCTAGCTGTCCCCTTTCTGTCTTCCTGACTCTATCATTTATCTCCAATCTCTCCTTCCCTATTGACTATAAACATGCCTGTGTCTGTGCAAAAAAATTCTTCACTTCTTCCTTCCATCCCTGCTATCATCTTGTATCTCTTCTGCCCTTTGTGGCTAAATCCCTAGAAAAAGCCATCTATACTAGGTGCCTCCACTTCTTCTCCTTTCACTCTCTTCTTAACCTGTTACAACCTATCTTCTGACTTCAACATTCCACCCAAACTGCTCTCTCCAAAGTTACCAAGGATCTCTTAGTTGCCAAATCCAATGTTTTTTTCTCAACCTCTCTGTAGCCTTTGATACTATCGATCACCCTCTTTTCATTGATCCTCTCTTCTCTCTAGGTTTTCAAGGCATCTCTCTCTCCTGGCTCTCTTCCTATTTATCAGACCATTCCTTCTCAGTCTCCTTTGATGAATCCTCTTTTAGATCACATCTGCTAGGGGCAGATAGATGGCACAGTGGATAAAGCACTGGCCCTGGATTCAGGAGGACCTGAGTTCAAATCCGGCCTCAGACCCTTGACACTTTCTAGCTGTGTGACCCTGGGCAAGTCACTTAACCCTCACTGCCCCACCAAAAAATAAAAAAATTGGGGCAGCTAGGTGGCGCAGTGGCTAGAGCACCGGCCCTGGAGTCAGGAGTACCTGAGTTCAAATCCAGCCTCAGACACTTAACACTTACTAGCTGTGTGACCCTGGGCAC